>NC_089795.1:81682662-81697662 GCF_040412425.1 Macrobrachium rosenbergii
ATATATATATATATATATATATATGCCTATTTATGTGATTAAACGTGGGAGAGCCTGAGCATACATGCTTTCGTTCGCTCTCGAAATTATGTTAATATCGAATACAGAAGGGTGGAGGAAGAGAAAAAGTACTTGAATAAACCAAGCGACGTAGGGGGTGAGGGCCCAAGTCCGTATAGAGGATCATCTTCCAAAAAGCCTTCCATGGTTTCAAATAATATAATCTTTTGTTACAAGTAGATTGGGATGAGAGAGAACTTTGTCTCCCTTTCACCGCCCTCATATTGGAAAGTTGGTCATTGTTTGTTACCCTGCTCCCCGTCCTCCCCACCCCTTTTTTTTTTCTTAATGTTATTGTGTATTTTATTCGTAGTAATCAGAGTGATTATAGTATATATTAAATTTATGAATATATATATATATATATATATATATATATATATATATATATAGTGATATATGGATAGATTTATATATGTATATATATGTAACATATATATTCTATATATATTAATTGTATATAGATATTATATATATATGTATACATACACACACATATATATATATATAATTATATATATATAATATAGATATATATATATATATATATATATATATATACACACATGCAATTTGTATATATGTAAGATTTATATATATATATATATATATATATATATATATATATATATACACGGGTAAGTGAAAAGTAACTAGCATTAAAAATCGGTAATAAAATCCATACACCTGTTAAAAAATAAAAATAATTAAGTGTTGGTCTAACCACGCACGCGCAGCAAGAGCAAAATGGGGTGGTTCAGTCCTTCATGAATATCAGGTCACCAATGTCATCCCAGCCAGACACCTTGTGGGGAGTTGGGGGGGACGTAATTTTCGAGCATCTGAAGATAGCGGTCCGCATTCATGGCCTCACGCAGAAGATATGGGCCAACGACTTGTTGCTGCCGTCATTGCACCAAACGGTCTTCTCGGCCATCATTCTCGGATCCTGATCACACGACGCCCAGCAATCCCCATTAATGTTGTTGTCTGGTTAAAAAATGTTTTCGTCGTGGCTTCAGTGATGCTGAAAATTTATAAGCAATTTCTAATGCCTAGTTACTACCCACCACTGTATATATATATATATATATACATGCATTATATATATATATATATATATATATATATATATATATATATATATATATATATATATATTTATATATATATATATATACACACATATATATATTATATATATAATATATATATATATATATATATATATATATATATATATATATATATATATATATATATTTATAAATTTATATATTCATATACACACACACACACACACCACTCATATATATGTGAGATTTATACATACTAGTATCAAGTTGCTTTACTCCGCTGCTTTTGTGTGGGTTGACGATCATATTTATGTAATATAGAATCAGTAATCGAAGAAAATCCGTAATGAATAATGTTTATTGGTAATAAAATAGAATTTCAGTCGTTCTGCGGAGATTAAGACTCCCAGGATTTGTCGTGTTCCTGTTTTTCCATCAGGCATTCATTCTCTCCATGCTTTATAGGCCTATAAATTCATATTACCTTCCCTCTTTAAGGAATCGTTAATATGAAACACTTCGTATTAGTTAGAGTTAGGCTTATACTCGTCTCAATTCACGCAATTCATCTTCTTAAGTTTAAAAAGCAAAAGGGAAAGTGTCAGAGATAAAATAAAAATTTCTGATGTTAACTGAGGGGAAGAATGAAAGCCCGTAGAGATTTCTGCCGTAAAGTTCAAACGTTAATTCAATATTTGGCATAAATACTGAATGAAATTCATAGCCGTGCATTTAGGCATCGTGCGCAAAAGGGTCCCTTTTCTTTAGAGGAGGATTTCGTTTAATTAATTCTTCATAGAGTCGAGAGCATATTCTACCTTTCTGTCCTCCAAAAATCTCTTCAGAAATGAGAAAGTTTTAGTTTTCTGTAGGAGAAAACTATTGTGCCGGCTTTGTCTGTCCGTCCGCACTTTTTTCTGTCCGCACTCAGATCTTTGAAACTACCGAGGCCAGAGGGCTGCAAATTGGTATGTTGATCATCCACCCTCCAATCATCTAACATACCAAATTGAGCCCTCTAGCCACGGCAGTTTTTATTTTATTTAAGGTTAAAGCTAGCCGTAATCGTGCTTCTGGCAACGATATAGGACAGGCCACCACTAGGACGTGGTTAAAGTTTCATGGGCACTGGTCATACAGCATTATACCGAGGCCACCGAAAGATAAGATCTATTTTCGGTGACCTTGATTATACGCTGTACTGGCTGTACAGAAAATTCGATTGCGCCGAAGGCACTTAGGCGGATTTTTTTACTTGTTTGCTTGCCTATTTGACGATGATTGTCTCTCTCTCTCTGGGTTTGTTGTCAGCAATTCTGCGGAGCGTCGTGGGGAGAATAATTGGTGGAGGACACTTGGCAACCGTCGATGGAAGCGATAGGGCCGCGATCGACTCTGGAAGGGAGAACCAAAGTTGAGGTTGGGGCAGAGCGGTGAGTGAAGACGAGATCAAGAATATTGCCTACTTAACATTGCGTAATTGGTCGTTGTGGTCCGGAATGCGTGGGACGATTGTTTTAGATCCTTCGTATTGGAAAAGTTGAGACCTTCCCGTAGGCTGAGGTGGGTTTTGCCAGTACATGTGGTGTTCATAAAAAATTTTATTTTACTTAAATCACAAGACTCTATTACGTTTTTCGTATACACCTTACAGGAATTTGGTATGAAAAAAGATCATGAAAAAGATATATATTTAAGAAAAATTTTAATGACAGCATCATAAACGAACGGTATGAGCTTGAAACTGTGGTAGTGAATGTCATCTTTGTTTTTTAGCCATTATTACGGAAACTGTATATATATATATATATATATATATATATATATATATGGAAAATATAAGATATATACTGTATATATATATATATATATATATATATATATATATATATATATATATATTATATTAGATAGATTGTTAAATTATGATATTAATTTCAAGTCTGTTTTAATATCTTCCACTCTTCTGTTCTCGAATATTTAATGCCACAACATAGACTTTAATAATAGACGGACCGATTCCCAGGGATAAATGAAAATGAAACAATAGCAGACACAAACACACACACACACACGTATAATTTAGATATTTCTTATAAAGATCTGAGAAAGTTGATGTGAGAATTTCCTCTGATCCAAGCTACCTTGTCCAGCATTTTCTCTCTTTCTCGGAAAGCAACTTATTTTAACGAGTTGCAACGAATTTCCACAAGATATTCCAGGGTGCGCCTTAGGCAGAATTCTGTAAGTAGTTCCGACGCAAAATTCTGTTTACATGCCTCCCTCCAGCAAGGAATGTTTTTTTTTTACTCTCCGGAAAAATAAAATGCGAAAACTTTATTCATATTAATGCAAATACATTTCCAAATATTCCTTGGTTATGGACACAATTTATCAGGGTTTTGATTATTATTTTGTTTCAGTTATTTTCACGTAAGAAGATAATTTTTATGCTTTCATGTGCTTATGTGTTCATTTGTGTGTTTAGTTAATGTTTTATTTCAATGACTGGTCCGTTGGTAAGGCCGCTAGTGTCGTGACATGCCGCTCAGATGTCGCGTGTTCGCGCCTCTCCCCGGACGATGAAAAAATCACTGGCTCTGTATCATGATCAGTTACTGCTGCAGTGTGGGTTCTGCTGTGGGAAGTCGAAACCAACATTCTTTGAAAGTTTGAATTTCAAGTCAGTGGCCCCTTTGGTGTGCATGTTCCATGTGAATAGGTTTCATCTACCGAAACAATAATAATTTGGAACATGGTAATATCACTAATGTCTTCGTTCTCTAAATAAAATGTCATGAAATTGTCCCTTTAATGGCAAGAGATCTGTCTCTTAAGCATTGCTTATTTTTCCTTTGTTTCTTTTTATTTCTTCAGCTTTTTCTACTTCCTGTCATCATCCATCTAACGACCACTTCTGTTCCCTCGTAGCCAACTCAAGAGTCGATGTTTCTCTTCTTGGTATTTCTACCTTTCTCTGTTCTTAACGTTCATGGTCTTTGTCCCTCTTGTTTAACCTTCTTTTAAGTTTTTTTGTTGTTGTTGTTGAATTGGGCACATCTTTACTTCGTTGAAAAGTAGCTTATTGCAGTAGAATATTGGCATTTACTCTGTTATTCTGTCATGTTACTCCTCTAATATTTGGTAAGATTTTAATTTGAGGACCCCTCTTCTACTAATCTTAAAAGCTCAAGCGAAAATGCAGAGCATTACCACCCTAAAACAGTTTTCTTATATTTTCATAATTTACTTACATTTTTATCAATTTGTTTATTAATTTGCTAATTTATTTTTTTTCTGATAACTTATCTCTTCTTTCTGTATTTCCTATTACCTTGTTTTACTTCTTTCAAATGAGCATCAAATGAGCACCATATTCTTTGAAGCTTGAATTTCAAGTCAGTGGCCCCTGTGGGCTTGTTCCATATGAATAGAGTTCTTCTGAATAATTATCATACCGAAATACTCTTTTCTCTTCGACTTTAAAGTCCTTAGACTTGAGTCTCATTGTCCATCAATAGTTTTTAAGCATGTTCCGCCATATCCTAGCAAACATTATGTAGTCATCGTCGTAAAAAGCATAAAATGCTCGTAGCGGTCATTCCCATTTGATAAATCAGCGGCTTTCCCATTTGATAGTTCACTGTATGTGGGGTCTCTTCTAGTGGGCGCGGATGGCTGGCCGTGTATCAGGTATATTCTCCGCGTATCTACTCTTCTTGGGAGGAATACCCGAAAGATTTTAATTGATAATCAGTTTTGCTCCGATTTAATCGTGATTTGCTTCTATTATGCTAGAAAGAAACAGAGGACACTTGAATAATTGAGTTAAATGCTTATGCTTTCCTTGTCTCCTGGTTTTCTTGAAAGATTTTTCCTTCTGCGTTTGCAGGAGCGTTGGAATATCAAGACAGGTTCTAGTAACTGTGCCTCCATTTTCATGTTTTTGTTGTTGTCATGTTCCGAAAGGATCACAATGAAAAAATGTTTTATTTAGCCTATGGCGATATATATATATATATATATATATATATATATATATATATATATATATATATATATAATATGTATATTATATATATATATATATTATGTGTGTATATAAATATATATATATATATCTATATATATATATAAGAATTTTCATATAAGGTAAACAAAATATATAAACACAAATATAAAATATATATACACACATCTGTATACATACTGTCAACCATTTATATCCTATTAATTTAATAATTCAAATAATTGTTTTCATAAAATATTTATGTTCTCCAATAAAATTATATGAATTCCCACCAAAAAAAAAAAAAACACAAATCATCGGTTAATTATGTATATTTCTCTGTATCAGTCCTTTCTCTCTGTCAACATTTTTCCATATCCTACTAAATTTAAAAACATCAAATGAAACCGTGTTTTACGCGGTAAAATATTTATGTCGTGCTCCAATAAAATTATATTATTTTCAGGCCCAAAAAAAAAAACATTTAGCATCGGTCTAATTATGTAAAGGACAGCTTGTACTTGCCCTTCTACATATGATGGTCATTTTATATATTATATATTAAATATATATATATACATAGGTAATTATAAACCGTTTGTACGCGGTCATGTATTTCATAGTATAAAATTGAACATTCTATATACACTGGTAAATTTGAGTTGATAATTTTATATTTTCAGGCCCGATAATCATTTTAACATTATATATATCGGCCCTGGCTGTTATTTACTTTTGACGGCTTGTACTTTGTTGTACATATGATGGTGTACGTTTATATACATATATATATATATATATAACAATATTTTATATATATATATAAAATTATATTATACATATATGTATGTATGTATATGAGTAATGTATAACAATATTTTTATATATAAAAATATATACAAATATAAAATTTTATTATAATTACTCATATCCACCAGTAAATTTAAGTAGTTAACCAAACTTTGGTTAGGTCAAGTAAAGCAAGGAAGTTTAAGGCTGTTAATTTTTAAAGTAGTTGTTTCAGTTTCATGTTTACTGTTTAGCTTAATTCCAGCAACATTAACACTTTATTGATTATCAGCTCGGGTAAGCTTTCCTATATCTTCAGAGAGGATATAGTAATGTCACTTGCTTCAGATAGATGATCGTATGGTAGCACATTTATTCCTCTTTTTATTCTGTTTTCCGTAGTTTGTCCTTATATAAATTTACAATTAAATGCTGTATTCATAAATGCCTTAATTCATTTATTTGTTTATTTTTTTGCAGTGATGGAACATGGCATGTGAATGATTCTGTAAGAATCCCCAAAGTCTGTTCATTATCACTGGATCTTCAGCATTAATTTTGTTCCTTGCTTCGCTGGATGTTGTCCATGAGGTAAGTGGCTATGTATCAAGTCTTGAAAGGCAATTACCTTAGTCCTCTTAATTAAAACTTTTAAAATGGCCTCTTTTTTTTTTAAAGACTTGCGAAGCGCAAGTCGTTAATCTTCTTACTGATTAATAGACCTGCTATTGGTTAATAACATTAGATTTTCAGAATTCCGTCGCTACGTTTTTTCTTGTCCAATATCGTTAAGATTAAAATCGGGAACCAATTCTTTTATCTGACGCAACCTCACGGATTTATTAATCACGTATTTTATTTTCCCAAAGTTCGTGCGACATGGGTGTAGTTAATTTGGGTATTTTATAGAATGTTGTCGATTAGTATTAGTTTTTTCCCAGAATTTTAATGGGGACTTTTCTGAAATCGAATGTCGATTCATTAAAATTTTGCCCTCTCGTTTGATCATACATTGGTGATTTATTTTACTTTTTTGGTAGGGATGTCACTCTCAAGCCCTGCACATACACACCCGTATACTCAGAGAGAGAGAGAGAGAGAGAGAGAGAGAGAGAGAGAGAGAGAGAGAGAGAGAGAGAGAGAGAGTGGAAAAGAAAGCGAATCCTAATAGATCTTGATAATTTTAGTACCCTAGAGCTAGTTGTGACAAGTAGGATTTATCAATATAGGAGAGAAATAGTCCGCAGGGCCTCCATTTTCGTAAAATATTGATGTTTGAAACAGGATCATGGAATATCCTGCTGCGTTATTAGAAGTGATGGCTACCATTATGAAACAGTAAACCTTTGTAGTGGAAAAGTTAAATAATTTAATGCAGAATGTGAGTACTGACGCAGGTTGTCGATACCTATAAAATGATTGATCTTTGAAACGCGTCACTAAATGTGAAGTTCTGTTAAGGGAAAGTTATAGTATTTGTGGAAGCTACTTTCCCATACTCTATCACGTTTGTGGATTTTTCCTTTTAATCTTCCGAGGAATATAGCTCGCCAACTTTTTTTTGCGTCCATATTCAGCTTGACTGTCTCGAAGCTGACCCCTGTTTCTTTTATTAGAGAAAATGCGTTACTATCCCCTATTTGATTATATGCATTTGATAAACACGTAAATGACCTCCAGTCCTTGGTATTGTGTTGTGCAAAGAACATCTGGATTTGCTATTGCCTCAACTGAAGTAAGGGTGGGCGCTTCAGCCAGCGGCATGAGCTCTGCCCTTGAATACCATCTACTGATAGACTTTCGTCTATCACTGTTCGCCAAACAATTATTGGAAGCCTTCCCACTATCCTCTTCTTTGTTGACCACCGTCGGTTTTCTCTTCCTAATCTACTCTCTCCTGAAACTCAACTGAAGTGCTGATTTTACTTTTACTTTATGTATCCTCCAAAGTAATTTTTTTTTTTTTTTGCCAGTTTATCTGTGAACGTGGAGAGTATATCTATGTAGCTTTGCAGAAATCAAGGATCTGTATTCTCCAGTATCATGTCATTTTGCTTAAAAATTCACCTGACCACTACTATCACCACAATCTCAATTTTACAATAACCTATTTTACTCTCGCGTCGTTCAAGCCTGCTTGAAAATACTCACTGCATTGACCTAGAACTGAAAAGATTTTACACTTTTTTGAGTTCCATTTGTTATATATATATTCTGTATATATATATATATATATATATATATATATATATATATATATATATATATATATTTATATAATATTATATATATATATATATATATATATTAATTATAAGCAAAACTAACCGGAGTTAATTATAAGCAAAACTACATATTTACCATCCAACGGCGGATAAACATTTATATTTATAAATGCCATATTCGATCAGATGAACAGTTAATGTGGTATATTATCGTATACGCACGGAGGAAAGAGAGACAGAGAGGTAGAGATGTGTTACGCAAGCATATGTGCTTGAGAGAGAGAGAGAGAGAGAGAGAGAGAGAGAGAGAGAGAGAGAGAGAGAGGAGGGGGGGGAGGAGGGGGTCGGTTTATCATGGGGAGTAGAGGGTACTCCATTGATCCGGAGAGAGCAAAGAGTAATCACGCGAATAAACAAAGAAATCGTAGAGGAGAGAGAGAGAGAGAGAGAGAGAGAGAGATAAAATGGATTCCTGTACGATCTAAAAATAAATCCTGAACCCTTGGGGAGGCAAGCTTTTAAGACGAAAAATGGGAATCTGCAAACTACATCCAAACATCAGTAATGTCAAAAAGTCGTCGGAATATGAGAAGTTCAGTTCTTGCGTTTTTGACCCTGGCGTCGCACATCCTGGAATTGGCAGGGGTTAATGTATGACTGGTGTTCAAATACTGAAACGCGCTTGAGCTATTGGGGTATGTCTTATTGTGACATCGCGGAAATATAGATCAATATGCAAGAACCATGGCGTCCCCCAACTCTATGGAGTTCTAAAAATACACGCGCGTACCTATCGGAGAGTCCTGTTGCAAAGTATATGAGCATGCAAGCATTCATCCACTTTCACTACATAATTATATATATATATATATATATATATATATATATATATATATATTATATATACATATTATTATATATTATAGTATTATATATATATATATATATATATATATATATATATATATATATATATATATATATATATATATATATATATATATATATATATGCGTGTGTGTGTATGTATGTGTGTGCGTGTGTTTGTATGCAAAAGGGTCATGTGTGTGTTTTGTAAAGATTTAAATTACGAAAATTACACAGATATGTCTTGCAATTGGATTTCCATTTTATATGGTCCTTTAACAAGTTACTACAGCACCAACAACAACAACAAAATAATAATAATAATAATAATAATAATAATAATAATCATAATAATAATAATAATAATAATAATACAGGTTTTTCCCTTCAAAAGTTGGCTTCATATTAGAGGAATGTTGCGAATTATTGTAACTCGGTTTCATCTTAGTCTCACTATTAACAATACCAACTTCTTCACCATAACTTCAGACGAGAGGAGACAGTCAGTCCATGAATTGAACGTAGTAATGAATACAATGCAATATAATTCTTTTCTATTCATTATCGAAAATGGGCAATTTAGCGCTTAACGTTTCAGGGTAAATCATGGGTTTGATAAAACCCTTCGGTAAATCAAATTATGTAATCTCATGTTCAAATTGCTTTCATTAGATTAAGGGGGGAATGAATCAAATTCGTAGATAGAATAATTCACAAATTTGATTAATGCAATGTTTATTAAATTACGTAATGGACGATTAAGCTAGATATGCATTGTCTGCAGATTATTCCTGTTAACGGGGGTAGCTATTCTAAATGAAATGAAACTGATCTTCCTTATAACCAACTTTGATATGTGATTGACCCCTGACATATTTTCCAAGAGCCGTTTTCTTCCTTATGGTAAAAACCAAGGCCAAGAGAGACAAGGTCTACCCAATTGGGTGGAGTCGCCTCCCATCTAGGGTAACTACGTAGGCGATGACGTCTCTTAGAGGTACCTGCTCGTTACGGCAATTCACCTACTGACGCAATAAGGAGGTGAAGTGAGCAGACCTTCCCTTTCTCTTGGCCTTGGTTAAAACTATTCGGCATTTTTCAAAACGGGGAAGATCACGTTTCCAAGTAAAGAGATTTCTGTTTGCGTCGTCGTTTTCAACAGGCAATATGCTCGTCAAATATACATAAGAATTCAGGTTTCAAACGCTCTTCAATTACAAATACTGCTGTCTAATTTGACAGAGTGGCACTTGACTAAAGGTATATATTTTCTGTTTTAACTTCTATTGTTGAGCCGTTGGAAAGGCATATCCCTTCTATTACTACTACTATTACTACTGCTCGGTATTATGTTTTATGGTATCTTGCCCTGAGCTCTCCACAAGTTCTGCGACTCCGTCCATATATGTAGCACGAAATTGTTCACAATATTTCTTGATATGAATGCAAATTGACCATAGCTGTGGTCACAGTAACAACTGAACGTCTGAGCTGGTAGAAGTGGCTCCAGGTTGACGTTCATAATACTGGAGGAAACCAGAGAAGGAAGTATGAAAGCAATTTGTTCGTGGTAGGAAATGGATCTTCTTTGTTAGGGTAGTAGCACTGTTTCATATTCATAAGAGAATACATTTCTGATACGAAGACTGGACATCACTTGTGGAGAAAGAGACGTCGTGTGAACCTCCAGATGCGTATATCTCGAAGCAGCTCTTTCACTCTTCCGTATTTCTGAATAACAAATTTCGGGATCCGGATGTATAAAATGAATTTATCGTACGGTAACATTTTTAAAGGTTCAGGGTTCAATTTCCGTTGTGCAACAACTCACAAATTTTTTAGTTTTCTTTAATTTGTTACGTTAAGAATGCTTCCTGTTAACGTTTTTAAGTCTAGTCAGTTATATTATATGTTTTTGCTATTTATTTTCTTTTATGTTATTGAATTGTTTTGCGTAGTTTCCCGTGTATCGATCATTGCTTTAATAATGTACATGAAAACTGAATATGAAAAACCGCCATCAATCTTAATGGATGCGAGAATGAACTTAGAATATTTACCTCTTCATAGGTAAGTATTCATAGCCCACCCTCTTCTTATGTTTGCGCAAATGCTAGAATTTCCGGCCAATGATCGCCAAACGGAAATCCTCTTTAGAAGCACTAATTACGGATCGGCCGTCTCGAAGACAGAGAGAGAGAGAGAGAGAGAGAGAGAGAGAGAGAGAGAGAGAGAGAGAGAGAGAGAATTCCCAGTTAGCGTCCGCAGGAAAAATGTAGTTCCATTTCGCCAAGAAGTGCCAAATCCTTTCACTGTCGGCCTTGAGAAATGATCTGACAATGGCTTCCACTTTGTCCGAAGGAAGTTTGATACAAAGAACGGCTTCCGACTCCCTAAACTTTGTTATCTGGTCCAGAGCGGTGTTCGTATCTATCATTGTTTATTAAACGTAACACGGATATGCTAATCTCTTTGTGCTGGCATGACGCCAGTTTGGATAACCATAAATCAATCTTTGTACTTGTAAATGCGAAAAGTGATTTGTTTCTTGCTTTAAGAGTAGAAATTGTATAAGATCCTATAAAGGTATTTTTTGTTAGCTCGAAGATGTAAAGTGTGGATTTTATTTTTTATATTTCCGTATTAGGAATTTAGTTCCTCTCTCTCTCTCTCTCTCTCTCTCTCTCTCTCTCTCTCTCTCTCTCTCTCTCTCAGTAGATTTCCACTTGAATATTTCGCATTTTTTTAATCGCTCGCAGACTTTGGAACAAATGTAGATTGATGAATTTACAACAAAACTTGACTTTCGTTTCTTTCACGAATCCGTTTTATTAACTCATGAAGCAGAACCATAATATTTTTTTTAAAGTATTGCATTTGATGTCGGGTTTAAAAGTTGATTTTGATGTTTTTCGTCTTTTAAAGTATGTAAGCAGCCCTAATCCTATTTAGCTCAATTTTTTTATGATCACTCTGTAGATAATATGGAAAAAGGGCTTTGAACAGTTTTAAAACTGTACATTATCCTGAAGATGAGTTTATGATAAAGTTGAATTCTTGAGTATCTGATTTTTAATCTTTATACGACATACACTATATATATATATATATATATATACACATATATATATATATATATATATATATATATATATATAGCAAATATGTATGAATAATATATAGTATAATATGTATATGTATATATATATAGATATAGATATAGAGAGAGAGAGAGAGAGAGAATGTGTGCATATGGTAATCTAGCACATTTCGATGTTGCTGATACTGAGAAAATACGCGGTCATACTCTGCACATACATTTTATTGCATTTGTAATACGCCATTAATTTATCCTCAGTTTTTCATCTATATTTATGAGTTCTTTATTTATTTTCTATCCCCGAATTATTGAGTTCTTTATTTGTTTAACAACATGGTCTTAGATATATAACCTGACTATTAAATGCATTTACTTTTTTTCGTAGCTGTAACTTCAGAATATTAAAAAAAAATATGTCTGTGTGTTACCTTAGTGTGTACAAAGTTTAAGAAACCAAAAGAAGTGAAAGTGGTTTTGGAAAAAATAAGAGGAAAAGGGAAGGGATTGTAAAGGGAGGGAGGGTTTTCTCATTTCTTTGAGAGGTAGAAATTCCCTATATAAGAAAGTGAATATGATTGGATCCTTTTGAGAAGGCCGCTCGAGCCAATCTCTGCGGTAACGATGAATTCAAGGTCACTTAAGTTGTCTTTTTTTTCTTGGCGCTGTATTTTTTACTTTTTTCATTTCAGAATCTCGAGTTTTTTTATATACTGAAAATGACATCGATCAGAGTCTTGTGCGATTTTGTGAATATTACTTTTTTATTGCTTCAGTCTCGATGTTCAGAGATGAGGATGCGTTATGGATTGTTCTCTCTGCTGGGTCTTAATCCTTTAGAATATATACTGCTTTTTAAGTCTCATATGTGTGTGTGTATGTTGTGTGTGTGTGTGTGTGTGTGTGTGTGTGTACAGTTCACTGTTGCCAGCTGTTTCACCTCTAAATTAACTATATAAAGTTGGTAAAAGTGTTTCCACTTTTCACACCAGTATTTTCTTTTTGGCTTATATTTATTTAAGTCATATCCTCTTACTCTTACAGAGTTGCACCTCAGACTCTCGTCCATTGCCTTCTAAATGTTTTATTGCTCTATGCAGCTTCCATCTACGTTAGAATTACTTGCCCCATCAATTGATATGCATTCGCACTAACCGCAATTCAGACCTAGACGCAATAACCATTTGCTGTCGCGACGGTAAAGCCTTATTCACGCAGACTTGCATAGGCGAGAAATGGCAGTGAATTCACCATTGTTTAGTGACATATCTATGATGCATATAGACTAGGGATGCATCTTTCCTTCAGCAATAATAAATTGTATAGATAAGGACTGTAGATTTGAGTAACGACCTTATTGTAACAAGGGAATGGTGTTGCAAAGATGGACCAAGAGTGGCGAAGTGGCTCGATCAAGTAGAAAGAACGGGAGAGAATATAATGATCGAAAAGGTATATGGTTTGTAAATCTTAGCTTGACATGTTAAGGAAAATTCTGTGAAGGAGTGGAAACATCTTTCACAGCGGATTCATGCTTAATTAAGCAGTCAAATGATACAAGGACGACCATCTTGTTTATACTGAAAAGCACTGTAATCGAAGAGATGTCTTATTTTTCACATTTTATATATGGCAGGCATATAGCTAAGTTGTGCTGCGTTTGTCTCATGTTTGATAGGTTTGTGGATCGCTTCTGGCCTACAGCCCAATAAGTACTATTACAGTCGAGGCAACTTTATTTGATAATCAAAACCCATCATGGTGCTTTATATTAGTTTACTGTTTGTTAGTTTAATGTATGTGTAATGACAGTCTGAAGATAGGTAGATAAAAAAAAAAGTTGCGTATAATCGCCTTCGAACACCTATCATTGTGATATTAATGAACAGATCAAACTGAGGTCACCATCTTGTCCGAACAAACCCAATTTTGATGCAATTTTGTGAATAGTTACTTACTCAGCTAAGAACAAATCTTTCTAACAGGGACACCGAACATGAATTCATAGTCGAACTAAAGCACAACAATACTAAGTGAGTTACCGATTGATATTGGGTATGGGTATGATACGGATATGAGTATGGGCATGATACGGATATGGGTATGGGTCTGGGTACGGGTATGATACGGATATGGGTATGGGTCTGGGTGTGGTATGGATACGGGAACTAGCAAATGCGAGCGATACCGAGCATCTGCTGGTGCACGTTTAAGCAGAGCACTTGCTCTCTTTAGGCATGTATGTGTGTGTGTGTGTGTGTTTGAACGCGCACGCGTTTAAGAGATGTTGTGTCAATCCCAGCCATTTTCAATATCCTTGGAAGAAAGATTAAGAAAAAAAAAGTGCTGAAAGCGCAGAGATGAAATCAAATTCCAAGCCAGAACATCTGGAGCACGTGAGAGGAAATGACAGAATTGATCAGACCACAGTTGTTGCTGTCACCCGAGTGTCTGTTGCAACAGTTGCAACTCGGGATATTCTTTTCTTTGCTGGTTTCGAAAACCATGGATATAAATAAGGCAGCATCAGGAGGCTGCAAAATTATATGTATGTATATATATATATATATATATATATATATATATATATATATATATATATATATATATATATATATATATATATATATATATATATATACACGTATATATCTGACTCTCATCACAGGCGCCTCACTGTCGCATCACTGGAAGAAGCCCTCTGAAGTTCCAAAACGACAAATAGGACTGAGACTGTGTAATCGGCTTTTTGTCGATTGACGATAAAAGCAACGGCGAACGAGAATCTGAACTGAGCGGAAAAACGCAAAATGGCTTCGTAGGAAAGTTTAAGTTCTGGAATGAAATATTTGATTCGTCTCGTCTCGGGAAATTCCG
>NC_089795.1:81702662-81707662 GCF_040412425.1 Macrobrachium rosenbergii
CCCACATACCCATGAAAACCATTTGGTAGCTTTAAGAATCATACCCTTGGTTGGTTCTCTCGAGTAAAACTTTTCCAGAATTAGCTAAAAGCTAAAGCAGCTATGTCTGACCCTTACCGAGATTGTTGTCCCCTGTCAGGAAGCGAACAATTAAACGCAGATTTAGCAGAATTATTCCCAAAGTGAACTTCAATATGTATGATTAACGTAAATGTTTCCGCCTCAGCGACTAAAAACTTAATAATCCCGGTCTCTTCCTTCATTATTACTTTGGCATTTACAGCTTTTGAAAAGGAAATGTCATTTTCCTTTAGACTGATCATACTTCTTTTCAATTTTTTTTTTCTACTTTAGTTTCTTGGTAAAGACGTGCATCTCTGGTATCAAGATAGTCATGTTGCTGTTGTGTAAAACTGCTGGTCGCGATAGATTCGAAGGGTCACCAACCCTACGGACAGGAACGATAATTGATAGGATTAAAAAAAACTGCTATATGTATGTTTTTATATAACATGCAAGATGTTTATTTTCTCATCATTTTTATGGTAATCACATTCCGTTTTCTGAAAAGGACAATTTCCAGTGGCTTTCAGAACTGGACTGATGACTTCCGGTGAATTCGCTTTAAATAAGATTGAAATTCATTACTTTAACAAATTTGATTTTGATTATATCTGTCATCTTTTTATCATGACTTCGATGTTGAACTTGGTTATAACTGTGTTATCTATATATTTGCTTGAAAATTCACGCCCTTGCCTGCAAATGATAATTTCCGATGGCTCTCTGAACAAAACGGATGGTTGCCAGTGATCACCTCTAAAATGATAAGAGAAAAACTTTCATTCCTCTGAATTTGAACGAGATTATAACCGTGTTATCTCTTTATCAGCATTGAGCAGCTGTAAAAAGAAAATGAAGTATAATTTGACAAAAGCATTTTGAAAAGCAGCATGTATTTCATTATCACCTGGCATTAACATACAAGCTAAATTGTGCTCGCGGTATGCGTAATATTTTGTAGGATGGTAATTATGTTAGAATGAACTTTGCCGTAAAGTGCATAAGCTTTTTGTCCATGTAAAATTTTGGAACAGTTATGAAAAAATGGAGGCTGAAAATTACACCAATTAAACAAAATTAATGGACATGCCCCTCTATCTGTGTAAAACCTTTTGCAATATTCTAAAACTAGAATGTACCACATTATAAAGGGTAATAGCAAAGAAATATAATAAAATTTTTTTTGGTTGCATAAATAATAACAACATGCAGAATAACGCACACAAAATTAAAATTATATTGACAAAACAAAACTAAGTATGAAAAGATAATATTCACTTAATGTCTTGCATTGACAGCATAATATATTATCTCTCTCTCTCTCTCTCTCTCTCTCTCTCTCTCTCTCTCTCTCTCTCTCTCTCTCTCTCTCTCTCTCTCTCTCTCTCGCAAGATAATCGAAACGAAGGAAAGGAAGAGGAAGAATGACTGTCCAATGGGCATTCAGTTTATCATTTTTCCTTCCACTTTCCTAATCAAGCTTTGACAGCTTCGAATCTAGTTTAGATGCAAATTACCCATGAAAATTTATACAATTTTGATTATTGTTCCACGTTTTCCAAACTTTCAGAGAATTTATCTGCCATATATACACACACACATATATACATACGTATATATATATATATATATATATATATATATATATATGTATATATATATATATATATATATATATATACATGCCTAATATATATATATATATATAATATATATATACATATATATATATATATATATATACAGGTATATATATATATACAGTATTTGATATACATAAATATATATACATATATATACACACACATTAATATTGTGGTATATGTACTTATCTACATGCAGTACATCTAACTGAAATAAATAATATATGTATATATATATATATATATATATATATATATATATATATATATATATATATATGTAATATATATAATATACATCTTGCAGAGTTCATAGTATATATATAAACATGGGCTGTTAATGGATTGTGGTATGTATGATATATATCATATATATATACTAATTATGCAGTATATATATTAACTTAATATAATATATATATATATATATGTATATATATATATTAATATATATGCTATATATATATATATATATATATATACATATATATAATATGTATATATATATACATATATACATAATATATATATATATACATATATATATATATATATATATATATATATATATATATATACATATAAAGAAAGGGCGAACATATCAGAATGGCGAATGACCACTGTTATTTAAGGCTCATATAAAGAAAGGAAAAGAGGGAACATTGTGGAATTCTTTCCTCACATCGAATCATCATCAGTTAGACAAGTGTCTGAAGTTCGGACAGATATGTATGTTCTTGAACACACTTGGACGGCCTTGATGACTGGGGAGATTTAAACACAGCTAGATTGATAGAGGTTCTTTAACTGAGTAATATGTCGGAGGAGAAAGAGTGACAAATTGTAAGTGAGAGAGAGAGAGAGAGAGAGATCATTGAGGATATACATACATACATACATACATACATACAAACAAACAAACAAGAAAAGCATGCAAAAACGCCCGTAAATTTAGACACCCTGAAAACCTGTCGGGCTGTAAAACACTTGAACCATTCCCTCCAAAAGGAAAATGTAAATTCTACTAAAGAAATCATATGTATACAAGCATGTATAAGTAACAGAAATTCATAATTAGCCATGTGCTACAAACTTAGCAATCAGCTGTCATGATGAAGATGGGATGGTATCGATTCTTAGGAGCGAACCTGAATTCGACAGGCGTATGCACATCAGAGTTGATATCGGCTTAATCTCTCTTGATAGCCGGTGATCAAAGTCATTGCTTATTGTTGTTTCTGAGCCAAAGCCCAGGTTCGAATCCTGGCCGGTGTAAGGTTTAGTGCTTTTGTGTTTGGAACGATTGTTCCCGGTGGTGCCTTTCTTTTGTGTTTTAGAGTTTATGTTTGTTGATTTCGTCGGCAGAACGTTAGTCAAGTTTGGGTAGCCATCGAGTCAGGGTCTAGACAGCATATAGCAGCATGGACTTGTTTAACAGCAGGTAGTTGTTACCTGTGGTCTTCGACTGTTTTCTATGAGGAAAACTTCAGCCAAGTTATCGAGGATGAGTTGGTGGCTCAAACTTAGTCGCCAGTGGGGAGAGTCGCCAGTGGGGAGGGAGCATTCCTCTAAGACAGCAGTGTGATCATCTGTTTTGTGGAGATGTTCCTGTTTGCCGTCACGGGACGGTTTCGATGGTTTCACGGCAGTAGCTTGATGGTCGTCCTCGGTGACCTTTGATGCTGGTCATGACATCTGTAGGTGCATGTTCTGTTTTTGTAATGTATGAAGATTGTGATTATTATACTGGTATTATTTATGATACTTTCGATTGTTGTGATTATTATGGATTCGATTTATGCTGCTTTATTGATTTTCCAGATGTTTGTATATTACAGTGGTTAATTGGTTATACCGTGGATTATGTGTGATATTATTGATGCTGTCTGTATTGTTTATTGTCTGATGTAGCTTAAATGTTCACTTTTGATATTTTCGTTACTTTTTGCCGTGATGGTAATGTTTATTTAAAGTAACTTTAACTTTGCTACATCTATGGTATTTTTTGACTGACTCATGGATTGTGTATGATGTTTGATATGATTTATTTAGTAACTTTTTTTTACCAAACTTGACTCATTTGTAAATATGTACATTACTTAATGTTAATAAACTAGTATTAAGGTTATTTTGCTGGTTTTGTCGTTCCCCTTTACCCGTTGTTGTCTCGGCTTCTGCCAGTCTTTCCAGTCCATTTCTCTGTAATTGATGGTGGAACCTGATGAACCGAGGTTTGGTTCATGATACCGGCGGAGGAGCGCATATCAATTATAATTCTCTCTTGGTGTAAGTGGCGCAGTACTTGTGAATACATGCGTCTCCAACCACATAAAATCTTCTTCTTCTTCTTCCTCTTCTTCTTCCCAGCTTGTTCCCATTTTTATATGGGGTCGCCGTGATGCCTTCTTTTGAAGGTCTTTGATTTGGCTTTGGGGTAGACTTTGTAGTCCTGCAACTTGTAAATTTATTTCTCTTGATTGTAACAGTAGCAGTCTCTAGGCAATGAGCTTTACGTTTAATCTTCCCCTAAGTCCAACCTCTTCTCACCTTTTTGCCTTCAGATAAATGCTCTTCCGGATGATATGTATTGTCTATACGATTGGGATCTGTTTCTGTAGCCGATTTTGTATTGTTATAATGTTACCAGTGTATCACGAGCCTATGCATGATCTTTAGGGTCAAAGTGATATCCTTCCACATAAAGCCTTTTCCTAAGTTTTGCCATTAAATATCTTTGTCCCTTAAAGGCCACCTACTCCACCGGGCTAGGGGCCTTGCCCCTATTGGATCCCCTTAACCTTACATTAAGTGATGCATCCTAACTTAACCCAGCCTTGGATGCCATGTCCTCTCTTTAAATTTGGCATAATGGAATACTTCTTAGACAAACTTTCTTAACTAGATTTAAAGCACCCCATCCTACCTGCCTTGGGGAAGGAGAAAGGAACCTTTAACCTTGCATCAATGGACTTACATCTTAAGTTGCCCTTCCTGATTCTAGCCTAATGTTTAACTGCTAACATTTGACAGTTAAACAATATTCCACATGAAGCAGTCTGGCTGAAGGATGTTAAATTGATAGACCAGTGGTTTCCAACGTAGGGTGTACGCCCCACAGAGGGACAATTTGATTTTTAAGGGGGGTCAATTCGAGAATGTTTAGGCCTAAAGTTAATGGACTTTTAGGAGTTCACTTTTTGAATAATAAGAATTATATATCACCACAGGGGGCATCAGTTTTTTTTTAGAGGTGATTACTTGGGACATGGCCAGATAAAAGTTTGGGAACCACTG
>NC_089795.1:81712662-81737662 GCF_040412425.1 Macrobrachium rosenbergii
CCATCTGATCCTAATACTCTTCTTAAGTCGACAGATTCTTTTATACATAGTTTCGTTGTCATACCAAGATCCTTATCCGTACAGCAATACAGACCACTCGAAACAAATTTATAGTCTTAGTTTCGTACGGGTTTTCAGCCAGATTGATTCCCAGCTTTTGTGTAACCTGTCCATTGGTTATATTCATCATATGCCTTTGCTCGTACCGGAGAATGGCTTCAGGTGTTAGCTTTCCAGTTCTCAGTCGGTCTTTTGGGATGAGGGTGCAAGGCTCTTGCCCTTCTCCACCCCGGTTACGCCCAACAAAGCGATTAAATACCAGGTACTTGATTCACTGTTAATGTCGAAAGTGGAAGATTGACGTTTTAACAGAGCGTGCCCATTCTCCCGCCTTTCCTCCGGGATTTTAACTTGGGTCCTTTAGTTTGGCAGGATAGAATGCTACCTATTACACAAAAGGGTGTTTGTTTATACATATATTTATTATATATGTGTATATATATACATATATATATATTTATATATAAATTATATATATATATATATGTGTGTTTGTTTATATATAACATACATACATATATATATATATATATATTATATATATATATGTATATATATATACATATATATATATATTATATAAATATATACAGACATATATAATATATATATATATATATATATATATATATATATATATATATATATATATGAATAAATATATATATATATATATATATATATATATATATATATATATATATATATTATATAAATTTCTGGTAAGCAACAAATCAACTGCCTTGACAGAATGTCTAGATATCCTAAACCTAGGGATCAATTCGCCCTATTCGGTGCTAAGCCGTTTACTCAGGCGAGAGAGAGAGAGAGAGAGAGAGAGAGAGAGAGAGAGAGAGAGAGAGAGAGAGAGAGAGAGAGAGAGAGAGAGATTACTCCTGCTGTGACTCGGACGGCTCAACAAGTCTATTTCCTATAAGAGGTTTCCACATGACGTCATCACTGGTATCCTAATAGAAAATATTGCTTATTATGTTACGATAGGTTAGGTTGGGTTACAGTATTTCTTTTTAAATAATTTCTTTTCATTTTAATTAGATTCTCGGAACTGACACATCAAATAATGCAAAGTAAGTAACAGGTTTTTCTTTCGATGCAACAGGTTCTTCAGAGATGGTCGTTTTCTCTTGATATCGAGAGCGGTGACTATGCCAGTTCTTTTCCATATCTATTGAAGTATACTCTCCCTGACGTTCATGATTTCCGTGTTTGCATCTTTAAAAGAGATTAGATTAAATTTCATAGAAGTTCCAACAGTGAGTTTGATGCACAATGTTGTTAGGAATTCCTTTCTCGCCAATTTTTGTAATACTATATATTTATTAGCAACGGACTTGTCCAAAACGGTGGTGGTTCCTGAGGTAGAAAAATTATACCAGATTTAATTTTCTTACTTCTGAATCAACAGTAAAGTCAGTCAACCCCCTCCCCTCACCGGGCCAAGAACGACCACGTCAGTCGTTTCACTCGCCTTCTTAGAAGGCTTGTTGACTACACAACTTTCGTATGCACTGGCCTTTAGTCATCCTTTAGAATAATCTCACTTCTTCGATACTATGGCCCCTCCACTCTTCTACCTCTTCCGCGCCGTCATCACAGCAGTATCTTGGTTTCCCTTCTCTTCCTCTGCATCACGCTTTCAATTTATACACCATTTTCACAGATAATCCAATTTTTTCTTCCAGTATCTGTGCTAACATTCATTACTTCATCCAACTAACTTTTGTTTACCTACATAACTTTTTGGTGTTTTGCTGCTTCTAACAGCATCATCTGCCTAATCTAAGTATGTCAAGTTCCTATCATTACGTCAGTCTATAAACCATAACTATCATGAGAAGGACAAATATCAAAGATGACGACATAGCACTGCTCCGTACCACTCCACTATCTTCTGCAGTTCACTTGAAAGACCTCATCAACATTGAATTTGCATCTCCCGTTCTTCATTCATGGATTATTTCAGTGAACTTTGCATATTCAACGGGAACACCATCTTGACACAAGAATTTCCATAGATGTGTTCTGTGGACGTTGTCAAATGCTTTCCTGTTTTCAACAAAAGCTCACCAACCGGTGCAACTGCAGTGTTTCTGTAGTTACCACAATCAGTCGTGTCACCTTTCTTTGGGGCATTTGCTATACATATGGTAAATGATTTTCTCCTTACCCCTTTTCGCCTTCACAAGGTGTCAGACACCCGCCCCCACCCCTTTTCGCCTTCATAAGGTGTCAATCCCCCAACAAACAAACACATATAAATATCTAAGCCTGGGCAGCGTAAATATATGGCATTTTCAATACGTATCATATTGTACAGCAAAAATACATCCAAAACGCTTCGAATTCTTTTAGAAACTGTATCTTACATCACCAATAAAAACCCCGTTAACATGTATGTTATTCCAGAACTGTACAGCTTTCGGGACAGAATATTGAAACGGAGTGACGTTTCATCGAGGCCCGGTGCCATAATATTGCCTTTGCTCTGCGGAGCGAGGGTAAAGTTCGATTGAATATTGTGATACAGGACCAGAGGAATAACGATAAGGGAGGATTCCGACTGGAATGAAGTTCCCGAGGAAATAAAATAAAAAAAAAATTAATAATAATAAAATCCCACTTTATAAACCTAATCTTAATTTATGTCATAAGTATGCTTACAAATATTCCATCTCAAGATAGGGCAGTGAGGTTTCTGATAAAGGTGATTATACAGAAATAAACAATACTATAAAAAAATGTATAAAGACAAAATACTATTAACCAAAGTATAAAGGTACATTAGTTGGATATTGTCTTATTCTGTGATCAGGATTCGTTTACATCACTAGAATAACAAACAGTAACTGTTTTTTCAAGGCGTCATTCACTGCTATTCGCTTACAACAACAACTTCAACATAACTATCTGGAACCTTTTTATGTGGCTAATTGTTAACAACTGACTGTACGTTGACTCTTTTCTTAAAAAGCGTGGGAAAGCATCAGACCTGTTAAAGAGGAAAGTAAATGGAAATGAAATTGTAATCTTAAGAGACCATTTTTCTGAACAAACCTGAAAATGTAGTCCATATTTCATATTTTCATGTCATAATTATAAGTTTCCGTTGTGTTTTATTGTCTGAATAAAACCAGGAAAGATGACCAATACTTATAGCACGTGAATTATTTACGTCTCACTTATAAGTTCTTCTTCCTAGAATTTCACACAATTTGAGTACAACAAAACATCCATTTTATCAAAACTAGGCGAAAGAAGATAAAACGAAAAGTAATGGATTTTTAGATAAAATCTTATTCAACTAAAACTACCAAACTAAAATAACAGGGAAAATGAAACCCATCAAACGAAGTTCGGAAGATGAAAAATAAACACGAGATGACATCATCATTTTTTCCCTAAGACGAAAGAAAGAATAAATTCTTTGAAGTTTCAAGTCGCGTCGAAACTCTTTTTGACTCATATTGTTCCGTCGGTGCAATCGCTAAGGTTTTTTTTTTTTATCATAGATTGGAATTCTCTATCTTTGAAGTGTATGGGAATGACTTGCCTCCCAATTCTTACTTCCCCGTAACTTATGCGTTCCCACTGTACGTATGTATGTATGTATGTATGTATGTATATATATATATATATGTATATGTATATATATATATATACTGTGTGTATATATATATATATATATATATATATATATATATATATATATATATATATATATACAGTATATACACGGCATTGACTTATTACAACCTCTCTTGATAGCTCAGTGGTAACGTCGACTGGAGTTGCTGGATAAGTTCTGTGTCGAGGGTTCGTAACCCGGCAGTGCCAATCCATTTATCACTTATAAATTCCTTCGGTGATAATGCTCCATCGGAGATATTCCTGAGGTAGCGTGAATTTGATATATATATATATATATATATATATATATATATATATATATATATATATATATATATATATATATATATATATATATATATGAAATTTTTATCACACCGTGATTTATATACAATCATGAAGCTACAAATGCTTAAAATATATATATATATATATATATATATATATATATATAATATATATATATATATATATATATATATATATATATATATATATATATATATATATGTGTGTGTGTGTGTGTGTGTGTGTGTGTGTGTATATACAATATATTTGTATATATAAATTGATGCATTTCAAAAGGTAAATACTTTGTAATTCAATATTAATGAGTTTTCTAAAATATGTTATTAATGAGCTCTCTTACAAACCCATAAACTCCTGAAACTAGGCGTTCTTATGTGTCTGTGATTGTCCATGTATGTGCGTGTGTGTATGTGTGTGTATATTGGAGAGAGAGAGAGAGAGAGAGAGAGAGAGAGAGAGAGAGAGAGAGAGAATGATATCACGTCTGTGCAAAGAGAAACGCACCAAAGCTTAGCCAGTGTAACAATAGCGGAAAAAAAAATAGCGCTCAGAAATATCAAAAGTGCAATGGAGATTAGGAGAGGAAAAATAAGTAACGATGAAAGGAAAAGAATCAGCCTGGAGCAGGTCAGGAGAGAAAATTAAATGTTTGAAGAGATTAGGGCCATTGTACGAGGCTGGGGGCGGGCATTTGAAGATAAGTAGTTCCACAAAGAGAGAGAGAGAGAGAGAGAGAGAGAGAGAGAGAGAGAGAGAGAGAGAGAGAGAGAATGGGACGTTATTCGAGGGGAGAGGGAGAGTGAGAGTGAAGAAAATAGACCAGTAGATAGAAGGTACAGCTGAACTTATTAAGAATATACTTTTTTCTTTTTTCTTATTGTTAGTTCCCACTATAATTCATTCTGAATTTTGTACAATAATTTGCGCGGTAAGTAGATTTACCATAACTCCGACATTTTCATTGACAATAAAATGGTTTATATATCTGGAATATTAAGCGTTGCAGAAATGAATTGCATTTGAAAACAGCCAATTGCATTGGAAAATCGTACGATAAATTTTTCCAAACTGTAAGAGTTAACATTATATGCATTCTGGGGAATACAATTACCCCGTTACATATCTCATGGTAAATGAATGTCATTACCATTACATAGGTTTTCCGAGTTACAAGCGCTTGTAATTTTTCTCTCGTCTCTGATGTAAAAGTAAGAGATGGGATCATCAGAACAGAATTTTATAGAATAATAATCAGGAAAGAGACTTTATGTAAAAAAAAAATTAATTTAGTCAAAGTCGGTCAAGAATGAAATGAATATCTACGTTGATTACGTGGAACGAGAAGTTAGCTTAATTTGATGAGGGTTTGGAAAAGCGTACTTGTCAAAATTTAGGTGAAACTTCAAGGAAAATTAGTGTTAATACAACTGAAATTGATGTTGTAGTTCTCTCTCGTATAGCCTATATATATATATATATATATATATATATATATATATATATATATATATATATATATATATATATATATATATATATATATATATATATATATATATATATATATATATATATATATATATGCTGTATATAAATAATCCTCATGTATATGACTGATGTTTGAATATAATGTTTGAATATAATTTACTTATATATATATATATATATATATATATATATATATATATATATATATACATACACATATAAACTTCTCATTCTTTTATGATTTGCTGAATACAATTTACTTCACCTTAAAAGAGTGGGAAAATAAAGCAAGAACAGTAACAAAAATGCGCAATCACACAGCGATAAAGTAGCTCATTGAACCTCACCACGAAAACTTAGGAAAAATGACAATACAAATAAGTAGATGAAAAATGAAGTTTAAATCAAGAGAGAAAATAGACGTCCATCCAAAGACACCAAACCAACGGGTTATAGAATCCCCGAATTAGGTTCCTCGGTGGTCTCGCTTGTAGGACCCAAGAGGTGATTGGAAAAATGCTGAGTCGGCGATAGCCGATTAGAAAGGAAATAATTCCACCTGTGGTGGAACAGCCAGGGTTTTCCCGATGTAGACGGTGGATTTTAAGATGAAAGTTAGAAGGAGCTTCGATTTATATGTTTTCCTTCATTATATTTACAAAGGAAACAAATGACCCACTTATTTCTTGATGTATGAAAAAATAGATCTATGGATGAGTAAAAAAAAAAAAAAAAAAGGAAGAAGTTACTCCGGTTCAAATAGAGATATACGGAGAGAAAACCGGATTCAGGTTGCACTAAGACGTACGAGAAACAAGTCATCAATAAGACAGGTAAAATCATTATATATATCAACTTCGACTGCAAAATATTCGGTCAGAATTCTCATTAAATCAACATTACGTGAACATAATCACCAATGGCTGTAAAAAAAGAAAAACATTACAGTAAAGAGTAAAAAAAAATGAAAATTTGGTAGAACATTGTCATTCGTGCTGGAGTTTTAGGTGAAAGTTGAGTAAATTTGCTGGGATGTGTAAAATATTATGAGGTGTCCGAATTGACAAACTATTGGAAGAGGACTCTGGTCTAGTTTTTGAGAGTATTATTAGGGTAAAACTTGAGCAACCTGAGTAAAGATATAAACAAAATTTAAGGTATGCTTGTTGTTTCTCAGTGTAATTTCAAACTGAACACTAACAAACAACAGGTCCTGATGTGGCTACAGTTAATCTTAGAAAAATATAAGTATGGTGTTCTTTGGGTTATTTACAAAATAAAGAAGAAAAACTGCAATTGTTTGTTACCTCTCATATGTATGACTTTCATATTTAATATACAGAGTGATGGGTCTCGTTTGTAATTACGATATATATGACTAATCGGTATTTGTATATTTTTCATTTTGTAATACAAAGTAAAGAAAAAATCGGGTTTGGTTTGTAATGAAGACTTTCCTGAGTATTATATGTATATTTATTAGAACTGCGAGTTACCGAGTATATATATTTAGTAGAATTGAGTTAGACCATGACATACAAATGTTAAAACCTATCAAGGATAAAAAAAAGAACTCCTCGGGGTTATAAAAACGGAAGATCAATATTTCGGGAGATGCAAGTATTGACATTTATGTCCTTTTTTATGAAATAACCGGTAATGAATCTCACTCCGTCGAAAGTGAAATCAGAATGACTGAGAGCGGTAATAAGAGGAAGCAATATCGATATATATTCGTGAATGTGTTTTGTAAAGTATAGTGTTTCTTGCACCCTGTCAGCGATTTTTCACATGAAAATATGTGAAATATGAAGAGCTTAAAAATCCAATATGGTGAAATCCTGTACCGCAGAGCTCATTCCGGTTTAAGCCTTCATTTAATGTTATCTTATTTTAAATTTTTTCTTTACTTTAATGTTTTTCTCTTTTTATAGCCATTGGTGATCATGTTCACGTAATATTGTTTTAATGGAAATTTTGACGGAATATTTTACTCCCGAAGTGGATATATATAATGACTTTACCTGTCTTATTGATGAATTGTTCCTCCTACGTCTAAGTGCAACTGATTTTGGTTTTCGCTCTGTATATCTCTATTTGAATCGGTGCAACTTCTTTCTTTTTTATTCGTCCATGGATCAAATTTTTTCGTATCTCAGGAAATAAGTGAATAATTTTTTTCTTATTTCATATTTGAACAATTAATGAATTTCACCCTGACCTGTTGTATAATGTCATTGCAGAATTTTGGAAAAAGACTTGAAATTTTGTGATGAGTCAGCTCTACATTTTTTTTCTGTTAGATTCTGCAAGGAAGGGAAAAGTGAATTTTTTTTATAGAGAGATATTTTGGACATAATTAACTTGGTTCTCAACGGTTTTGGACACTAACACTCGTTCGCTAGAATTATTTTTCTTTAAATAATTTTTTCCTTCCTTGTCGACAGAGTTGATCTGAAATTTGATATGGGGTCTTCCCAGTTAAGTGACATATCGTCATTCTCAGTTTACTCAGTTTACTCACCTAAAGAGTTTTTGTGTTGTCAGCAAGAAAAACTTTGGATTTTACACCAGAGAGCTTTACACTCTGTTATCATGTGGCGCTAAAGTAGAAAACAGTAATTTATTATTTCCAGATTATAAGTGTCATATGCATCCGCTTTTCTTTTCATTTGCCATTCGGTCAGCATCAATTATAATTGTGTTTCCTTAAGTGAAAAATGATTTAGGGTCACCATTAACTTCTTGTCGTTTTTACATAAACATTTTTATCTGGTCTTAGTAGTGACGACCATTTCCAAAGTGTGAAGAACTCTAGAAGTTAAGAAGGTATTGTGCTCATTAAAATTACATACGTTTCTGGCAAAAAGTGACCATTAGATTTTATGTTAATGGGAGTTATTTGTATGTGATGATTTGGATTAATACTCTGAAGCATTAATTTGCTCATAGAGGTTTAGTCTCGTTATAGAAATCGTTAATTTTATGCTTTTTTCGCATGTGCTTCAAACACTGGGATGTATTTGCATATTCTTCAGATATTGAACCATTACTTCTGAGAGTGAGATTAGGGTGATTTATTGAAATTAGTAATTTAAGCTACCATAAGATAACGTAATACTGTTATAATGTTACACATGAAATGGGTTTGCATTTGAAGAATATTAAAACAATTTATTTGAGAACTTCTCCTATGCTATCATGGTGGTATCAGATTTAATTATTTCTCTCATTTAATCCGATACCTGCAACATGCCATCGAGATTCGCGTTTCATTACATAAATGAAACCTTTCATATCTCCGTTACCTGTGAAAAGCACCTGTCAATAACCCGCTATTAAATAAAGCTTTTTTATGTACTCAAATAGTGATAAATAACGCATCGCGTAATAACAGGAGGAATAAATTGAAAAAAGGTAATTTTCCCAAGCTTGAGCACCTTTATTAATTATTATGGCGTAATGAAACAGGGCCGCCAATCAAATTTGGGAAAGGGTTAGGTAGTAGACTGGGACTCTTGAATCAACTTCCGCTGATTACTGTATACGGCTGCTGGGAATTAAGATGTAGACACTGGCAGATCCAGAAAAATTTTCTGGGGTGGGGCACCAATATTCATACACACACACACAAACACACACACACACATATATATATATATATATATATATATATTTTTTCAAAGAATACATTTTTATTTTTCCATTTTCATATTTCTCATTTATGTTACTATTATCTAAATCTTCAATATTATCATGTTTTCATTATTTTTCAAGGGGGGGGGACCACGTGTCCAGGTGGGCCTCCCCCCAACCCCCGGCTCTGGATCCGCGAGTGGATGTAGAATAGTAATAACTTTCTATTAACGCCTACTATTCAATCGCGGTTGGAGAAAAATGAAGGAAAATATGGCGGTAGAAATGTTTTTACTCTTACGTTTCCTATCTTTAAAAGTAGGGATATTTATTTTATGATCTTGCCCTATTTGTAGCTGACGTTTATTACCAAATATATTTCTTTCAAAAATAGGGGCAGGGGCGTGGTTGAAGAAGTGACGTGTAAATTTATTTGTATATTTGCTTTTCGTAAGGCTCAGTTTTCTTAAAAAGGATGAAAGGTGCTCCAGTTTTTAGTTTTTCTGAAAAAGAAAACTATTGTGCCGGCTCTGTCTGTCCGTCCGCACTTTTTTCTGTCTGCACTTTTCTGTCCGCCTGATCTTAAAATCTACTGGAGGCCAGAGGGCTGCAAATTGGTATATTGATCATCCACCCTCCAGACAACAAACATAGTAAATTGTAGCCCTCTAGCCTCAGTAGTTTATTTTGTTTGTTGTTAAGATTAGCCATAATCGTTCTTCTGGCAACGATATAGACCACCACACGGCCGGCTGAGAGTTTCATGGCCGTGATTATACGCTGTACAGAAAACTCGACTGCGGCGAAGAAACTTCGGCGCATTTTTTTACTTGTTCTTCACTTTGATTGGTTTTCCTGCTTCCTCAATCACCCATACCAAACTGCCTTAGTAAGATCCGGGAAGTTCAGCTGTAAAATTCAATGGTGGAGAATGACGGCAATGTCTGTTTACAAGACTTAAGATCTGATTTTTCCAATTGAAATTAAGATAGATTTCGCTTCCATAAAAAGGAGAAAAATCAAAGATCATTTAACTTACATTAAAGCAAGTTCTGACAAAACGAAAAAGTTGGAATCAATTTTTATTCAAGGTGACCATAGAGGAGAATTGGATATTTTCATATTTAGAATCAATAAAAATTTGCTAGAAATATTTACTCATAAATTTTATAACATCGGAATAATTAGAGCATGAAATGCCATTACCATTTCAGTTAAAATAATCGCAAGCATGTTTTGCATAATATTTTGCATCTCTTTACAGAACGAGTTGTTTTATTTTCGAAGCAATAAACAAGATTTTTTCATCAATTTCTCTCAGTTTTGTTTCCCCAACAATGGTTTCCCCATTGTCGTCCTGCTGAATATGCATCAACATTTAAAACAAACATTGGTAGCAGCACAAATGTCCTTGACCTCAACATTTGGGTTTGATGTTAATAGCGAATGGCTGAGGGCTCAGTGCAACGTAAAATTTATTCCATTTACCTATGTAACCGTTGTAGCTTATTTCATTACGTGTTGGTAAATAAATGTGATGCCTAATGGTTTGCACAGCTGCCTACTCGGTTATCTCGAGCTGTTTTTCAGAGCAACTCGAATTATCACAGCTGTAAACAGTCAAATAACTGGTACACTAAAGTAAGATTTATTACTGTATTAGACATAGTCAGACAGTTGGTATTATAAAGTTAACTTAAGATAATAAAATGGGACATTAAAACACGTATAAGTAGAGCCTTTCTCAATAACTAATGTTTAGTGACATGAAATTGTAACATTTTCAATAGGTGGAAAATTTTTAAAATGTCCTACTTGTTTAGATTAGGAAATATATTTTTCTGTGGATGCCCTACTAATTCAGTCACTTCTCACTGCACCCGAAGCAAGAATAGGAAACCAGATGTAATTTTTATGAACTACAATACCCAATTTTTATGAACCGCAATACCCAGTTTTTATGAACAACAATACCCAATTTTTATGAACCACAATACCCAATTTTTAATGAACCACAATACCCAGTTTTTATGAACCTCTATACCCAATTTTTATGATCCACAATGCCCAATTTTTATGAACCACAATACCCAATTTCGATGAACCACAATACCCAATTTTGATGAACCACAATACCCAATTTTTATGAACCACAATACCCTCTTAACTTCCCCCTTATCTTCTCGAATTCGTCACATTTTGGAAACGCTTGTCACCGCTAAGCTTAGATCCAGGTGAATGAGAAATGAAGACATTCTGATGTTTGTGGATTTTGAAAAGTAAAAATGAAACAAAAAATGCTATGCATAATTCAAGCGGTGTCGTCAAATAGTGACATGCAGAAACGGTTAATTTTAGTCACCTCTCCCACGGTCGCGTTATATTTGTCAGGAACCGTGGTTTAAAGAGATAAAGGAAGTGAAAAACATGGCATTTTCGTCGATGAAAGGAATCCCAAATTTTTACCCCTGTAATAAATATAAAATGGGGATTGCAGCCTCACTGCAATTTCGGCTGCGTTTGACCATTTCAGGAAATTAAAATCAGAAATTAGAGCAGAATTCAATGCCCTATTTAGGCCAGGTTTTAGCATTAGGTATAATCTCGGAATTTAAGGATTTAAGGATGTTGGGGTCTGGTTGCGTGAATCTGAGTAACAGGATGTCAGTAACATTCATCACTAATCCTTATTTCTTACTTCATATATTATGTTTACACATTTTCAGCTAAGAGGTATTGAGGTGTTTTTAATCGAGTGTACCCCGTAAGGTGGGTAGTGCCGTCAGTGCACCACACGTGGTACACTGTAGGCATTACTTAAGGGTCTTTGCAGCGTGCCTTTGGCCCCTAGCTGCAACCTCTCTCATTCCTTTTACTGTACCTCCGTTCATCCTCTTCCTTCCATCTGACTTTCCACCCTCTGTAACTTCTTCGTTGTTGGAGGGGGTGGGTAGAGCTCTCGGTTAGCACGCTGTTGGCCAACGTTCGACTCTCCTACCAGCCAGTGAAGAATTAGGGGAATTTATTTCTGGTGACAGAAATTCATTTCTCGGTATAATGGTTTGATTCCACAACAGCTGTAGGTCCCGTTGCTAGGTAACCAGTGGGTTCTTAGCACGTAAAATAAATCTAGTCCCTTCGGGCCAGCCCTGGGAGAGCTGTTAATCAGCTCAGTGGTCTGGATTAAACTAAGATATACTTCCTAACTTTTTCCACCTCTGTAACAATTGTTTCAAAGTGCAACTGCGAGGTTTTCCTCCTGTTACGTCGTTCAAACCTTCTTACTGTCAAATTCCCTTTCAGCGCAGAATGACCTCATAGGTCCCAGCTCTTGGCCTTTGGCCTAAATTGCATATTCTGTTCTTTAGTCACTTGTAAGTTACTCATTATTTAGATTTTATTAACAGTGTTAAAAGAATTTGAAACATTATTTGATAGTAACTGTAAATGAAGAACTTAAAAAAACTTGTGTAATCAGTGACTTCAACTTCTTATGCTAAGAAGAAAAATTTGAGCGAGTTATATTATTTATAGAGTAGTGAGAAATTTATTTTAAGAAGCATTTTTACGTGAAAAGACAGTTTAGAAAATTTACTGTTCTATAAGCAGCTAACAGTATTGGCAATGAGAAATTGTAGTTGCGCAAAGTATGAAATTATTAGCTTTTAGTTGAGTAGCTTTTGATATAATGTTACTTGCTATAAAATGCCGTAGATAGAAAAGAAATCCACCTCTACGTAATTAGATCACAATGGTAATTGTCTTTCAAGATAACCTGTTAATTGGTAAAATGTGCAGGAACGTAGGCTAGATTAAGGATAGGTATCGCTAGGTTAATATTTTTTTCTTTATTGTGCCATAAAATTGAGGTAGCAAAATATTTTGAATGTTAAAGATACTGAGAGGTACCAAGATATATGCAAGGAACAAAAATTACGGTAAATGTAAACAAAGCAGAACTTGGATAATCCGTGAATATGTGAATACTTATGCCTCATTATCTCCTGGTGCATTCGTATGAAATCCTTATTGCACAAAGTTGCTAATAAACAAAACATCTAAACAAAAACACTTCAGATGTCAGCCACAGTTCTCTTGAGAATTAGCATACAAAGTGTGGACGGCTGCTGCTTGAAAATAAAATGGAAATCTCCGATGAACTGTGAAAAACTTTGCTTCTATTGACTTGGAAATTCTGTCTTAGTTCGTTGTAAATATTTATGTACTTGATCATTTGGATTTGTTATGAAACTTTCAGTACGGAGATTTTTTTTATTATTATTATTATTTTGAGTACCGAAATCCTCATGATAGAGAAGAATTTAAGGTAGATGCTTAATAATTTGAGACATGGTAATATGATTGTTCGGTCCTGGTATGAGTGTACTGTAATACTTAACCGCTCACATACATACATACGAACATACATACACATACTGTATACACACATACACACACACACATATATATATCTATCTATCTGTCTGTATGTATATATATATATATATATATATATATATATATATATATATATATATATATATATATATATATATATGTGTGTGTGTGTGTGTGTGTGTGTGTGTGTGTGTGTGTGTGTGTGTACAAGAAGAGAGAGAAAAAAAACACTGTAAAGCTGTTCCAAGAGCTGTTGGTTTTAAGCAATTGGGCTGAAGCTAAATACTGTATCGAATTATATTCACAGCGCCCGTCAAATCTTACTCTCCTCTCGGAAAAAAAAAGTTTATAAAAGTTCATGCTTGTTAACTTTCACAAAATTTCGTGAGAGCTTCTTGGCTGCTAATTTTATTACCAATTTCCAGCGATAGAAATATTTGCAGAGGGAAAAACTGTAAAAACAAAAAAATCATTTAGGTGTCAAAGATTTAACGTTTCACTTTTTATTATCACATAATTTATCGATGTATCGTCCCCCAATCTCTCCACGTGATCGCCCCACATCAAAAAACTGACCCATCCTAGCATCCATGGTAACCCTTTTATAATTTCTAAGAATAATAGGAATTTATTTCTGGTGATAGAAATTCATTTCTCGCCATAATGTGGTTCGGATTCCACAATAAGCTGTAGGTCCTGTTGTTAGGTAACCAATTGGTTCTGCTACGTAAAATAAGTTTAATCCTTCGGAGCCCAGCCATGCAGGAGAGCTGTTAATAGCTCAGTGGTCTGGGTTAAACTAAGATATACTTTTTATAATTTCCTAAGTATCTAGTCATTTCTCAGTATTTCAATTTCCTGAGGTCACACACAGTACTCAAGATCTTCATCTCAGCAGCTCATGTTGTTTTACTTTCACTTACGTTCAATATTGCACCTTCACTTCCACAAAGAATAGTTGTATATTCCAACCTTGACTTCCATAGTCACTCCAGTCCCCTTCCAGATCTTTTGCATATACCCTGTTACCTACCTTGCATCACGTACTATGCGAATAACCTCCTCTCATCTTTTATACGTACTCTAAAATACCTATACAAATTAACTGCTTCCATTTTCCACTATCCCTAATAACGTTCATTACTCAAACTTCGTGGTTTTCATTAAGCCTCATAACCTTACTTTTGCTCACATTCACCATCAGTTTTCTCTCCTCTTGTAAACACATTCAGACTCAGTAGTTTCGGTAGTTTTTCTTCACTATCTCCAGTCATCACTATGTTCTGCAAACATTAGCCATTCTTTATTATTATATTTTCCTCAGGTTTTCCCAGTCACCTCTTCCATAAAGATGGTAGATATATCAAGATTTTATGTGTAATCCTACTTTCGTATGGGTGTTTCCTCTCTCTCTCTCTCTCTCTCTCTCTCTCTCTCTCTCTCTCTCTCTCTCTCTCTCTCTCTCTCTCTCTCTATATATATATATATATATATATATATGTGTGTGTGTGTGTGTGTGTGTGTGTGTGTGTGTGTGTGTATATATATACACACGTGTGTTTGTGTGTGCCTGCGTGTGTGTGTTCCAAGAAAATCTCTGAAAACTGTAGATTTAAAAAAAGTGGAAGAACACTCCTTTTTACTTTGGCTCAGCCCATTTTTACGAGATACTAAAAAGTTTCACTGGTGTAAGGAAGTAAGATAAAAGTACGGAGGGTGTGAAGCCTGGCTCTTGAGTTTTTATATATGCAAGTGCAGTATGTATAATATATATATATATATATATATATATATATATATATATATATATATATATATATTGTTAATTTTATGGGTATAATATTATAAAATGACACCACTGTTAAAGGTACAATTTTCTTCTCCTTTTTTAGATTTTATGATCATCCAGTCTTCTTCCCCCTGAAAAGATTGTAATAAAGTCAAATATATGTACTTAATAAAAATTTCAGTTCTTTATGGATCTGTACATGAAAGTGTGTATCATTTCGTTCCAGGGAATGGGAATATTGTCTCTAAAGTGGTGATCACAAAAGAAAAAAAAAAACTCTTCGTCCGGCCAAAGAGAAGAATAATACTTATTGCAGTACTCAACCAGTGGAACTACATCTCTTCTGGTCATGAGTCGGGTAAGTAAGAACTTTAACCTGATAGAATATTTTGCCAAATATTTAAAATTAATCAAATGGCACTCGTGCTTTACGGATTTAGTTTTAACCTCAATATTCTATTATTATTTCTTTATTCAAATGTCTCATTCGGGAAAACCATCTTACTTAAGTTTACGCAGATTTATTTTGGAGACAGGGGGCCTCTTGCGACTATGTAGAGCGAAAATCGATCTTGAATTTTCTCTTCATGCCATTTTGGAATTACATTAAACATTAGGATTATTGCCATGAGCGAACAAGTGTCCTTTGTGCACTTCCTTTCTCAGTCTCTTACGTTGCCGTTCATCTAGATAGGGACTTGAACTAGGCTGTCAGAAGATAAGAGCTACTTGTCAGTTGCCGCGACTCGTGACGTAGTGTAGTTGGAAGTAGACCGGAATCTAGGATTTCCAACCGTAACGTTTGTGAAAGAAAGGTTTTAAGAACTGAATGAATAAAAAGGATGAGTATCTGGATGCTGAATTTTGGCCTTTTTTTCGCGTAATCATTTCACCTTGATGGTACTCTTGACAAGAATTATTTCTTTACTGTGTCAGTTGGTATAAACCATACTGTTTTATCCCCCGTCAGTTGCTTCGGATAAAGAGTTCCATCGTCCATGTTCTCAGTTAAATTCACTGCTACCCGAAGACAGTAAGCTTTTTCCCAATGAGCTGTCCCAGTTTTGACCCATATTCCGAATTGTTATTTCACATAGATCACGAGACCCTGCTCCTTTCTACTGCTCTCTTACCTTAAAAAAATGACCATTGGTGCTCTTTTGGATTGTATTTTCAAACTGTATTTAAAATATTGTTCTCATAACAACCGAAGAAACACTGCTGTCATAGTTTTCTATTTTTAAATTGAGCATTTTTCTTTAAGATGATTCCACATGACGTTCACTGGGCGAAACTGGGGTTTGAAGCGGGGAGTTTTCAGGTTGGTTTTTCAGTATTAAAATCAGTTTTAGAATTTTATTTAAATTCTTATTAAACATCCAACATTTAAAATAAATAGATTTCATTCACATTTTAATTGCTAGTTTTACGAAATATTTCATGGAAATGAAATGTACTGCAACCATTTCCTCATATTCGGTGGCATGCTAGAACTTCTCTTTCGACAGACATGAGGATGTATGTTTGTTGGGGACCATCATCCATCAGTACTTATCATTTCGCTTTCCACCTATCACCTAGTCGTAGCCACGAAGTGAAAAGAAGTAAATTGAAAAGTGGCATTAAATACGATAAAATTTTCAGGAATAAAACTAGATCACCAAATGAGATCAGTAATTTGCTGCTTTGCGAAAGGGCTATTTTGTATTACAAGTGAGTGCGTTTTAGGGAGTGAATTAGGGACAACGCCTGCAATGCGTTCATTGAACAGCCGGATTTTCTGGGTGAATGCGTGGATGTATGCACTTTTGTGCTTATAAGTTTAAGCGGTAACTGATAAATATAACGAATCTCTAGTAGTTCTGGCCATTGTAAATACAGAGAGCATTGCATACACAAATAGCCCGCTGAGCATATCCCATAGATAGAAGCAATCTCGCCACTGTCGGATATGTCCGCTACAGGAAACAAAATGATCAAACACCGCCTATGCATCAGTGTTATTTGAATTCGGGCGAAATTTTACCACATGAAACAGTTTCGCGCCGCCTTGGTCATGTGTTTGGCGTGTGATTGATGGCGGGTGAAATGTAGTTTGTTCTGTGAGGGTGTTACGAACTGATTCGGAAAAATCAACTTTTTTTTTTTCCTTTTCGATGGGATTTGGAGTTACGTTTTTTTTCTTTGATAAATGATTCATGAATAAGTTCACGGATCGTGCACTTGTTCTCTTAAAGGCAGAAAACCTGTCTTGTAAAAAAAAAAAAAAATAGGGGGGTCGGAGACAAAGATGGGATGGAAATGAGTAAATAAATATGTTAGTCATTAATATTTTTCAGTGTTAAGCCGTTTCCCTTTCCAGGAGTTCACTCCAGAGAAAAACAACACAGTAATCACTGCCATAGTCGTACGCGTTGATTGTTAGTTTTTAGAAATATTTTGTGTTGAATTCTGTTTATTTACTATACTAATTCCTTATGCCAAGGTTATAAGTTAGTCCCTAAATTTTAACAGTCATGAAGATGCATTGTGGGGGCCATCGTCCATTACTGATTATGTTACTCTCCCGCCCTATCAACCATAGAACTGACAGTATAAGTTGAGTGAGAATTCAATTCGTAAGGTACTTTTTAAGTTAACTGGTCATAATCATTAAGTGAAAAGGAGCATAAAAGTGAATTGAACAGTGGCATTAAATATGATGAAACTCTTAGGTAATTATGCTGCATTATCAAGTGTCAGAATTAAAGGAAAACTTTGAGGGGGAGGAACAAAAATGGATGGGATGAATATGGGTAAATGAATGTATAAGTCTATTATTTTTCAACAACAAGCCGTTTCCCCACCCAAGGGTTGGCTTCAGAGAAAAGAAAAGAAAACAACGATCATTGCCATATTCATACTTTGTATGCTGAATAGTTGATGAACCACTTGTGTAGGGATTCGTTAACTGTCTGAAAGCAGAGGTTAGATATGTGAAGAACATGTTATGTTTCAAATAGGCAAATGCTAATATAAACAAGTAATAAATGCGCCGAAGATTCTTCAGCGCTATCGAGTTTTCTGTGCAGCAGCTACAGCGTATAACCAAGGCCACCGAAAATAGATGTATCTTTCGGTGGTCTCGGTATAATGCTGTATGAACCGCGGCCCATGAAACTTTAACCACGGCCCGGTGGTGGCCTATCCTATGTAGTTGCTAGAAGCACGGTTATGGCTAACTTTATAACCTTAAATAAAATAGAAAATACTAAGGCTAGAGGGCTGCAATTTGTTATGTATGATGTTTGGAGGGTTGATGACCAACATACCAATTTGCAGCCCTCTAGCCTCAGTAGTTTTTAAGATCTGAGGACGGACAGGAAAAGTGCGGACGGACAGACAAAGCCGGAACAATAGTTTTCTTTTACAGAAAACTAAGAAGGTTGTCTCTGGAGACGGCTTCGCATAGTAGTATGTAGACACAATTTCTGTAAACTATTTAATATATTTCAACGAATTTAGTGTGTCAGCTGTACGTTACACTTCTTTGAAAGAAAGTAAATTGAATTCCTCGAGGAAAATTACGACTGTGAATGAAAAAGAAAATTTGCCCAACTATTTCTTCTTTGTGTTAGACCCTGATGAGGACCAGAAATAAGGGTATCAAAATTTCGTAGCTAAGAGATGAGTTGACAGAACAAACAGACATCGCCTTCCTGACCTTATGAAGGAGAGGCAAATGAACGTAATCCTCGCAAAATGAAAGCTACCCTTGTGTACAGTCTGTCTTGATGAAAGGGCCCCAGAGAGTCTGCGATGCCTGTCACAGGAAATTTCGTCTAAATAGCTTTGTTAGGTGCCATGTTTCCTTTAGTTAGGAATGGATGTGTTTTTAAGATTTTGATGTTATGGATGGTGTTAACATTTTCTTCTAACAGGGGAGAGAGAGAGAGAGAGAGGAATAATCAACGTCGTCTTCAAATCGGAGAGAGGGAGAGGCTGTTCGTTCGTTGATATTGATGACCAATTGTATTTTTTTAGTTAAGCTGTCTTTTTTATCCAAAAAAGTCCTGTAATTGATTTAGTATTGCTAACGAAATTTAACGCATATTTATGTCCTCAGATTGCCAAACCCTTATTATGTACGTATTATACATTGTCTGTACGTAGAAAATTGTATGAGCGACGTCAGTACTTATTTAATATATATATCTGATTGACAGATGACTATTACTCCAGAAACGCTGGGTGTCAGAAATAGAGAATACACTACAAGGCCGATTTCCGTAATGGATAACCTCCTAAACTGGATCTATTATTATTATTATTATTATTATTATTATTATTATTATTATTATTATTATTATTATTATTATTTGTTGCCAAGCAGCCACTTTCGTTGGAAAAACACTATGCTACAAGACCAAGTATCCCAGTGCCGTAAGGAAGGCAGTCCTGTACGGAAACAGGAACAGAGAAGTAAATGATAAACTTTGTAAAAGAACACAGAGAAAGAGAAAAACAAATGAATAGAAAAGGAAGACAAATAAGATCAAATCAGAAGACTGGAAAATGAGACCAACGTAAGCAGCCTACTCAACAAATATAAAAAAATTATAATAAAAAATACCCACAATAGCTCAGCGAACACTTTCTCAGAAGCTGAACAAAGCAAGACTTCATTACCAGGAATGTTTTTTTTATTTACGAACTACAGGGATTTCCAGATCTATTTTAACGAGACCTTTTCTGGAATTAAGTTTGGAGGCCTTTTCCAGGAAAGATTGCACCTCAGAAATTACATAATCCCCAAAAACAGATCGGCTGTGCCCCAATGTAAGACTACGGTCGATAAGAGGAACCAAGATTCACTTCAGCCGACTCGAGTTTCAGAACGATTCTGCATCGGACCGAGTCTCAAACATTAAACCTATAAATAGAAATGAAAATTATAAGAAAAGATAAAGAAACACTGTCCAAAATAATGACGGTATCACGATACATAAAACCACATTTAAAAAAAGAGATGAAAATGATAAGAAAATATCAAGAAACTGTCCAAAATAATGTCGGTATCACGCTACATAAAACGAAAGATATGAAAAGAGATGAAAACTATAAGAAAATATCAAGAAACTGTCCAAAATAATGTCGGTATCACGCTACATAAAACGAAAGATATGAAAAGAGATGAAAACTATAAGAAAATATCAAGAAACTGTCCAAAATAATGTCGGTATCACGCTACATAAAACGAAAGATATGAAAAGAGATGAAAAATATAAGAAAATATCAAGAAACTGTCCAAAGTAATGTCGGACATAAAACCAAAGATATGAAAAGAGATGAAAATGATAAGAAAATATCAAGAACCACTATCCAAAATAATGTCAGTGTCACGTTATATAAAACCATAGATATATTCATCAGATTGCTACGCTTCATAGACCCTTTTAATCAGTGAAACTGATTCGTGAAATAACGCGAGCGTCCAGTGAAAAGCGGCAGCTTACCGAATTCGACGACAAATGGATAAAAGAAGGGAGGGAGAAAAGTAAGGTTAGCGCCTCGCAATTCAGTTGATGCAGAGATGTGGAAAATCTCTTGAACTACTTTGGGTTTTTGCCTTTTTTTTTTTTTTTTTTAACCAAAGACTCTTGGTGGAAGAGGTCCGGTTTCTGGAAGATAGATGGAGTCTGTATCCCTAAGGGATTATCTTTTTCTTCTACAAGGATGTTCCGTTCCACTGTATTCAAATACAACAGTTCTCTCTCTCTCTCTCTCTCTCATATATATATATATATATATATATATATATATATATATATATATATATATATATATATATATATATTTATTATATACATACATAGTTATTATATATATATTTACATATACATACATACACATATATTATACAGTTTACATTGTATAAAAATTATGTATATGTACAATAACAAATGCTCCTTTAAGAATCTCTGCAATATTACTATCTTTCTGCATTTGTGTACAAGCTGCCAACCGGGTGTGTGTGCTCTCGGATTATCCAGCCATGTTTGGAAGCTTTCGTTTTTCAACTTATGTTCTCAAAATAATCGGAGGAGAATTCCTCGGAAATGAGAATGGAGGAAAATGGTCACACAAACTTGAATGAGAAAAGCGTGAACTTAAAATTATTCTACCTGAAAGGGAAGGGGAAATTTCATTCCCGATATCCCTGGAATAAATCCAAACAAAATTCCAAATGGCTGCAGTTGTTTGGTCTTTTTCGTTCACTACAGTCACAGAACATAGGGAACCGGAGTCCATATTTTTCCCTTTTTTTTGGGTGAGTGAAAGGTGCAATAGATTGTCGCTTATACAATACGTTTGTCATTATATATATATATATATATATATATATATATATATATATGTATTTTATTTATATCTATATATATACACACATATATATGACCTGTAGTATTATGAATCACACAAAACCAAAAATAGATATACATGCACACACACATATTATATTATATATGTGTGTGCATCTATATTTATTTTTGGTTTGTGTGCTTCATAATATTACAAGTCATGATTACCATGACTTGGAAAAACGTATGGAATCCTTCACTTATTTGAATACCTTAACAAATTTCAGATTGAAAAAGATGAATTGGATGTTTAGATGCCTTTTCAAGATCTGCTAGAAATGTCTGTTATTCAGTTGTCAGCAGTTCACTGAGCTATGAGGGAATTTAATTTCTCAACTGTTGTAAATCAAACTTGATTTCACTCTTCCTTGGTTGAGGGTTTGCAGCTAAAGGTAACTCTTTCCTCTCTTCGAATTTCAATCTTGGAGGATGTTGTGCGGTTGGAACATCAAAAGTTCAAGTGAAGATGCAACGCATTATTTACCCCCCAAAAATTCTCCTTGTATTTGAATTATTTATTTATATTTTTATCTATTTATTTATTAATTTATATATTTATCTTTCGTTTTCTTTTCTGATAACTGATATCGTCTTTATGTGTTTCATAATATTTTTTGTAATTTCTTTCAAGTGAACACCATAGCTTTCATAAACTTGAATTTTTAAGCCAATGGCCCCTGTAGGGTTGTGGTTTATCGTGTAAATGATAATAATAATAATAATAATAATAATAATAATAATAATAGTTGTAAACATATTGTTCAGATAGTAGAATCTGCCTTTAGAGAATTAACCATTGTGTGCCAGATTTTCAAGTTCCATTCATCATCCATCTACATTCCTAAATATTGCTGTCATATTTAGAGTAGACTACTGCGTGATATCCGCATTTCAAAGCATCAGCACCGATATTCTGTCGAGGTGCCACGCTGTCACTCTGCCCAGTACCGGAATATTTCATTCCAGTCGTTGATGATGCGTGAGGCAGCAGTCTTCCAGGCAGCATTATTGATGCCGATGTTCTCAAGCCTGGTAGAGCCTGTCAAGTGTTATTTGCATTGCTTTATTTTTGTATTTTTATTCTACTTTATGCCTGTGTTTATTTGTTAACAGATGTTCTTGCGTTTATTTATTATGATTTTCTTTGCATTTTTTTTTACATATTTGTATTTGTTATTGTTAAATCTTGCACTGCAAGTTGATAGCCTTTTTAAGTGCGATCCATTCGAGTGTCTTCTCATTTTAATTAGTAATATTAATGTTAATAATAATTTATTTTAGTGAGTAACAAAATCGATGAGATCTGCATCTTGGTAAAATTCATCAAGTACTTCGGTACAGTCCACCAAATCATCGGTCGTTTCTCCGTCTCTGTCTGTCTGTCATCTCTGAACTTCTGACATTTTACAGCAGTGGCTTTAGGGATTAAGAATTTACCCAAGAGTTCTTCGACTCCCCCAGCTTTTCTGCAAGATTATCCTATGCCTCACTTTCGCAATCTTTGAGCACTTCTTGCCCTGAAGTCAGAAGTTTACCTGAGGTCATGATTAACTTTTTTTTTTTTTTTTTTTACCTCCAACAAGGAGGCTGTTTATTTATTTATTTCTGTTTGCTTGTTTTACTTCTCTTTTTGTTTGTTTTCCTGTTAGAGCTTGTAAAGGATTATATTGACATTTCACTAATTACATTTAACTTTCAATTGAGCCAGACATAAAGAACAAAATGAAGTTAGTAATTGCGATACAAACAAAACAACAGAACCTACCGTAAATGCTGGCCATTAAAGTTTGTAATGCATATTCTTCATCACAGTAGACACTTACAAACTTTGTCTTCACGGCTTATCCCTTTCATATTTACCTTTCATATTCATATTTGTTCTCCGGTGTTGGTTACAATATAAGGTTATCATTCTTGACTACCACTCACAGCATTATATATATATATATATATATATATATATATATATATATATATATATATATATATATATATATATATATATATATATATAGATATAGATATAGATATAGATATAGATATAGATGTATATATGTATATGTATACATATATATATATATATAAAAAGGCAAAGTACGAAGGAAAAAAGTGAAACAACTGCGTGGTTGCTGAGTCTTTCGACTTACTGTCCTTTACTTTGCTAAGTAAAAAGGACAGTAAGTCGAAACTTAGTAAACCACTTGTTATTCTACTCTTTTTCCTTCGTGGTATTTGCCTTTATTTATACATTCATCACGTTCCATATCTTCATGATTTAGTTATATAGATATAAAATTTTTTTTGCGAATGTCTGATATCTACCATGTGCGTCAACATTTTACGTTTCTTTTCAACTCTTGCAATACAGTTTTGTGCAAGTGTGATCATTAATATTTGAAAGAAGAACATTTTCCAGCTACAGATGTGCGAGATTGTCCTGAGGTTTGCGCTGAAATGGAGACGCCTTTGGTGATCATTAATATTTGAAGGAAGAGCATTTTCCAGCTACAGATGTATGAGATTATCCTGAGATTTGCGCTGAAATGGAGACGCCTTTGTTTATTTCCCTTCTTGTAATAATGCCAAAGAAAAAAGAAGCGTCCTAACAACTAGGCGTAGGTGGCCTTCATATAGCCCCACGTCAAGATATCGAAAGGTTACCATTAAGGAAAGCGATGAAGTGGTAACCCCCGAAACAAGAATGAACCATTGAGTGTGGTAGGTTAGATTGATAGGGCGATTCTAACTCTATATCTTCTGTCTCTCATCTTCGAACGAAAGCTTTTCTTTTGTCGGTTGAGTCGCGGAAAATATCCAATTCCGTGATGACAAATGATGCCCCGGGAGTTCGTGTGTTCCTCTTCCTTTCTCTCTTCTGCTCACTCTTCATTTGCTTGTTTTCTTGACTGCATCTCTCTCTCTCTCTCTCTCTCTCTCTCTCTCTCTCTCTCTCTCTCATTATATATATATATATATATATATATATATATATATATATGTGTGTATGTGTGTGTGTATGTGTGTGTGTGTGTATATATATATATTTATATGTATGTATATATATATATATATATATATATATATATATGTATCTATTACATACACACATTATATGTATGTGTGTGTGTGTGGGCGTGTGTTGTTCCGACCCCTCTTTCTCTCTCTTAATGATTAGATGTTTCTTTTACCTATGATATCTCCGTTAAGTGAGTTACGTCATCGTTTCTGACAACGTGATTAGTTAAATAATCATATTATAAGCTTAAAATGA
>NC_089795.1:81742662-81810162 GCF_040412425.1 Macrobrachium rosenbergii
ACCTGAATTCGCCACTGTCGATATATCAACTTTTATCTCTCCTGGTAGCCGGTGGTCTTAGCCATTGTCTGTCGTTATTTTTGAACCAGACCAAGATTCGAATCTTGCTGTGGACGAAGCAATTATAAGATATAATAATTCCCTCTGGGTGCAAGTTATTTCCAAGGTACAATGGATTCGATATGCAACGATATTTGTGGACCAGTGTTTGTGTATATATAAAAATTCACGTCTTTATAATTGCTGAAAGGTCATATGTAAAAAAATGTACACACTCACATGTATGTGTGTATGTATAAAGAAAAACCTGTCTATACAAAGGCATTCATATATACATACATACCTATGTATATGTGTATTTATATATGCATACTGTATAAAAATATGTATAATCACAATCAAATACTCGAAATAAAAACAAAATAACGAACAAAAAAATATCATTGCAAAACGATAAACTCGAAATGTTTGGACTCGAGGAATCTTCCCCGAAGCAACTGAGGCCAATGAAGCATTTGAAACTAAGTTGCAGTCGAGAAAGTTTTTGTCATTCGATTCCCAAGAAAAGGAAAAGTTAACAGCAAACACCCGGGGAATTACTGAAGACCCTGGGAGTTCATTTCCCCGAGTTGGCGAGCAGCATTTTTTTTTTTTTTTTTTTTTTTTAATTTTGACTATTGTGCGTTTGGAAGGGGGCGTTGCTCCAGGAATCCGTGTCTTCGTTTGGATTCACGTAAGGTATAAGAAAAATGTCAGATTGAATTCGAGTTCAGATAATAATGTTTTCCATAAAAAATTAATGTTTATTTAGTGAGAAAATAAGTAATATTTTTTATATCCATATTTAATAAATAGGATTCTCGCTTGCAAGCATACGCACATGTATGTATATATATATATATATATATATATATATATATATATATATATATATATATATATATATATATATATATATATATATATATATATATATATATATATATATATATATATATACAAGTATATATATATATATATATATTATATATTATATATATATATATATATATATATATATATATATATATATATATATATATATATATATATATATATATGTGGGAGAGTAAATGGATGGATGTAATGATGAGAGGAGCGAGTGGATAAGTGAAAAAATAACCGGGCCAAATGACAGATTCATTTTACGTTTGTATATGAAGTAATGCCTTAATTCAGTCCTAACATGAAAGAAAGAAAAAGATGAAAAAATAAAGATTGAAAAATATGTACCGGTACTGGGAAAGCGATAAACAAAAATTGTAGGAAGGGAAAAACATATTGTACAATACAAAGTGGAAAATATAGAAAAAAATTGAAATAGGAAAGAAAAAGTTTTGCTGCGTATATAAATTCCATTGGCAGTATTTTGGACAAAAAACATCGCGACAAATTCACTTTTGGTTGGGTTTACTTTCGGTTTCATGGTGCGGTTTGACACGGATGCCCCCGAAATTTTTTGCTGGTTTGTTGCTTTTCTGTTTTTGTACTTGTTTTTTTGTTTACTTAACTTTCGTTCCACGTGGTCCTAAAGGATTCGTTACGGTGTAAGTACCTTGTTGGTAGGATTTTGTGATAATTGCACATGCCAGTAGATGTCAATGAAAGTTTAATTTTAGTCATAATATACACACCCAGACACACACACACACACACACACATATATATATATATATATATATATATATATATATATATATATATATATATATATATATATATATGGATTATATGTGTATATATATACATAAATATATGTATGTATGTGTGTGTATATATATATATATATATTGATAGATATATAGACAGATAGATAAATAGATGAATAAATAAGTTGTCTCAGAGGTTTGGCCTCACAGTAGGGGTTCAAATTGCATTATCTTCTAAAAACTCTGTACCCCAAGACACAAGACCTTTGCACATTTCAAAGCATGGCAAGATTCAGTCTTCTTGTTTTAAACCTTGGCGTTGCGCTTACGAATGCAAGTGTTTCAAGTGTGACACTCCATGGAGTTAGGTTCGGAGATCCGAGTAACCGTTCAATTAGCCCACATCGTGCGGTGTATTTTCCTGGAAATGTATCATTTCAAAGTCCACGAACAGTTACTCCTAATTCTTGATGGCATGACATCCAAAAGAGGCATGTTGAAGTTTTTTATCAAGTGAAGGTGCTATGTAGCAGTATCTGTTTTAAGTAACAGTATGGACCAGTCAGGACCCGCTAAGATAGGTCGGCCAGACAATGACGTCACACGGGCTCATTGCAGGCAGGACTCACTACTGGCTCGTTGATACAACAGAACATTTGACCATCCATCTTCTTTGCATTAATAGTTTCAATTTTGTAGTAATTTTCTTTGAATGGGAGTCTACGAGTAACCTAATTATTTATCAGTGTCAGATATTAAAAAAAAAAAAAAAACTACAGCCTCATATGTCCCAGCTGTAAGTTCATTTTAGAGGGTCCTGGGACCAATTGTCGGATCGTCTCAGAACTCTTGCTCTGTGCATCACAGGTACTTCGTCAGCCCAGTGTAGATTTTCAGTATGTTATCTCTGTTGAATGAGCCATTTGGTTTAGATATTGTTTTATCTTGAGCATTTTCTTTTCAAACTGCTTATTCTGTTTAAATCAGTGGCCATGATTTACACGAGTAGGTACTATTTCCTGATGAAAATGATTGACAGAGAATATGTGACGAATTGAATGCAGGTTTATGCCTGTTTCTTACTATAAGCTCTTAATTGACATGTGGTGTGCATACGTAGAGTCGCATACTCATACATTTATTTTGGGATTAGCAGAACACTTTTGTCCACTGGTAGGTCGATTAGAGAAGCTTAGGTTCTAAGTCTTCTGTAGCGAATTTGTGGCTTGTTGGTTAATTGACATCAAGAGTTTCTGCAATTTAGCATAAAGATGGTATTGTCCTTTGCTTACAAGAGCACTACCTTTATTCTTTCGGCTATTGGTAACTTAATCTCCATTATGAAACAATTTGGAAACAAAATATCTGTATTTAGAAATAAGTTCATTATAACGTTGCCGTGGTGGCGCAGTGGTAAGGTTCTCGTCTACCAGTCGAAAGGACCCAAGTTCAAATCCCGCCACTCACTGGTGGTTTGGGGATGGCGCCATTGCATAAATCCGGTGACCCGCCAACCTAGCGGTCTGAAAACTCGAGAGGGTTAGTAAGAAAATAGGTACCAGCCCTCAGGCTGGGGGTTTAAACAGTGGGCCTAGCGACACACTGGCCCTTGCGAGGCCCTAGAGAACTTTAACCTTTAACTAATCAAAATGACAGTTATACATATATCATAAGAAATGTTTATTTCCAACCTATGTGGCCATTTGCTGTATATTACATACTGAACATCCTGTGGAGCTAGACGTTTAACCAACGATTGTGGAAATGAATCTGAACATGTATTTTAATTATGAATGCAGCCGTTCGTCGTAGGAATGCCTTTAATTATTATTTTCTAATAGAACATTCATTTATCTGAAGTCAGCAGATTTGCATCTGTGGGGCCACCAGCTCTATCCGTGATCTTGAATCTTGTAACAGATCCATTGTGATGTTAACATCGAAGAATATTATGCTCTTTTTGATTGACAAATATGATTTTACGCAACAGCCATCCAAAGGAAGTAAAGAACAAAGACTTCCGGGCGTACTTCCCTTCCAAAAGCTGAATGAAGAAGACAATGACAATAGGGAAAAGTGCATACTTGAACCCAGGGAGAAGAGACGGGAAATCAATATGGATGACTAAATTAGGTTGAAGACAAACTCAAGGGGGCGCCCAATCAATAGCCCATTTCCAAAGGTCTACATTCTATGGTACAGTTAACAGCTGAGGTCTTTGGAGAAGCATTTGCGTTATAAAATTCTCTCTCTCTCTCTCTCTCTCTCTCTCTCTCTCTCTCTCTCTCTCTCTCTCTCTCTCTCTCTTTAGGTATAGAGATCATCAGTATTTCTCATTTACGAGCCAGGCTCGAATAAGATAAAGGAATAGGTAGGAAAAGCGAGAAAATTGTAAAGCGTTTGGAAAATAAATTGCAAAGGGAAGCAGAAATGTAACACGAACAATTTGACCCTGCAGCCCTTTAAAGCCCCAAAAATAAGTATAAATCTTATTCCTGAAAACCATCATGTTATAGAATTAATTCCTCGTATGAAATCGACACAGTTGAAGTTTTTTATATATTTGTTTGCAGTTGTAATTTATATTTAATATAATAAAAAATGATCTCGCTGAGACAAATCACGAACCGGTGATTTAAAATGATTTAGTCTGCTAAGAGTCAATTCCAGTGAATTGTATAATTAGTTAACATCCCAATTCTGCATTCCTTGTCGTTCTTCTTTTGAAAATATCGGAAGACACAACAGTATGAATGTCCGAGTTTGCCTCGGCTGAAACACATAATGACCACATGAATTATTTAAAAATGAAACTTTTCTGTAAATCACGAAGTTAATGCCAGGTCCATTTATCATCAAGCTTTGACCATTACACAAACACTTCATTAATTATTCAGAGTTTTTACTGGTACTCGTTGAGTGAAGTGAAAAAAGTAATTGAGACTTGTCATTCATTGTCCTTAATTTCATTTTTTCCTCAGTTTTTAGTTTTCTGTAAAACTAAAAACTGTCTGTCCGCACTTTTTTCTGCCCGCACTTTTTCTGTCTACCCTCAGAACTTAAAAACTACTGAGGCTAGAGGGCTGCAAATTGGTATATTGACCATCCAGCCTCCAATCATCAAGCATACCAAATTGCAGCCCTCTAGCCTCAGTAGTTTTTATTTTATTGAAAGTTAAAATTAACCATGATCGTGCGTCTGGCAACGATATAGGCCAGGCCAACACCGGGCCCGTGGTTAAAGTTTCATGGGCCGCGGCTCGTACAGCATTATACCGAGACCACCGAAAGACAGAGCTATTTTCGGTGGCCTTGACTATACGCTGTACAGAAAACACGATTGCGCTTGTTTTTACTTGTTTTCAGTTATGATGAAAAAAAAAAACCGTAAGTTGTAATTCCTATTTGAAAAATGGTATTGAACAAATATGTTAGTTTTCGTTATTGCTTTTGTTTATAGAACGAAAATAGGATAAACCAAGTTTCAGAGTCGAAGAATATTTATCTTGTAGAAACAAATTCGTTATTTTGTTATTTATTACTCATCTTCAACTATTAGCAGTTTGTGATGGCAACAGAATTACAGGGCGTGTGTGTGTGTATATATATATATATATATATATATATATATATATATATATATATATATATATATATATATATATATATATATATATATATATATATATATATATATATATGTGTGTGTGTGTGTGTTTGTGTGTGTGTGTGTGTGTGTGTGTATGTTCGTTTTTATAGTTATTATACTATATCTCATCTGCGATTCGTTTGTCTTGAAATTATTAGAATAAACTCATTTCATTTTCTTAAGCTTTGACATAAAATCATAGAATTAGTCACATTTTGAAGCTACGAAATTCTCTCTCTCTCTCTCTCTCTCTCTCTCTCTCTCTCTCTCTCTCTCTCTCTTTGTAGTGATATATATCAGTCTTCATTCACCCGGCGAATTTATTGCACTGCAATTTCCAGCAGAGCACACATCGTCTCCTTTGACAGACCGTTGCATATCTGCCGAGCTCTTGGGTGGTATTTACAGTGCGTCTTATATGAAGAGAATTGGCGAAACTGAGATACGTACGAAGATCCTATCACGGAATATGAAAAACCAATCAGCACGAAGCCATACCGGTACCACGCGCGATGCACTGTAGTCCCTGGCTGTAACCCCTTCCATTCCATTTGCTATACTTCCGTTCATATTCTCTTTCTTCCTTCGTTCTCTTGCTTCCTTCTTACGTCTCATCTTCTCCTAACGTTTGTCTCAACATTATTTTCAGCGCTGGATGACCTCATAGGTCCAAGCGCTTGGCTTTTGGCCAAAATTTTGTTTTCTAGTTCCAACATTAACCCGTAATGCATTTTTTCCTTCCCTAAACAGTCCGTCATTGTGATTTTTTTTAATGAAAATTATATAAATTTATTTTCCTCTGAATATGTATAATTTGACTAGAAATTGAGTTCATTCAAAAAACAATTTTTTTAAGTATGACAGTAATTAGGTGTTATTGGGTTCTGTGCTGTTACAAACCACAAGAATTAAATTATATACTATTGCAAGACCACCGTATGCAGTCAGCGAATTGATTCAAGTGATTTTAATAATTAATCACCCAGAATTTTCAGATGTTAATGCACATGTAGCGGGTATGTTCATACAAAATAGATAAATTGATTATAAAAGCAATAAAGAAATAGTTTGTTTATTATATTATATATATATATATATATATATATATATATATATATATATATATATATATATATATATATATATATATATGTATTATGTATGTATGTATGTGTTTGTGTGTGTATCTATCTATATATATAATATATATAGATATGTATATATAAATTATATAAATATATATGTATATATATGTATGTATATATATTTATATATATAAATTATATATATATATATATATATATATATATATATATATATATATACTGTATATATATATATAAAATCATTAATTGCTTTTACCATTGATATATTATTTTGTATGAACGTGTGTGTGTGTATGTGTGTTTGCGTGCGTGTGTGTGTTTGCGCATGCGTGCGTGTGCTGGTGTGCGTGTGTGTGTGTATAGACGATGATCAATTAAATAGAAGCTTGATTAAATTGATAGAGAGAGAAATATGAATCAAATTTTCCCAACACGCGGACTCGACTATTCATAGAAGGTTTATTGGGACCAAAAGGTTATTTTGACCGTGTATTCGCGTGACATGGATTTTTTGTGATGATATTTGACTGAAAAGAATTTTTTCATGGCAAAACGTTTCCGTTCATTACCGATAAAAAAGGTTTAGCTAATTGGTGGATGCCAAATATGCCACAGGTAACAAAAATAATGAAATGAATCAGAATGAAATTGCTCAAGTTGTTTTTATTAGTTTTCTGTAAAATAAAACTATTGTGCCGACTTTGTCTGTCCGTCTGCACTTTTTTTATCTGCATTTTTTCCGTCCGGCCTCAAATCTTAAAAACTATTGAGGCTAGAAGGCTTGGTAAAACACATCAAACTCAAATTGCAGCCCTCTAGCCTCAGTATTTTTATTTTATTTAAGGTTAAAGCCATAATCGTGCTTCTGGCAACAATATAGGATAGGCCTCCACCGGGCCGTAGTTGGAGATTCATGGGCCGCGGCTCATACAGCATTATACCCAGACCACCGAAAAATAGATCTATTTTTGGTGGCCTTGATTATACGCTGTAGCGCCGAGGAAACTTCGGTGCATTTTTTATTTATTTATTTGTTTATTTATTTTTTCTTGTGATTTCCTTGATTCCAGTTTCCCAGCTTTCGAGGCGCAAGGCATTCGAACAGTCCGCACTTGCATTTCAAAGTTATTTATTTACTATATGCTTTATCGATAAACAAGTTGGTAAATAGGTAAAATACACTCAGGATCGGTGCAAATCTCAGGCGTTTTAGAAATGGCATGTATGAGAATAACACTATTAAAGTTTTTTTTATATAAAACTGCCAATAAATACTCCGTCTATACGTACTGGATCATTCCTAAAACACAAATAATAAGTCCAAATTGAGCCTAAGTTTCTTCGGCGCAATCGAGTTTTCTGTACATCCGCTACAGCGTATAATCAAGGCCACCGAAAATACATCTATCTTTTGGTGGTCTAGGTATAATGTTGTATGAACCGTGGCCCTTGAAAGTTTAATCACGGCCGGGTGGTGGCCTGTCCTATATCGTTGCCAGAAGTACGATTATGGCTAAATTTGACCTTAAAAAGATGAAAAAACTACTGAGACTAGAGGGCTGCAATTTGGTATGTTTGATGGTTGGAGGGTGGATGATCGACATACCAATTTACAGCCCTTTAGCCTCAGTAGTTTTTAAGATCTGAGGTCAGACAGAAAAATGCGGACAGAAAAGTGCGGACGGACAGACAAAGCCGGCACAATAGTTTTTTACAGAAAACTAAAAATTAGAATGAACTACCCTAACGTTTATGCAATAATTACGATGGTTACATTTTAATTGTGGGTTTAACTTCCGTTTTCAAAATACATGAGAGAGAGAGGGAGAGAGAGAGATGGAAGATTTAATTTTCTTGATATTTTTCTTTGATTTTTCCTGGCGTATAAAAGCGGAAACGTAATCAGGTGATAAAACACCGAAGATGTGCCATGCAAAAATTTACATTTTTGTTCTTTGAGTCAAAAGAAAAACATGTTAACATCGTGTGACTGATGCCTTGTTATTTGCAGGATGCAGATACGTAAATACAAGCGTAATAGCTATTGTAATTATCCGAGAGCATTCGCTAATTTGAATTAATTTGCGTTTGCTCTGAACTCATTCATTTGGCGCATACACCAACAATTTACGCTGAGCTGAGATGTTTGTAAAAAGAAAGCGAGAGTGAACTGTAAACGTCATTAATAAAAATCAGAATAAGCAAAGCCTGTCAACAAATAAAAAAATAGAAAAAACGCTGATGAATGATACTTAGTAAGTCTCTAGGTCTAATGCAAAGTCAACATCATCTTTCCCAGACGAACTGAGGAATTCTGAAGCTTTTCCTTAGGGATGAAGTAATTAAATACTGAGCGCACAATTTTGTTTTAGATTCTCGTATTTGACATGACCTGTGTGCTGTGTAAACCTTAGCATTGCTTAATCTCATTGCACTTCAGAAACAGGTCAGATGTACATAAACACACGTGCATTTGTAAACAATGTACTATGTATCCAGTGATAATTCCGTTCATGTCCCGAGGATGCGAGACCCTGTAGTTTTGAAATTAGTAATTGATCTTGCTTAGAATACACTAATTTCGTTTCAGACTTTCTTTAGTTAGTCATTAGTGAGTTATTGGCGAATAGAAAGTATGATGAAAGTATATTTTATTTTGTTAAATTGCAAACTCGAGGGTCACACCTTGGTTAATATTTCATACCATTTACCAATCTCTGTTCCGTTTTAAGATTTTAACCTACTTCTTTCCTTCCCAAGGACAGGTTAAGGAGTAAAGTCCATTAATAGAGATGTATCTTATTGCTTGCACTTCATTAGGGCAAGTCTGCCCTACTAGCTCTCTTTAGGGTTGAAGGGAATAGAGGTATAGAAACAAGAAGACAAACTGCTAAAGTTTGTAGAGGTGAAATTATGGGACTTGGTGTTTTAAAAGTCCTTTGGCCACGTGAAAAGAATGAAGAACGATAGATCGCTTGGTAGAATTAGTGTATATTTCTGAAATGTTAGGAGGAAGAAGGTGAAGAAGATCTGGAAAATGAAGGATAGATGGCGTCGAAGATTGACTAGAGCGGAAGGGCCCCACATATCCAGGGAGCCAAGAGAGTTCGAGTAAGATAAAAGCTAATGTCGCAGTTTGTGAGATGTGGTCTTGATGAGCCGTCTGTGTGGAATCTTAGTACAACTGACTAAGGGTATGGAGGTTTTCCCTAGAGACGCAATCAGAAGTGTATATATACATATATATATATATATTTTTTTTCTGTGGGATTCGCTTATACACTGAAGCCACGTGCATCTACTGTGATTTTTTAAGGACATGTATATGCATATTTATATGTATTTGTATATATGTATATATATTTGTGTGCATATATATTATATATATGTATGTATATATATAATATTCTGTATATATATATATATATATATATATATATATATATATATATATATATATATATATATATTAGAGTTTAAAAATTTTAGCTTATCCAATAGCACAGCAGAACAAAAGTAAGCGAGAGAGAGAGAGAGAGAGAGAGAGATTACTCCAGCTCAGCTTCCGCCACCAAACAAAAGCGGGAAATTAAGAATGATTTATGCATTTATTACAAACACAGGCGAAACAAAGACTGCGTAAACAAAAGAATTAAGATACACCCTTGGGAAGAAAGTATCCCCTGGGGGAGGGAGAGGCAGGGTCATTCATTCTCCATATCAAGAATCATATACCGTCACTCCTGAGAAATCTCCGCTGCCGTTGTTTGCCATTTTTCATCTCTGAATGAAAACTGAGGGACTGCGATGCCCTTAAGTGAATCTTTTGTCGTTTTAAAATACGGTTGAGTAATGGTTTTAACAGCGCGGACTCCCCAGTCATAATATCATAGTTTAAATTTCATGTTGCTGATGGTTCTCGCTCAGTGGGTGTGTGTGTGTGCATTCAAATGACGCGATTTTGTTTAAAATTCAGAAGAAAACGGGAAACGTACGTGTTGCAGGCGTATAATTTTAGGTCAAAATTGTGAGACCCGTATTGCATCATTGCTTGAACTTCAGACAGAAGTTCAAGCGAAGATGCAATACAATTCAACTTGTATTTTAATATTTTACGTACATTTTTATTGATTTTTTTTTTATTTATTCGTTACTTTATCTGTTTTTCTAATAACTGATCTCCTCTTTCAGTTTTTCCCATTGCCTTCTGTAACTTCTTTCGAATGAACACCATATTCTTTGGAAGCTTGAATTTTAAGTCAGTGGCCCCAGTGGACTTGTTCCATATGAATAGGGTTCATCTTCTGAATAATAATAATAATAATAATAATAATAATAATAATAATAATAATAATATAGAAAAAAGAGAGAGGGTTAAGGAACAGAATCATTACTTTAAATTAGTACAGACATAAAATCTACACATGATGTTCTGAATGTTAAGTACATACTTCTAAAACAAGTGGAAAGGACTTAAGAATTATTCTTGACCAAAGTGGCATAGAATTTCAAGGAAAATCTCCAGAAAATTAATTTATCAACCCCTGTCTCTCTCTCTCTCTCTCTCTCTCTCTCTCTCTCTCTCTCTCTCTCTCTCTCTCTCTCTCTCTCTCTATAGAAAAATTCTAACCAGTGCGGAAGGTACTATTTCACTTATTACAGTTTATTGACACTGTCTTTCCCTCTGCTACTAAGGTTTCGGAATTCTCTTACTGCTTCATTTTTTCCGAACATTTACCATCTTCCGTCTTTTCCTTAAGAGTTGTAGAGACGAATCCATCCCGCACCCCAGTTTTTTCCTTCATCCTTTCTTTATTTGTTTTTTTTTTTTTTTTTGGTGGGTGTGTTCTGGGCTACACAAAGGCATCGTGTTTCACGTTTGCTCGGCCTTTTGATCAAGAAAAGACGGCCTCAGACTGGAAAGATTGTTATTGAAGCACCTTCTTCTTCTTCTTCTTCTTCTTCTTCTTCTTCTTCTTCTTCTTCCATCTTTACTTCACACACTTGTTTACACTTGTCAGTTTTTGGCTCCTAATCCGTGGCCTTCTCCATACATTGGCAACCAAATCGTCTCACCGATTATTATTATTATTATTATTATTATTATTATTATTATTATTATTATTATTGGAAGAGGCCCACAGGTCCCACTGACTTGAAATTCAGGCTTCCAAAGAATGTGCCATTCATTTGGAAGAAATAACAGGAAGTAATAGGAGATGCAGAAAGACATGTTCATTTATTAAAAAAAAAATTGATTATCAAGTTAACATACTGCAGGGTAAGAAAGATCCCTTTTTTTCATGATGTCCTGATATCTTCTGTGCGTCGTGACGTCTTGTGATTTAAATTGAATTCAGATTTAAAATACTTCCTTTCTTTTCGTTTGTGCACATATTAAACGCAACGGCATGTAAGGAAACAAGGACCAGAGAATGCCGGGAGCAAACGGCCATTGTTGACATTACCCTGTGCAATCATGGTAATACTAAGGAAACAAAGTCGGGAACAAAAACTAAAGTAAACATGAGCAGCCATATCATAGCACCCATGTTTTTTTTTTTTTATGTGTCCTCTCAAACGGAAAATTTATACTTTACGCAGCATGAAAGGGAATTATAATGAATTGATATTTACCTTGCAAATTCTATGAAGCCATCCTAGTGCCTTTTGAGATTAGAATTAAGATAATGAAATCAGCTTCTTCGCTTCAGGATGTAGGTGGATTGTTTTATTTTCCATTCTTGCTTGTTTAAAGCTGTAAAAATATCAAAATTCGCAACGGTTTTGTTGTTATTTTTATTAGCTGATATTCAAAAGTACAGTAGTTAAATAAAGTCAAAATACCTCTATTTTGGGAATCGGAAATATTCACTGACTTTTCTAGAGTCCATGTCCGTCATCAACAATGACCAATTTGATTGTAATAGAAATGACATTTTTAACAATTAATCTCGGACTCGGGCAGCAACAAAAATGGTATTTATGGACTTCCCATCTTGTAATTTTGATGACAAACCCGCTTCTTTTAAAAGAGACACTGTGACGATATTCAAAAGATAAATAAGAAGACTGAAAAGTCTACATTGTGGGGATTGATTAGTACAGAACACTGTCTTCCATGACCCAAGAAAGAGGAATGTGAGAAGCACAGGTAAAGCTAAAGAAGAATCACGAACAGAAGACGACAGGACTCTTTGAGCATCTTAAACATGAAGAAATTTGTTTTGTAACTTTTATCGGAGGACAGAAAGGATGAAACTATTATCGCACCCAAAATGTCAATACATAAAAGCGTGTCAGGTGTTTAGTCCATTCTTTGAAAGCTAAAAAGGAATATCTTTGCTGGAAAGATTTTCGATTTACTTTCTAATGATTTTGAAGGATTTTTGAGTTTTTTCGTGGAAAGGTTTTGGAGCAAAGCAAAGGGAAGTCGAAGGACATGTTAATGATCACAAAATACAGTTCTTTAAAGAAACCGAAATGGTAAATAACTCGCATTTATTTTAAATTACAGATGCTTTCCATTACAAAAATCATATATTAACCAGATGCATTAATGTACTAAATATTCCAGATCAGTTTGTAAATATTTCATGGAACGGTTTGATTCCTTTAAATTGTGCTAAAACACCAAAGGAAGCGTGCTATATAAAATATTTCCGCTTGAATGTCGTGTCAACGGTCAAAAAATAATAGTTCTAGGATCATTTGTGCTCCCAAAGATACGTAAACAATTATATTTTACTCCGAGATGGATAAATAGATGCTTAAACCTTCTTGATCAGTAGGATACTTCCACGGTCCAGATATAACAGGTCAGCCAGCGCGCAGGTATGGACATTAGTCAGGGGGGTAGTGACGTCACGCCTCCCAGAGAGATTATCTTAGTAAACAAAACCCACGTGACAAAACCTCTTGATAATAAGATATTTTTTAAAAATCCAAAAGCTGATAGAGAAGTGTTTGTGTTTTTTTATGTTCCCTACTTGAAAAAATTGGTCAGAAATATGTTAAGTATACCTTAGTTTAACCAGACCACTGAGCTGATTAACAGGTCTCCTAGGGCTGGCCCGAAGTATTAGATTTAGTTTACGTGGCTAAGAACCAGTTGGTTGCCTAGCAACGGGACCTACAGCTTATTGTGGAATCCGAACGACATTATAGCGAGAAATGAATTTCTATCACCAGAAATAAATTCCTCAAATTCTTCATTGGCCGGTCGGAGATCGAACGCTGGGCCAGTAGAGTGCTAGCTGAGAACGGTGCCCACCCGTCCAATGAGGAACTAGTGATCTACCTGACCCTGGTATATCTGGACCGTGGATACTTCAAAGAGGAAGTTGAATTGACATCCCAATCGGCAAACAATCTAAGATCTAACCTTCCCTAGATGCAAAGATAACGCCAGATCCAAACATCGTCTACCCAAGAGAGGGAAACCTATTTGAAAGCCTAAATTTGGGGGCATATCCTGCGTGGAAAGATGCCGGTCGCAGGGCATGAGGTAGTGTTGATATCTTTATGTAGCTGTCTCTTCTCGGCGATTCTGCGCTTGATGTCTGTGGTATAGAGTGTTTATTTACTGATAACAGATCAGTGTCAACCTTTGAAACTTATAAAACCCAGAAATTCGAGAACAATATATTCAGAAGCACACACAGTTTCTCTACGTTGATGGGGGAGCAGGACGCTCCGACACTATATGTGCTTCTGAATATATTTGTTCTCCAATTTGGTTTTTTTTTTTCAATATTTATTTGTATTGGGTAGGAGGCATAATAAGCAGTTTTCGTATGCGATTAAATAAATGATTGTTACGTTCAGTAGCAGAAGGATGCTTATTTTTGACCTGAAAATTTAAGGACTGTTAAGGTAGAGCAAAAATATAGGAGGTTGAAAATACTCAAAAATCAATTTTAAAAACAAATGCCTTTTTGAGAAAAACCAGAGCTGTAAAGAAAACAGAAATCTCATGTAAATAAAAAGCCAAAATGAAATTCAGAATTATACAGAATAATGTACGATATATTTCAACAAGCACACCAGCATAATAATAATAATAATAATAATAATAATAATAATAATAATAATAATAATAATAATAATAATAATAATAATAATAAAGAATGACTCTGTAGCAAATGCTGCATCTTGAAACTCCCCGGAAATTATTATTCTAACGTATCAAGAGTTCAGGATATTTATCCGGAGAACACGACTGAAATACGGATTACGACGCTTATCGTTTGTAGCATTATTTTATTAATAAAATCATATTCTGGAGCGTCCGTCTCCGCGGGCACTCAGTCTCTTCAGTCTGTAGCGTTCAGTGTTATTCAGAGAACTACATATTTCATATAATACATTATTCATTTACTTATTTATTCATTTATGTTATCAAATTTATTTATTTATTTATTATATTTTCTCTTACCACTCATGAATATTCTGTTTAGTGGAAGCCTGCTCTGCTAGTTGATGGCCTTTTTGGCTTGTTTCTCATAAATCTTTGCTTACTTTAATAATAATAATAATAATAATAATAATAATAATAATAATAATAATAATAATAATAGTGGCCCCTTCTTAGAGGAGGACGCAACATATTACTCCATAGGTATACGAAGGCCATTAACTCCATAAGTATACGAAGTCCATTAACTCCGTAGGTATACGAAGGACATTAACTCTATAGGTAGACGAAGGCCATTAACTCCATAAGTATACGAAGGCCATTAACTCCATAGGTATACGAAAGTCATTAACTCCGTAGGTGTACGAAGGACATTAACTCCATAGGTATACGAAGGCCATTAACTCCGTAGGTATACGAAGGCCATTAACTCCATAGGTATATGAAGGCCATTAACTCCATAGGTATACGAAGGCCATTTACTCCACAGGTATACGAAAGTCATTAACTCCATGGGTATACGAAAGTCATTAACTCCATAGGTGTACGAAGGCCATTAACTCCTTAGGTAGACGAAGGCCATCCACTCCATAGGTATACGAAAGTCATTAACTCGAAGCGGGTGAGCATAACAGTATGAACCTCTAATAGACAATTACTGAATGAGCTCAACGGATTACCGTTAGTCATACCACGAGCGAGTATCACCGTTACAAATTGACTGGAGGCCGTAAGGGAGATGAGGAATAGCACTCCAGATAGATAGGTTTATCACTAAGGCAAATCAGATGTGGCAATTGAATTTCAAACATGATTCAGGGATACCTTCTAAGGGGTATTATGAGATTGGGCAGCTCAACTAGTCCAGGTGAATAATAGGTAAAGACGACGCCCCAACATTAATCTTATTTATAATTGTGTTACAGCAACTTTTACAGTCATAAAGACTTATTATTTCATGTCATTGTGACTTTAGAAAAGGGTGGTCATGGTATCGCACGGAACCGAATCGCCTTCCTTATCAAATATTCTTTGCTGACGTTTTTATTGTTTTTATATCGCATTTATTTAATTATCTTCATAGAAAAAGAGAATGATAAAGGATATCAGCGTATGCCCCGTCCGTCTTGAATTAACGTTAGAATGAAGCCATCCATAAATTCTCAGTAGTAAATAGACTGAATTGCAAAGCAGAAAAAAGAATAATTTTACTGATTTTTTTCAGGAGTTAATTGCAATTTTGCAGTTGTAAGAGAAAAATGTCAAAACGCCAGCTTAAAAATAACCTCAACTGTAATGACAGTATTAGCAAAGGACTTCATGTGAGCTGTACGACAGAGGACAAAAATAATTTGCAACGTGAAATGGATTAAATACAAAACGAGACGGTAAGTCACAATGAAGAATATCAGTGAATATCACTGAATATACTGTATATTTGCTTTCAAATGATCGTGTAAAGAACTTGAGTGGAAATAAAACTGAAGTAGTCTTGCATTTAGAGAGAGAGGAAAACAGAAGAGTTAGCGTTCACACCCCAACGCACATATGGACGCACGCGCACATACACGCACACAAACATACACACACACACACGAGAGAGGGAAATGGTATATTTATCCGAGAACACGACGGAAAGGAGCAAGATTAATAATTCCACACACAATGAGGAACTACAGGGAAAATAAAAAGACAAGGAAGAGACAGATAGAGACAGAGTAAGCATAAAGAGGACGAAAAACTATAGAAAGGGGAATGAAAAGCGAAAGAAATAAAGAACGGATGAAGAAAGAAAGAAAGAAAGAAAGAAAGAAAGAAAGCTGCTTAGTAAACAGCATTCTGTAGAAGGCGGTCCCCGAGAAGAGGTGCCGCCAACCTTGTTTGTATATTAACGCCTCGAATCCTTTCATAAAAGAGCTAAATCTGGCTACGATCCTCCTTTTTCTTCACACTTACTCTTTGTGACGTTGTTGATGTAGGAGGAAACTTGGGCTTCTCTGATACGCTTTTAAAAGTGCTAGGTAGGATCGGGTTTCATGAGTGTGGACTTGAAAATGTAGAATAAACTATGAAAGTACTTGTTCAAAGTCCCGGTTTTCACACTGCCTTCTTACGTAAGATTTTATGATATACTCAAAGCACGCGTTTAAAATTTCGTGCTGTGTTGATATAATATATATATATATATATATATATATATATATATATATATATATATATATATATATATATATATATATATATATATATATATTTATATATATATATATATATATATATATATATATTTATATATATATATATATATATATATATATGTGTGTGTGTGTGTGTGTGTGTGTGTGTAGAAGTCTACTGGTCACTTTTCTCCAGATACATATGTAATTTTGATAGCCACAATGCCTCTTAGCTTCTCGAATTCTTCGCTCTTTTTGGATCTCTTGTCACTACAAAGCCTTGAATCAGGGCAAAATGAAGAAATTATGATGTCCAGTAGGCGAAACAGACCCGCGTCACCATAATAGAGAGAGAGAGAGATCAAACAAATGTGTGTTTAAGTATGTTAAGTATAATGTACGTATACTTTAGGCCTTCAAAGAAAGGTTGAATATATATACTTTAAAGAGCAGTTTATGACCGCAAAGAAAATATATGCTGCATTTATCTACACAAAAATAGGCATTTTTAGTATATATACAGTATATATGTATGTATTTGTTTATATATATATATATATAAATATATATGTATGTATTTGTTTTATACACACACACATATATATATATATATTATACATATGCATATATATATATATATATATATATATATATATATATATATTCTTCACACACACACACACACACACAAACTTCACACACACACACACAAACTTCCTGAAGGACGAGCCGCCCTGCCACCCCTCACGGCATCCTTCATTGCCCTATTCATAAAAACTTCAAGTAAATCTCGTCCTCATCATTACTTAGCTCCAACGAGAGCCCATCTTCACTTCGGCCTTAAAGGGGACAGACGGCGGGTTTCGCTGCGTATGCTGTTTAGTCGTATCCCCAGGGCAGGGGGTTGAGGGCTAGTTCCCGTCCAGTGCATCTTACTGTAGGCATTAATTAAGGTTCTTTGCAGCGTCCCTTCGGCCCCTAGCTGTAACCCCTTTCATTCCTTTTACTGTACCTCCATTCATATTCTCTCATATTCTCCTCCCCTCCCCTAACACTTGTTTCAGAGTGCAGCTGCGAGGTTTCCCTCCTGTTATACATTTCAGGCCTTTGTACTTTCAATTTCCCTTTCAGCGCTGAATGACCTCGCAGGTCTCAGTGCTTGGCTTTTGGCCTAAATTCTATATCCCATTCCATGGTATGCTGAAGGTGTTCGCTGGTTTTCAATGTCAGGTGGATCGTTGTGTGTGATTATTTCGTGATTAGATTATTAATAATGGTATTTTGATTTAATTTTTCTTTGGGGGTTTCTATATTAGGGGAGGTTTCATGCGATTTTATAAATAGTGGGTAATGATTATAGGAATATATTATATCGTAGATTATGTTTTTAATGCATATGCATGTTATATATTTATTAATGTATATACGTATTATATATTTATTTATTTATTTATTCATATGTTTCATGTACATATATAAATCATATGTTTATGTATATACATAAATGCATATATATATGTATCTATATATATATATATATATATATATATATATATATATAAAAGATCATTCTCCCATTCTTTATGAACTTCTGCTTCTTCTTTTTAAAAGTCATTCCAGTGGGATTTGATGATATCGTGTATAAGTGAATTTAGTGTCGACTTGGAGAATACTTAAAAGATCCCTCAGACTCAATGTACATTTTTTTCGTTAGTTTGCTGGGTCAAAAGATGATATATTATATATATATATATATAGTATATATATATATATGTATATATATATAGAATAGATATCGTGTTATTTTGAGCAATAACCGTTCGTAATATTCCCACTTTATATATACTTGATGCATTTTATCCAGAACAAAGGGATTGAGAGATGCCTTTGCCTTACATTTTTGAAGCAATAAATAGAGGCGTTCTGTCCTGAAAAAAATATTCCCACTTTTGATATTATAACTTTGAGCCGTTTTTATGCATTTTTTAACAAGCAACGTTTGTTGGCTTGTTTTTTCATAAAAGCCTTTGTCCTTCACATTTTGTATAAGGAAACGTTCATTTGATAATTTTTAGAAAGTCTTTGTGCTTGTTTCTGTCTAGAAAAACACCTATATATATATATATATATATATATATATATGTTCATTACTTTTTTATATGTATTTATACAGTATCTAATCTTTTAACAAGCAGACGTTATATATATATATTATCTTCTCTATAAGTGTAATATCTGTCTAGACATTCATCTCCCTATATTATATATATATATATATATATATATATATATATATATATATATATACACACACACACACACACATTGTGGCATTGCCTTTATTTATATTTTCATATATATTCAGTTATACATATATACATATATGTATGTATATATATTTATAATTTATATTATGAATAATAAGCACTAAATTTACTGTACTAAAGTAAAAAGTTTTAATCGTAGCAAGATTACTGTAGCAGTTCGTGAGATTTTATTCTATAAATATCAACGTTTTATGTCACCATTTGAGAGAAACTGTCATAAATGTGTGATAGACATATGCGCTCTTTCCGTTGTCAGTACCTTAAGCCATTCTCTCATATGCTATGTACATGAAGTTTTTATTTTTATATAAAAGTGCGCTCATAAAGAGGTGTTTGCGTCTGAACAAGCTGGAATCAGATAATAAATTCACAGAAGCGCCATTCTCTGTTTCGAAAAGTATCCCTCAAATAAAACCCAAAATACTGTACACTTTTTGTAAGTACATTTGTTTATCAGCGACACTTTCACGTGGTGCACTGCAGGCATTACTTAAAGTTCTTTGCAGCGTCACTTCGGCCCTGAGCTGTAACCGCTTTTATTCCTTTTACTATACCTCCATTCATATTCTCTTTCTTCCTTCTTGCATTCCAACCTCTCCTAACAATTGTTTCATAGTGCATCTGCGAGGTTTTCCTCCTGTTACACCTTTCAAATCCGTTTATTCTCAGTTTCACTTTCAGTGCTGAATGACCTCATAAGTCCCAGCCTCTGGTCTAAATTTTATATTCTACTAGCTGACCAACCCGGCGCTGCTTGGGAAAACTCTGTGTGACAACCAATAATCTCTCTCTCTCTCTCTCTCTCTCTCTCTCTCTCTCTCTCTCTCTCTCTCTCTCTCTCTCTCTCTCTTCCTTTCCTATTAAGATAGTTGCTTCAGTTACATTGCCCAGCATTTTTGACATTTTATATTCACCGCTTCTCACCCCCAATTCCTATCAAGGCTGAACTTGGACTTAAAGGGAATCAGGAGCATCACCATTCATCTCGACCTCGAAAACTATGGATTAGACGCTGGTATTGGTTATTTTGGTTATTTTATATGTCACTGGCTGCCCTTATCTTGCTTCCTATCGGGAATGAACTTGGACCCAAGGGCATCAGGAGTGTCACGGTTCATCTCAGTGACCTCGAAAACTATGGATTAGACACTAATATGTTTCGTTTTCGGTTATTTTTACATGTCATCCTCTTCCCACCCATTCTCACCCCCCTTCCTATCAGGGCTGAACTTGGACTTAAAGGACATTGGGAGTGTCACTGTTCATCTCAGCAACCTCGAAAAGTATGGATTAGACACTAATATCTTTTGTTTTCGGTTATTTTTATATGTCACCCACTTCTCATCCTACTTCCTGTCGGGGCTGAACTAGGACTTAAAGGGCATCAGGAGTGTCACTATACACTTCAGCGACCTCGAAACTATGGATAAACACTATCTGTCCTTTTCGGTTATTTTTATACATCATCCCCCTTCCCTTTATGAGTGTAGTGATGTCTTACCCGACAGTGTTCTTTTCGAGATAGTAAGTCATATGTATACCAAGTTTGATTAAAATTGCTCCATGCGTTTCAGAGTGTATGCAGAACGTACACACATACATACTTACATCCATTTTTATATCGCGAGATAGACAGATAGATAGATTCTCTTCTATCAGCGGCAGCCATATCTGTGCTAACAGTTCAATAGCGCTTGGAGAGTCAGCCCTGGAAATCAGATTTGGAATGGGAATTAAACGACATGTAGACTGATGGGTCCATTTCCTGTGACTGGTTCATCTCATAGTTCATCCTTATTGTCTGTTAATGAATCACTCCCACCTGTATCCCATAATCTGATAATATTTATTCGTTACAAATTGCGATAATTTTAGTACACTTATGCATTCATTTTTTTTTATAAATCGCTCCTTTGTTCATTAAAAAAAATTTGCATTTTAGCTGAGGGCAGTATCATCGTCAGGAGGAGATTGGTAACCTCTATTATATTATATTCCTTTTACAGGGTGCCCTTTTTTCTGTCATTACCTGTGAAATGTGAAGAAATTTAAAGGTACAAATATTTAACACAGTACTATATATATATATGTATGTGTGTGTATATATGTATATATATATATATATATATATATATATATATATATATATATATAGAGAGAGAGAGAGACCTCTATTTTATATTATATTCCTTATACATGATGCCATTATTTCTGTGTCATCTCCTTTGAAATTTAAAGTATAAACATTTAACACATTGCATTATATATATATATATATATATATATATATATATATATATATATATATATATACATACTGTATATATGTATGTATATATACATACTGTATATATATGTTTATACATATGCATATTGGTGCTCAAGATTGTAAATAACATTCTTACCGTTAAAATTTCTTGCCGAAGTCTCATTGATGAATACGCCCTCAGGCAGTTTACAATCTGAATATGGCGTCTACTATTGTAAACTCTCATATCCACTTGTTGTGTAACAGCGTATCGTCTGACCATTTCATCGCAGGTGCAGACGGCCAGTTATACAGAACAACATCTCGTATGGTAATGTGATACTGCCATATGAAACTGGCTGGATCTGAGGGCGGACAGAAAAAGTGCCGACGGACAGACAAAGCCGGCACAATAGTTTTCTTTTACAGAAAACTAAAAGGGAACAACTCAGCAACAATTTTCATTTTTTCCTTAAAAGTTTTACCTTTGGAAATAAGTGAGATTTCGTCCCTGCTTTGAAGAACTGGCGTATCCCATTTAATTTAAGTTTTGAGTTTTCCAGCCAAAGTGTCGCAGTTTTTAATTCTCTGTAACATATCAACATTTCAGCTGTCTTCGTTGTCAGATTTTCGAACTAAATTTTCTCAAAAGATGAGAAAATTAGAAGTTCTGAATGATATCAAAATTTTTGAAGTCTATTTTCTTAGAATGAGTAAATAATGGTTTACGATTTGTTGGTTTTTGGCGGGACGACAAAAGGTATAGTGCAATGTTGGACCATTGGCGAATGTGATCCTGATATGCAGTATAGAGACCCACTTGCAAAGCGAGATTCTTGCACTGTATAGTATCAATGGATGATACTTTGTTATGTAATATGTAGCCTACTTATCCGGCTACTACAGTTCTCCAGCTTCGTATATTTCACTTATTTCCAAAGGTAAAACTTTGAAGGAAAAAATGAAAATTATTGTTAAGTCGTTCCCTTTTAGTTTTCTGCAAAAGAAAACTACTGTGCCGGCTTTGTCTGTCCGTCCGCACTTTTTCTGCCCGCCCTCAGATATTAAAAACCGCTGAGGCTAGAGGGCTGCAAAATGGTGTGTTGATCACCCACCCTCCAGTCATCAAACATAACAAATTGCAACCTTCTAGCCTCAGTAGTTTTTATTTATTTAAGGTTTAAGTTAAGCTTAATCGTGCTTCTGACAACAATATACGATAGGCTACCACCAGGCCCTGGTTAAAGTTTCATGGGCAGCGGATCATGCAGCATTATACCGAGAGCACCGAAAGATAGATCTGTTTTCGGTGTCCTTGATTATACGATGTAAAGAAAACTCGATTGCGCCGAAGAAACTTCGGCGCATTTTTTACTTATTTTCTTCAGTCCCGACACTACTTATAGCTACCATCAGAGGTTCACTAGTCTACAACGGAACTACACTCCTGTATATACAGTAGGTGAGTGCCAGTGGCCTGCAGGTTATGGTTACGTAAAAGGAAAAGCATCGCATTGCCGCAGCGTACTCTGAACGTTCAGGTATCTTCAGGCTATGATCTCCCGTCCAGCAGAAGGAAACGGCGATGCAAATCACTGGGACTCTCTCGGGAGCCGGAGGATATCCAATCCTGAACTGGGAAATTTCTTTATTAATTCTCACTATTATTCTTTTAATCTATAAATTTTTCCTATGCTCACCTATGGGTATAAATTAGAGTGTAGTTCCACTACAGACATGAGTTAATGACGTTGAACAAAAGATGGAACAGAGCAATAATTTTCACGTGTATTAGCATTCAGTCATATATATATATATATATATATATATATATATATATATATATATATATATATATATATATATATATGTGTGTGTATTTTACACGATATATATATATATATATATATATGTGTGTGTGTGTACATGTGTGTATATAATATATACTTTTATATATATATATATATATATATATATATATATATATATATATATATATATATAATGTGTGCGTATGTTTTCTCATTTGTAGTATAACATGAACAATTTTCCCATTATGCTGTAACCATCAGCAAGTGAATATCGCTGACCTTTACACCTCATAAAATGAATCAGTGTACAAAGAAGGAAGGACACATTACATGAAATATGAAACACAAGGCTCACTTATTAATAATAGCTTTTTTCTTCGAGTGTATATAATGTCAAAGGCAAATTAATTTCACGCCCGACCACATTCGTCGACATGGACTGTACATTTCCCACAAATGAAAGTCAGTCATTCCCGCGATTTAATTCGCGCTTGTGATTGTCACTTTCATTAACATTTGATATGTTTCGCCGTTCGTGTGATGTTAGATAATCTGGTTCGTATTTCCATTTTCATTCAATGGTATTAATTTATGTAAGTCGTTGTCTCTCTATTACACTTAAAGATTAGTGATATCTTGCATAGAATATGTGTGAAAGCGTGTTTATTTAAGAAAGAGTTCATGTTTTTATATGTCACGTATGTTACGTGTTTAGAGTGTGATTGTACAAAAGTACTCGAAAATGAAAAACTTGAAACCAATGACAGAAGGTATTTTTTTCTTAAGGATAACCAGTGTGGATTATGGACTCCTTATTGAACAGTTCTGTTAGAAGTTTGACAGTAAATTCAGAAACCTGTGAAGGCAAATGAGGAAGTTAAAGGAGTAGATGATATAAATAATGACCCCTTTAAAATAGTCTTGTTTCTCGCAGTTTCACTCCGGTCATCATGTGCATCTAATCATTAAATGCAGACTGTTCAATGGCCAGGTAAAGTACCTGTTTCCCAATTACTTTCTGAAACCACCCGCTTTAAATGGAGAGAGGGGTTTGCAAAACAAATCTTCATAACAAAATAATTACTGTGGAAATTCTGTTACGTTCATTAGGGACCGCGAGATTTAATCATCTGGTCTCGGCAGACTAAGTCTAATCAGGAAATGCTGGCAAATCTGGGATAACACCAACGCCCGCCTTAAAGCATTAATAATATTTTGCTTGATTGCTTGATCCCTCTCGTAGGCTATCTCACAAGAAGTGCACTAGATTGATGGAAACTGTAGCTTGAACGAGATATAGGAAATAATTAGTTGATTATTTTATATGAAAAAGACAGTATCTCTAAAACACTAATTTCCTCTTAGCAAGGTAATTTTCTCCTAAAAACTAATTTTCTCTTAAAAAATTAATTTTCTTGTTAAAAAAACTAATTTTCTCATAAAAAATAATTAGTTTTTAAGAGGGAAAACTAAACAAGGGGAGAGAAATTACTTGGAACTAAGCGATGCATGATCAAGCTAGAGGGGAACGAATTATAAATAATCAGAAAAATAAGAGGAAAATTAAAGGCCACAAAATCCTGAAGATGTTGCACTGAAAGTTGAAAATTGGAAACTAGATTAATCAGTCTTTTATTTGTTACGGTTCTTAATGGTCGCTTTTCCAGCAAGGCTTTTGTGAGCATATTCACTTTTGCCTCTGTTATATCAATACTTGAGAGAAATGCTATATCAATACTTGAGAGAAATGCTATATCAATTCTTGAGAGAAATGCTATATCAATTCTTGCTTATATCAAATGCTATATCAACTTGAGAGGAAAATGCTATGCTTTATATCAATGCTTGAGCTATATCGGTGCTTGAAATGCTATATCTATATAACATATCGGTGCTTGGAGAAATGCTATATCAATTCTTGAGAGAAATGCTATATCAATACTTGAGAGAAATGCTATATCAATACTTGAGAGAAATGCTATATCAATACTTGAGAGAAATGCTATATCAATACTTGAGCTATATCAATTCTTGAGTAAATCAATATCTTTGAGAGAAATGCTATATCAATACTTGAGAGAAATGCTATATCAATACTTGAGAGAAATGCGTATGGATAAGGAGAGAAAACACTATTGCTCTAATGTTAGTTGAAAGGAAAGTGATAGAAGTGCATAGATAATGGAGAACTAGGCGTATGCTTTTGTTAGAACATGAGAGAAATTAGAGAGTAATGATATTCTACTTGTTTTAATGTGAGAGACGGTTGTGTACTTTAAGGTGATAATGTGAGAGAGAGAGAGAGAGAAGATGATTGTTTTTAAGACGGTTATGACATTGATTCAAGTATTCTGTAGTATATTTTCAGTTAAATATTTTTGTGATTCAGAATGCAGTTATGGCCGAAGGTTACGGAGGATTAGAGTAAGTGACAAACCAGTTAAGTCTCTTAGTAACTGGTGTTTACCAGAAGTTTTAAGATAGAGTAGATATTTTGAAAAAACCAAATAAACTGTAACGAATAAATATTTATATATGTTATTTATATCTGAAACCTAAAGCAGACCTCAGACGCCATACCAGTAAAAGAGAGAGAATGCTCGTGTTAATATAGTTACGGCGATCAAGTAAGACGTTAGACAGAGAAATATATTGTGCAATTAATCAGTGAAAATTGCGTAAAGTGAGAAATATTATAATATTAATTGTCCCTGAAACAATTTTTGGGATATAATTTGCCATTGGAAATTAGGCCTATAATTACTGATATACAAGGGTAGATCTATTACTAAAGGCAAAACTACAGGGTAGTGAGTTTATATTTTATTTAGTATCTATTCCGAAAAATGCACATGGAAGAGAGTCTGATATAATAAAGATGGCTTTAGTTTGTATGTGAGATTTCAAATTTATATTTAAACTCTTTTAGAGACCTTGATTTTAATTTAATACTTTATCATTTTAATTTTCATGGTCGTGTACCCGTTTGGGAAAAAATCTTGTCTGCAAATGTGTATGTGTTTGTATGTTTGAGAAAGTATGTTTGTGTGTTTGTGAGAGAAGATAATATCTAGGGTTACCTAGTTATAAAGCTGTTTTACGTTGGGGGTAGTACCATCAGTGGACCTCACGCGGTGCACTGTAGGTGGTACTTAATTAAGGTTGTTTGCAGCGTCCCTTCTGCCCCTAGTTGCAGCCACTCCTTAGCTTTTTACTTTACTTCCATTCCCGCTTCCTTTCTTCAGTCTTGCTCTCCAACCTCTCTGATTATTACTTGTTAGTGTAGCTGTTGGATTTGATCCCAGTTTCACTTTTTAGATCCTTGTACTTCATTTTATTTATTTTCTGGGTCTCTCTTGTCTGTCATGCTGTCCAACCACTCTAACTCCCTTTTCTCATCTTCTTTAGCTCTGAATGGCTGAAATTTCCCCGGTGCTTGACTGTTTAGTTTAAATTCCATGAATCCAATCTAATCCAGTGTAATTCGCTTAGGGCTCGGCATCCATTTGCTTTGCGCTATTTTGGAGTTGTCGGTTGACAGAAATGTTCTATAACCACGTTCTGATTCTCTCATGTAACCCATACTGTAATCAAACGGAAGAATATATAGAATAGACTAAAATACAGAATTTAGGCAAAAGGCCAAGCGCTGGAACCTATGAGGTCATTCAGCGCTGAAACGGAAATTGACAGTTAGAAGGTTTGAAGCGTGTAACACGAGGAAAACCTTGCAGCTGCACTATGAATCAGTTGCTAGAGAGGGTGGAAAGTAAGATGGAAGAAAGAGAATATGAAAGGAAGTGCAGTAAAGGGAATGAAAGAGGCTGCACCTAGGGCCGAAGGGACGCTGCAAAGACCCTTAAGTAATGCCTACAGCGCATCACGTGAGGTGCACTGTCGGCACGACCCTCCTACGGGGGAAAAATATGTGATGGTATATTGTAAACTTGTCCAGTTTCCACCCTACACGAGAGACGTCTGACCTGCTACAATGTGTTCGGAATGGCGCGTGTCCTTTTACACTACCAATCACTGGGTTTGTCTGGGCTGTCATCGAGCCGGTCTATTTTTCACCTCACTTCCATTCCCCTGCCTCTGTGTCTGGGTGACTGTGTCCTCTCTCCTTTCCAAATCATTTCCAATTTTCTCCCGCTTTCACCGTACAACTTGCCTTTCATCGGCGATTCTCTTAAAGAGATGTGTCAGCATGCATTACTACCCTGCAACCATTTGTACTTTTATCTATTTGTTTTTTTATTTATTAATTCATTTATCTTAATTTATCATTTATTCCTTTTCCAGGAAGTGGTCGCCTCTGTCTGTATTTTCTGTTGCCTTCTGTAACTTCTTTCAAATGAACACCTTGTTCTTTGGAAGCCTGAAAATTTCAAGCTAATGGCTCTTGTGGGCTTGTTCAATATGAATAGGGGTTTATCTTCTGAGTAATAATAATAATAATAATAATAATAATAATAATAATAATAATAATAATAATAATAATAATAATAATAATAATGTGAACGGGATCTTAGCTGTTAGACAGCCTTCAAGACGGATTGGGAAAAACGCATAAGAAATGGAAATGAATGCAAAGAACGGAGCTGGTGACTAGAATTACTGCATAAATGAGGAAAATGCATGAATAAATTTAGTAGGAGAGGGTTTCACTAACCAAGGTTGCATCATGAAAGGAAAAATAAATACAATGAAAAGCTCCATTCTGAAGGAACATCAAATAATGAAGTATTAAAGAAGAACAGGAAGAGAGAAAAGGCGTCCCAAACCCCGTAGGGGGTTAGTGCCGTCAGCTCGCTGTAGGCATTGCTTAAGGTTTTTTGCAGCGTGCCTTCGGCCCCTAGCTGCAACCCATTTCGTTTCTTTTACTGTACCTCCGTTCATATTATCTTTCTTCCATCTTAGTTTCCACTCTTTCCTAACAGTTGATTCATAGTGCAACTGCAAGGTTTTCCGCCTGTCACACTTTTCAAAACTTCTTACTGTCAACTTCCGTTTCAGGGCTGAATGACCTAATAGGTCCCAGTGCTTGGCCTTTGGCCTATATTCTATATTCACTTCAACCTCAATGGAAATATTAGTATAAATCCTTTTCTTTTCTTCCAAAGTGCTTCCAAACACGTTTTCAAGTTTTACATTACCAAGTGAGTTTCTTCATTACTATTTTGAGTTACCTTTCTCTACGACAAATATGTTACGCCACAATACGAACTCGGTAAGGGGTTGTTGACTGTCATACCACCTTTCCCAGTTCTCTTAGAATCTTTTGTGGGATTTCTTGCCATTTCTGGTGGCTTTCCAAGATTTATGACATCCGTCACAAATTTTTTGCTAAACTAGCTCAGTGCTTATAACTTTTCTCTTCCTATGACTTTCTTTAGCTATGACTGTTTTCCCTGTGTTTTAGCAGATTTGCGTTACATCTAACCAAGACCAAGAGAGACAAGGTCTACCCAATTGGGCAGAGTCGCCTCCCACCTTGGGCAATTACGTAGGCGATCACGTATCTTAGAGGTATCTGCTCATTATGGCAATTCACCTGCTGACGCAATAAGGAGGTAGACAAAGCTCCGCCCCCATGGTGGACTTGGGGGAAGTGAGCAGACCTTCTCTTTGTCTTTGGCCTTGCATCTAACTATGTAGTGGTTCCTCGATGAAATCTGTTCCCTCCCATGAACTCTTCGGTTTGGTCAGTGATCTCTTTATGAGCTTTACAAGACTTACATTCTTTCTGAGCCCTCGTAGTGAGTTCATTTTCACTCCCATTAGATTTCTTGCACGTTGTTTACACCGATCTGCTTCACAGTTTTGACAGGTTTTTGTAATTGACGGTTTTCCAAGCCCAGGCTCTTTCGTATTTTGAGGTTTTGAACGTTTAGTTCTTCGCGCTTGCCAGTATCAAACTTTAAAAACGTCACTAACGTATCTTTGGAAAAAACATTTCAAATTTAGAGAAGCCCTTCTTTATAAAATCGAAACGCTGTACAGCTGGTGCTTACAGTTCTCTGAGTAGATATTAGAGCACTCTTGCCTGGGTATATTCACCATGATAATAATAGTGGAGGAGGAGGAGGACCCAAAATTATCAAAGGCTTACATTGACAACAATATACTAGAGTGTAATCAAGATATTCCAGCAATATGTTGTCCACGCAATGTCACTGACAATCAGTATAACTGAGTAAGAGGGCCTCTCTTGATCATTATTGGGGGATTCAAAGCAGGAGCGTTATCGAGAATTTGATTCTCTCTCTCTCTCTCTCTCTCTCTCTCTCTCTCTCTCTCTCTCTCTCTCTCTCTCTCTCTCTCAGTTTTAAATCTGAAGTAGGAAAGTTGAGTTAGAATTAGGAAGGCACTGCGTGAAAATAAAGTGCAATAGAAGATTAATGGTAAATTGCAACATTTCATTGTGTAACTTGACCTCTTTGAGGCTTCTGCAACAGACTTCCTATCACCACCGCCTCCAACACAGTGAAACGCAAAGGGCCTGTGTGAAAGTTTGCCAGTCATGTCTCTCTTCTGGTTCATCTTCCACAAACCTCCATTCATCTCCAGCTTCCCATCTCTAGTTCTCCCCGCTAATGTCAGGGTCTTCCAACTTACATGGTGCCCATTGGATCCCAACTGTCATTATATGGTACTATTCTTTCCCTCATGGTTATCGCATCTACGTATGGAACTTACGATTTGGTATCATTTCGAAAATTACCCCGTCCTCTTGAATCGTGATGATTCTTCTTAAAGCTGTATTCTCAAGTCGACAGACTCTTATAGATAATATTTCGTTGACATGCCATGATTCACGTCCGTATAGAAAACCAGATCGTAGTAGACTAATGTATAAACTTTCGTATGCGCAGTTTCAGTCTGTTTCATTCCCACAACATGTTCAGCCTGCCGGTTTTTGGCGGGTTGGGGTATTTCACTTTATTCCATAACAAGAGAACTTGTAATGGATATCATAGTTCTATATGTTTAAAGGATTCGGCCTCATTATTCCTTTCTCCTTGTAGTGTTATTTCATTCCTTTGTGCATATTCTGTCATTATTTCTGTTTTTATTTATTAAAAAAGGTTTTTAGATCGTGTATTTTACTGCTTAGGACAGCAAAATCGGTGTGTCTTAAGTCTGTCAAGTTTCTGTCATTACTCTCACTACTTTTACTAATATAGAATTCATAAGAAGGATAAACAGTTAAGGTGGCAAAACATTACCATATAGCATTCCGTTATTTACTTCAAATCCACTTGACAAGACCCCATCAACTTTAACTTTGCATCTAATTCGTTCTTGGATAGTTTCAGTTAACGTTTGATATTTAACCGGAATACCATAGTGACGCAAGACCTTCCATAAATTTGATGTATGGCTTTGTCAAATATCTTCTCTTAATCAACAAAAGCCATCAGGACGGAAGTTTTTGGATTCCACACACTGCTGTACAGCGCGTCTTAACTCAAATATTTGATCAGTGTACCCATGTCTTTTTTAAAACTGTCTTGGTCGTATCTAAGTAACTTATCAACTTCTTTCTCCAGCCCATTAAGAATATACGTATAGAATATCTTAATAAAAAAACTACGTAATTACAATCCCTCTGTATCTACCACCTTCAGTCTGGTCACTTTTCGTATGGACTTTTGCTTTGACTTCTAAGTCACAATCATCAGTCTTTGTTTCTCCTTTCCGTATTCTGCGAAACATTCTAGTTAACAAAAGAAGTGTGATTTAATTTTCATTTGTAATCATCTCTGCGGCGATTCCATCAAAGCCCGGTGCTTTCCATCTCCAAGTATCTTTATTATTATTTCCACTTTAGAAACGTGGATTAATTCATTAGTCCATTCCTAGCAAAGTAATGTTTCTCTTCCTATAAATTCCCTGGCCTCCCTAAAACTAATGTACCACTTCGATGCAAAATTTATGTTACTTGCAAACTATTCTGTTTTGTTGGAATGAGAAAATAAATAAGAAAAACTTAGGGTAAGGTGCAAACCTGTCAGTTGTTTTCTCCTTTGAAATATGTAGCATATGTTTAGTATTTATGGTGGAACTTTAGTTGTACGCGTTGCTACAGCATGAATAATTCTTCATTGCTGTGAAAATAAAAATGTGTAGTTTAGACCATAGTTTTTATTCATTGCTATTGTAATGCATGGAATTATAGAAAGGTCCCAAATTTTTTTTTTTTCACTAGCTTCATTACGCTGAACTTTTCACTTCAGTGAGTATTTCAAAGGTCTAAAGCATTATCAATTATGCGTGTAAAAATCTGAATAAAACCTACCAACAACATTAGCTGAAACTGTGCCGACTTGAATTAACATCAAATGTGAAAAAATTATGTGAAAACTTTGCTCCTTGCATTTATCTATAACAATGTTTTCAGTTATCATTCGTAATTAACTGTTTTGAATGTAATCAAAACAACCGAATATTCGTTACATCAAATATCCAATGAGGTGTAAAAATAAATCTAGTTTTAATTCACCGAAAGTTGAACATCCTTTCTGATATATCACATTGTGGTCAAGATCAAATCAGATTTATTAGTAACAATTGCACGAACAATCTATCTCTCACAAGTTGATATCTTGTCGGTTCCGAAAGGTGAATGCATTCACATATTCCCGAATTAACTCGAACCTCCTCCATTTCCGCTGCTGTAACCACCAGCTCCAGCTGCAATAGTAATCAAGTGCATCCCACCTATCGGCACGGAGCTCTTGTTAACGGTCATCTTCAGTTCTCTGTGTATCGTCGCCAGATTACTGAATTTGATATTATCCTCTGAAGTACGGCTGTGAAGTAAATTTATGTTAGCTTGATTTTCAAACAGGGAATTTACAGTATTATAAAATATACTGTTTATGTTATCTTACTTTTAAACAGGAACTTTACAATATCTACAAATATAATTATTACCAATATTTTTAAAAATATATTGACTCCGTCTTTCCCCATAACTTGAGACGCGCTTCTGTTTGTTACTGATCTAACGGTACCTTGATAAGGGCGACTGGTCAGAGAGCCCAGTGAATTTAATATGACGAGGAATTTCGAGTTATGTCCAGCATTCTGTTAAATGAATCATAGTCAAGGGAATGTTGCATCGTCTTGAGCAATTTGTTAGTTTTTATAGGGACTTCCTCACAAGAAATCCACCATTAACTGTGGCAAATCTAACTGACATGACTGACTAAATATTCTCCGTTTTTAGTAAGAAAGCTTCCCATGAACGGTCATTACAGATGACATGAGTTATTTTCAATTTGTTTTTATATGATGATCAAACGTTTCGTTCTTCGAAGCATGATCCTGTGTTTATCTATGTATATTTGCATGACAACCCTTCTTTGTGTAAATTGGTACTCTTTGCCAAGAAAGTGACAATGGCGCAGAGGACAGATAACCATAAATTTCCGCAACAAAAACAAGCACTGATCAAACAACAAAGATATGAGAGAAAAGAAGGAAATGATAAAAAAAAAAGCAGACTAGTAAATACGAAGACAAAGTTAAAGCAGAAGGAACGAATAGACTGGGCTCTCATCCGTGAGATGTTACCTGTCGTATTTACCATAAGGAAATATATCCTTCTGTCTACGTTCTCAGGTAATGATTTATAAACAGAAAAGCAGACATCAAACGGGCGGTTTTTACCGTCTCCTTTGACAGAAGGGTGTTTTCGTTTTCCGTTCTTGTTCGTGATGTTCCCGGGACCTCGTTGTTGAAAACTGTTCGTGTTATCTTTGCTAACGAGGCTGGAAGGAAGTTATGAATTTCCCCTGTGTTCGTCTGTCACTCTGTTCCCAAGCCATCTCCAGAAGATGGGTGTCCGTGAAGTTTTGTGGATTTAGAAATATATCCGGAATTTTATTTTATTTTTTCTTTTTGTGCGTGTTTTCTGAAAAGAAAACTATTGTGCCGGCTTTGTCTTTCCGTCCGCACTTTTTCAGTACTACTTTTTCTGTCCGCCTTCAGATCTTAAAAACTACTGAGGCTAGGGGGCTGCAATTTGGTATGTTAACCATCGACCCTCCAATCATCAAAGATACCAAATTGCAGCCCTTTAGCCTTAGCAGTTTTTATTTTATTTAAGGTTAAAATTAGCCATACTCGTGCTTCTGGCAACTATATAGACCAGGCCACCACCGGGCCGTGGTTAAAGTTTCATGGGCCGCGGCTCATATAGAATTATACCGAGAACACCGAAAGATAGATCTACTTTCGGTGGCCTTGATTATACGACGTACAGAAAACTCGATTGCGCCGAAGAAACTTCGGCGCTTTTTGATTGATTGATTTATTTATTTTTGGTGACATGGATCTTATTCTTTTAAACTGTGCTGTTTTATAGTGTCATGGACTTGAGAAGAAAATTTTTATTTTAAAGTACATTCCGTGACCGTTGGCGGAGGTTTGCCTTACGTAAGAGCTCTGGTTATCGTTAAAAAATTTACTTTGCCTCGTAGCACGGAACTATTCATGTTTCCGTGTTTTGTGAGGAAGTGAAAAAAAAGCGTAATTAGATTTTCTTAGTAAACGCAGACAATAGATATAAGAGCCAGCAGTCTTTGTTAAAGTTTACAACACTCTCTCTCTCTCTCTCTCTCTCTCTCTCTCTCTCTCTCTGTGTGTAGGGAACATAATACTCCCTCTGTTTACAAGCATTAAATTTTAATTTCAACGGTTCCTCTAATGAAAGGCCATTGTTTTCCTGAATAGTGAAGCAGAAAAAAAAGTGTTGTTGCTATGTAGGCGAGTTACTATAACGTCTACCGGCCAAGATGAATTGAGATTATGTATTCACATTTGTTGATTTCCCAGAACGTAAAACTTGGATACCTCACTGGATGGTTGGCACCACGTTATTAGGTCTCCTTCTTGGAACAGTTTCCTGTATCTGTGGTGCACGAGACAGGCTATTTCAAAACATTTGAAGAATGGTGGGGTTGATTTGGACAAGGAAGAATTGATTATTTATGTAGTGATACATCGGTATCCGTCAGGTGGTATTTGAAGCTGTAAAAAAATGGCGTTATTTTTGTTTGTTTATTTTTTTTGCTGTGTTGGTTTTGCTGTCATCAGGTTCTGTATTTTTTAGTTTTCTGTAAAAGAAAACCATTGTGCTGGCTTTGTCTGTCCGTCGGCACTTTTTCTGTCCGCCCTCAGATCTTGGGTAACCATTGAGGCTAGAGGGCTGCAAAATTGAAGGCGTAATAGATCATCCACCTCCAATCATCAAATATACCAAATTTCAGTCCTCTAGCATCAGCAGTTTTTTCTTTATTTTATTTAAGGTTAAAGTTAGCCATAATCTTGCTTCTGGCAACGCAACAACGCAGGCCACAACGACCGGCTGAGAGTTTCACGGGCCGCGTCTCATTCAGCATTATACCGAGACCACCTAAAGCTAGATCTGTTTTCGGTGGCTTTGATTATGCGCTGTACAGAAAACTCGATTGCGCCGAAGAAACTTCGGCGAATTTATTTTCTTATATTCTACTCTGTATTTGTTTGTTTTTTGGTATTACCACTATGAGACTTATTTGTAATCCTTATTGCTGCCATTGCTGTATGTTTGGACGTAAATGACAGTTTGGGTTCCACCTTCATGGTTATTTACCGATTGACTATCTATATCCCTCACGGACAATAAGAATATCAGTATTTTTCCACAAGCACTCTGAAAAAAAAATCTCTTAAAAGTTCTCTTTCGTCTCGCATAAAGTATCCTATTTGGTCATAATTGTCTTTTATTTATTTATTTATTTATTTTTTATTATCGTTTCCTTTCTCTTGGTGAAAATTGGACAATTCATATTCAGATATACGAAAAGGTTTTTATATTCAGCATAAGAAAAAGATTTTTTTTACGAGTATTACTATCTTTAATAGACATAATTTTACGTTTTTGAATTTATGTTGAACCATTTACACCTCCGTTGCAATACTTATTGCGTTATAAGATCAAACTAAATCATTTACTGCCTTACGCCTTACCAGGTGAATTGTAGTTTTCCTGTGTAAGGTGGGATGTATCTGGGATGATTATGAGACTTGACATTATCCAGTTAAATGGTTACTTCGCTTAAAATATTATATCAGTGAATTATGAAACAAAATGTAAAACTTAACTTTTTCTATAATGATTGCATCGTTTTGCAGTAGGTGCTATTTTTATCTGTGTTTTTTTTTTTCTGCAAATTCCACGGATGCCCAAGTTTCAAACAGAACCTCCAACCAGTTTACAGAAAAAAGAAAATTTGGACAAGAAATTTTCGAAAATAATTATTAAAATGATGCATAATGCTAAAATATCATCTGTCATCCTGCTTTTATCAACGCTCCCTTACTGAGGCTTTTATAAGATTTGTGTAAATAAATGGAGTCTATAATGTAAAAGGAATTTCTTCTCAGCCATTCTACCTGCTCCGTTGCCATGCTGCGTCCAGTAACGTGGAAGTCTGTTTTTTAGTCGACAAAACATCCTGATGTCACGTCTAGACAGCAGTTACGAAAAATGTAACTTTTATTACCATCATCCGTAGTGCAGTCTCTCTCTCTCTCTCTCTCTCTCTCTCTCTCTCTCTCTCTCTCTCTCTCTCTCTCTCTCAAAATGTAGTTTTTTATGATCCATAATCTGTGATTGCATCTCTCTCTCTCTCTCTCTCTCTCTCTCTCTCTTTCTCAAAATGTAGTTTTTATTATCACAACTAGTGCATGCATCTCTCTCTCTCTCTCTCTCTCTCTCCTAAATGTAGTTTTTCATTATCATAATCCTAGTGCATCCTCTCTCTCTCTCTCTCTCTCTCTCTCTCTCTCTCTCTCTCTCTCTCTCTCAAAATGTAGCTTTTATCATAAGCCGTAACGTATCCTCTCTCTCTCTCTCTCTCTCTCTCTCTCTCTCTCTCTCTCTCTCTCTCTCTCTCTCTCCTCTCTTTAAATGTATATTTTATTATCATAATTTGTTATATCCATCTCTCTCTCTCTCTCTCTCTCTCTCTCTCTCTCTCTCTCTCTCTCTCTCTCTCTCTCTCTCTCTCTCAAAATGCAGCTTTTATTATCATAAGCCGTAGCGTATCCTCTCTCTCTCTCTCTCTCTCTCTCTCTCTCTCTCTCTCTCTCTCTCTCTCTCTCTTTTAAAATGTATATTTTATTATCATAATCCGTGGTATATCATCTCTCTCTCTCTCTCTCTCAGTAGAGCTTTATATACTCATGCCTTGATTAAATATTTCAGTTAACGTGAGTTTTTTTTTATCAGTCTCATTCTTTATGAGATTTCACGAAGTTTCTGACAACTATGAAAAGCAAAGAAATCTCAAGTATACGTTTAAACAAATGCTTTATGCTTAATGATTTTTCATAACAAGCGTAAATTGAGCTCTGGTTAACCAGGTATATTATGGTTAGTGAAATACATTCGCAATGAACCCCAGTCCGGAATCATTTTAGTACCAGCACTGGATTTACTGTTCCAGTCACCGTGCACGCTTTAGTGGACAAAATTATCGAGTATCTTTTAGGAAATATTCGATACAGCGCCTGAGGAGATCTCGGAGAGGATCATATATTAATTCGTCCCTAGTTTGACAAACTGGCGTAAGCCATTTTTTCCCCCCATTTTTGAAAATAGGCTTCAAAGATTTTGATGTTATTCAGAGCTTCTAATCAGCTCATCTTCTGAGGAAATTTGGTTGGAAAATGTGACAAAGTAGGTAGCTGAAGTTTTGATAAGTTATAGTGTCAAAAGCTGAGACACTTTGGCTGGAAATCTCAAAAACTTAAAAGACAAGTAAAAAATGCGCCGAAGTTTCTTTGGCTCAGTCGAATTTTCTGTACATCGTATAATCAAGGCCACCGAAAATAGGTGTATCTGTCGGTGGTCTCGGTATAATGCTGTATGAACCGCGGCCCATGAAACTTTAACCACGGCCCGGCGGTGGCCTGTCCGATATAGTTGCCAGATGCACGATTATGGATAATTTTACCTTAAATAAGATAAAAACTACTGAGGCTAGAGGCATGTAATTTGGTATGTTATATGATTGGAGGGTGGATGATCAACATAACAATTTACAGCCCTCTAGCCTCAGTAGTTTTTAGATCTGAGGGCGGACAGAAAAAGTGCGGACGGACAGACAAAGCTGGCACAATAGTTTTCTTTTACAGAAAACTAAAAATGGGATAGTCCAGTTTGTCAAAATATTGACGAATTGTCTTAGACATTTGTTGGCTTAGAAAGGAACGTGCATAAGCAGACAGGTGTACATGACAATCTGTAAGCAACACGGTTACTCAGGTAACAATTGTCTTTCAAGCAGCAACTGCCACCAACCCTGACAGGCGAATTCATCCACGTACTGTTGCATTAGCCTGAACATCCCATTGTTGTTGCTGTTACCTGATTCAGTCTCCTTTATCATTAATTCAACAGCGCCTCTTTCCTTACGTGACTGCACTTGCTAACTACCAACATGAGTGTAGTACTAGTTAGTATTACAGGCTTATATCCTCCTTTGAGTTTGTCGTCGAAAGCACGTATTCTGATTTGCAATATATGATGAAGGTTATATAGATTCTCTGTATTCTTTTTGAATTAGCTCTGATTAACTAGATACTTCACGAGTGTCGATTGTACATTGGGTCGTTCTAGCGACCACAGCGAACTCATTATTGATAGTGTTTTTTTGGTTTACAAAAGAAGGGTAAATGAACAAGGCAAAAATAGTAATTCACAAGTAAATCGAAAAAACTGTCATCATACATCAAGCAGAATGGACAAATGGAAGCCTGAGGTAGGAGAAAGAATTCAAAAGGAAATCGAAAGAGCTGACATCAGATATCAAATGAAGTAAAAAAAAAAAAAAAAAAAAAAATAATAAAAAAGAACTGGAAGGATGATGAGGAGGAAGGTTCTTCTATGAAGATAAAAACGAAATATGTAAAAAAAAAAAAGAGTTCTTTTTATTTGCAGGAAGGATACCTGTGCAATGTATCATATGAAAACGCGTCCTTCACACTGTTCTCAAATAATGTTCTGTAAACAGAAGTGAGCATCAAAAGGTTCTGGTATCCATGATGAAGATTTTTTTTTTTTATTCCGTGTCTTCAACATTTTCCCTCACTCGAATTGAATATTCTTGCTAGAGTCAGGAGATTCTTTTCGGTGAGAATCTGGGTATTTTCTAGGCGGTATTTTGTTTATTGCAATTGTAATTACAAGATTTTTACTAAGGTAAAGAACGAAGATTCTATTAGAGGAGGCTTTTCAAGGTGTGTCACTTCGATTAAATTTGTACAGAGAAGATGTCTATTTTTTATAATACGTATATATATATATATATATATATATATATATATATATATATATATATATATATATATATATATATATATATATATTAGTATATATATATATATATATATATATATATATATAATATATAGATAGATAGAATATGATGATGATACAGTCTGTTAGTGCGTATGAGGAAACTGTAAACACCTTTACTTAGAACTACAGTTTTATAAGAATAACTTGGTGTTTATATATATATATATATATATATATATATATATATATATATATATATATATACAGTATATGTATATATATATACATATATATATATATATATATATATATATATATATATTTATATATATATATATATATATATATATATATATATATACATGATTAATAGTTGAATGCAGAAATACTCACAACGTAATTTAAATGGTTTAGGAAGTTTTTACTCCCACGTGTATTTTATCATTTCGATTATTCTTGTTTTTACGGGGTTATTGTTGAAGATGGTTTTGCGCTGTTGTGGTTATTTTTACTACAATATAATAACCCATTTGCGATGTTATTGTTTCTCTTAATATTTGCAGTCTATTCGTGACAACAGTTTAAAAAAAAAAACAACCGGTCAATTTTGATAAAAAATTTTTCATTGTGCAAGTGATGTGAAAATAATGGCTTGATGAAAATGATTGATGGGCCAATAGCAAGGCCTAATTAGCTCTGGCAGTTTACTTTAATAATTTGACATTTTAATACTGGCCGATAATCAGACGAAAATGAACATTTTCTTCTCTAGGTCGGGTAAAGAAAACGGAGCATTTTCCAAACATGTTTTTTGTTTGTTATTTATCTCTTCCAAAAGTGTTTTTTTTTTGCTCATTTTGCTATCTTTGCAAAAGTTTGTTTTATTTTATTTCGCTATCTTTGCAAGTGTGTTTTTTTTATTTTGCTATCCTTGCAAAAGTGTGTTTTTTTATTTTGCTATCCTTGCAAAAGTGTGTTTTTTTATTTTGCTATCTTTGCAAAAGTGTGTTTTTTATCTTGCTATTTTTGCAAGTGTGTTTTTTTTATTTTGCTAACTTTGCAAAAGTGTGTTTTATATTTTGCTATTTTTGCAAGTGTGTTTTTTTTATTTTGCTATCTTTGCAAAAGTGTGTTTTTTTATTTTGCTATCTTTGCAAAAGTGTTTTTTTATTTTGCTATCTTTGCAAAAGTGTGTTTTTTTGCTATCTTCTTTTGTAAAAGTGTTTTTTTATTTTACTATCTTTGCAAAGTGTGTTTTATTTAGCTATCTTTCCAAAAGTGTTTTTTTTTTTTGCTATCTTTCAAAAGTGTGTTTTTTATTTCCTATCTTTCCAAAGGTTTTTTATTTTGCTATCTTTCAAAAGTATTTTTCTTATTTGCTATCCTTCCAAAAGTTTCTTTTTGCTCTTTCAAAATTGTGTTTTTTTATTTTGCTATCTTTCGAAAGGTGTTCTTTTTAATATCTTCCAAAAGTGTGTGTGTGGGTGTGTCTTTTGCTATCTTTACAAATATTTTTTTTAATTTGCTATCTTTCTAGAAATATTCGGAATGACTTTTATTTTCTGTTATTTTATCCGATCTTGTATTTGGCTTTCTTTCATTAGGTCTTCTCTAAATAGATTAAAATTGATTGAACTTTTTTTCTTGTTATTTTGCTATCTGTCTGAAAGTGGTTTTTTTTTGCCGTCTATCCTAAACTATTCAGAATAGGTTTTATTTCCCGTTATTTTATGTAGCGTTCTTTCTTCTTTTGCTCTCCTCGAAATAGATTAAAATTCATTGGAGTTTTTTTTGTTTTTTGTTTTTTCCAAATGTGTTATTGTTTTACTTTTCTAATCTTTCCAGAACTATTCAGAATACATTTTCTAACCCGTTATTTTATTTGACTTTCTTTAGCTCTTCTTGAAATAGTTAAAATTTGTTGAAATGTTTTTTTTTTTTGGGGGGGGGCATTTTGCTGTCTGTATATTCAAAATTAATTTTATTATCCGTTATTTTATCCCATATTTTATTCAGCGTACTTTCTTAAGACTTTCTCGAAATTGGTTGAACTTTTTTTTTTTGCTATTTTGTTATCTTTCCAAAACTATTCGGAATAGATTTTATTTTCCGTTGTTTTGTATGGTTTTCTTTCTTCAGCTCTCCTCGAAATAGATTCAAACTGGTTGAATTGTTTTTATTTTGCTTTCTTTCCAAAACTTTTTTTTCTCTGGAACTACTAAGAATAGATTTTATTACCCTTTATTTTATTTGGCTTTCTTTTGCTCTCCTCGAAATAGATTAAAACTTGTTGAATTTGTTTCTATTTTGCTTTCTTTCCAAAACCGTTTTTTTTTTCTAGAACTATTCGGAATAGATTTTATTACATGGCTTCTTTTCTTCAGCTCTCCTCGAAATAGATTAAAACTTGTAGAATTTTTTTATTTTGCTTTCTATCGAAAACTGTTTTTTTTATCTTTCCAAAACTATTCGGAATAAATTTTATTACCCGTTATTTTATTTGGCTTCTTTCTTTTCCTCTCTTCGAAGTAGAATTAAACTTGTTGAATTTTTTTTTACTTTGCTTTCTTTCCAAAACTGTTTTTTATCTTTCTAGAACTATTTAAAATAGGTTTTATTGCCCGTTATTTTATTTGGCTTTCTTTCTTTTCGTCTCCTCGAAATGAATTAAAACATGAATTTTTTTTATTGTGCTTTCTTTCCTAAACTGTTTTTTTTTTATCTTTCCAAAACTTTTTTTTTAATATTTCCAAAACTGTTTTTTTATCTTTCCAAAGTGTTTTTTATCTTTCCAAAACTGGTTTTATTTATCTTTCCAAAACTTTTTTTTTATATTTCCAAAACTGTTTTTTTTTATCTTTCCAAAACTGCTTTTTATCTTTACAAAACTATTCGGAATAGATTTTATTACCCGTTATTTTATTTGGCTTTCTTTCTTTGGTCTCCTCGAAATAGATTAAAACTTGCTGAAAACGAATCATGCGGGGCGTTGGGTATTGCCTTGGAGTTCTCGTATCTTGCGAGCGGAGGAAAAACATCGTTTAGAACTTCATAACTGTGCGGAAGCAACTGGTGGCTGGCTCTTCAGGACACAAATAGGGTGAAAATTTTTATCTTTATTATACAATTTTTTATTTTCTTGAAAAGATAAATACAGCCAGCTGTTTCTATCTGTCCACACTTTTTCTGTCCGCACTTTTTCTGTCCGCACTTTTACTGTCCGCCCTCGGATCTAAACTGCTGAGGCTAGGGCTGCAAGTGGTATGTTGATCATCCACCCTCAATCATCAGACGCCAAATTGCAGCTGCTTTAGCCTCTGCAGGTTTTATTTTGCTTAAGTTGTTAAGTTAGCCAGAATCGTGCTTCTGGCAGCGTATACGATAGGTCACCACCGGCCGTGGTTAAAAGTTTCACACCTAGGCCGCGGCTCATACAGCGTATAGCGAGAGCCACCGAAAGATAGATCATTTTCGGTGGCCTTGATTATACGCTGTGGCAGCCGTACAAAACTCTGCGCCGAAGTTTCTTCGCGCATTTTATGTTGTCATACGAAAAGTATCCGGGCGGAGACGTGAATTTTTTCGTTGTTTAATATTTCATAACTTTGTAAGTCCTGCGGAAGCAACTGGTGGATGTCCAGGAAAAAAATTAGGTTAAATAACTTATCGATTATGTCTCTTTTATAATAGGGTTTGCAACTATTTAGAGACGAAAAATATTTTAATTATATTCGATATTTTAGAACCTTTCAAATCCTGCGGAAGCAACTGGTGGCTGGCTATCCGGGAAAAGCAATCAGCTCAAATAAGATATCTTTATTATATCTCATTTTTTCATAGAGTGCGTATCCATTAAGAGAAGTAAAATATCTCTATGACTATATTTTATCATGTATTGTTTCAAATAACAATCTTTAAGCATCTTGTGTTCGTTTTTGCCTTTATTTATTCTTCTTGGTTAAGATATTTAAGATTTGATTAATTTTTCGTCCAAAGCGAAGGTTTTATTTATTATTTCTTCTGAAAGGAGGACTGACCAGGTGTTAAGGTGGTCCTAGTTCCGACAATGGATCCTTGAAATTTTTATGGATATCAGCCTAAACGTGTCACTGTTTGCCTAGACAAGTAATGGCCTGTCACTTCAGAATGTGAAATGTCTGCAGCTCTCACCGAGATATCCTCCGAAGGGGATTAGTGCCGGCAGTGCATCTCATGCGGTGCACTGTAGGCATTGCTTAAGGTTCTTTACAGCGTGCCTTCGGCCCTTAGCTGCAACCCCTTTCGTTCCTTTTACTGTACCTCCTTTCATATTCTCTTCCATCCATCTTACTTTCCACCCTCTCCTAACAATTAATTCATAGTGCAATTGCGAGGTTTTCCTCCTGTTACACCTTTCAAATCTTTTATTGTCAATTTCCGTTTCAGCGCTGAATGACCTCATTGGTCCCAGTGCTTGGCGTTTGGCCTAAATTCTATATTCAGTTCAATTCACCGAGATATCAAACTAACATGTTATAAAAATATAATTATTGCAGTGAATTTCACCGCTTGCAGTGCGGAGATACCAAACCTGAAAGGGGTTTTGAATAGAAAATAATGGAAGTAAAACCGAGTACAAAACGGCCATTCACATTTAATAAGGAACTGAACGTATAATTTTGTTTTTGAGACTTCTGTGATATATGTAGGTAAAAATCCCAAAATGAGTTCTTTTGGGCAAAGGTCCGCTGTGGCTCACACTAAGATAAATGGAAATAAGGACACTGCGGGGGACCTTTAAGAAACATTAAAATTTTGCAGCTTTTCCTTTTATCTTCTTGGGCTCTTGACAGTCTGTTTCTAGTCCCTTGATCTCCTTAAGAAAGTTGTCCCTTATCTAGTGAATGCTCTCCATCTGTCTATTTTGTTATATATATATATATAGTTATATATATATATATATATATATATATATATATATATATATATATATATATTATATATAATGGTTAGAGAGATGTATATATTTAGATATATATGTATATATATGCATATTAATTTTATATATATATATATATATATATATATATAATATATATATATATATATATGTGTATGTGTGTGTGTGTGTGTGTGTGTGTGTGTGTATGTGTTATAATGGCTATAAGTTTCACCACGAAACATACTCATTTGTTTTTTTTTTTTTTAATTCTCCCACATTTTTAAGCCTCTCCTTTTTCGCAGTTTGCCCGAAACGCTGTATTTCCTTCTTATAGTGAGTTTTATCCTATCGAATATAATTTAACCTTTCTTAGGTATAAGACATATTGGAAACCATAAGATGAAAAAAATTTTGCAGTGATAATTAAGTTATCGTTTTAGGTAATTTCTTATCCCATTTACATATACGCTAATACATTAATACATAAGATACTGTAGTTCACAGTACAACCGAAACGCCTTATTCTCATATATGTATTAAACAATCAGAATTCTCTCTCTCTCTCTCTCTCTCTCTCTCTCTCTCTCTCTCAATACCCGGAGTCACGTCTCCTTGAGACTTACTGGCGGCTCAGGGTTGAAAACCGTTTTTGTCCTTTTTTTGGGGGGGAGAGGGGCGAAGCTCCACCCATTGTTCGAATTTAATTTCCTTTGTCCGGACTTGTAGGTGTACTTTTTCCTCCTCTTTTTCCCCAACGTATTTTTTGTCCTTCACAGAACGCAGTAATCCTTTGGAAACGCCATGGAATTCCAATTTTCAGCGTTTCCAGCCGAGGTATTGCGATATGCTTCCAGAACTGGAAGGCTGAACGAAACTGACTGCTTCCCTGTCTGTTAACTTCTAGTTATCTTTGCTCTGCTTTGACAAATTTCGGGGATTGTTGGTGGTACAAATTTGATGCCTGCGTTTCCACATGTACAGGTGTTGTGAATTCCCCCATGTGCATGTGTTTGCAGTTCCCCATGTACAGGTGTTTGCAAGTCCTTGTGTACAGGTGTTTGCAGTTCCCCATGTGCAGGTGTTTGCAGTTCCCCAGGTACAGGTGTTTGCAATTTCTCACGTACAGGTGTCTGCTGTTCCCCATGCGCAGTTGTTTGCAATTCCCCATGTGCAGATGTCTGCGATTCCCCCATGTACGGGGGTTCGCAATTCCTCATGTGCAGTTGTTTGAAATTCCCCATGTACAGGGTGTGCAATTCCTTATGTACAGGTATTCACAATTCTCCATGTATAGGTATTTGCAGTTCCGCATGTACAGGTGTTTGCAATTCCCCATGTACATGTGTTTGCAATTCCCACTTACAGGAAATTTCGAGTGTTTCCCCATGTTCAGGTGTTGCATTTGCATAGGTTTGCAATTTCCCCCCATGTACAGGTGTTTGTCTGTACAGGTGTTTCCCTTATTTCCCCCATGTATAGGTGTTTGTAGTCCTCCCCATATGCAGGTGTCTGCAATTCCCCATGTACAGGTGTTTGCATTTCGCCATACAGGCGTTGCAGAAGTGTTTTATGTGAGTAAAGCCTGAGAATTATTGGCCTGATGAATAAAAATTATCTTGTATAAAAAAATGCATATAAGTGAAGGATAGGCAAATATTAATTTTGATCTAGTATGTTTCTTTATCTCTCTTAATTATTTCTTTTGACATAACATAATTTTTAACTTTCATTTAATGTCCCCTCTTTTTCTACCCCCTTATTCCAATCCTGCTGCTTTTGCTTTCCTTCCACTCTTAATTCCGTTCCTCATCGAATCGGTAAATTGCTTTGTCCACCGTGGTGATTATTCTTTCCTTGTCCCTGAAACCCATCCATCATAATTTACTTCCGCCCAGCCTCCTTCATCCCGGCACCCAGTGTTAGGCGCTTGCCATGAGTGAATCAATCTATCTTTGCCAATAAGCCCCGCCCACCGTTCGCCTGTCGCTGACTAGCCACAGGGGTTGTCACCATTTGTTTTCGCCCTGTGTTTTCCTTTACAAAGTTCTGGACAGTTTTCCATGTGGATATGATCTCCGGTAGGGGAGTAAACCTGGCGAGCATGCACTAGATTAATGGCGAAGTTAGTTTTCCTTTTTTTTTTTAGGCTGGGGCTGATAGGATGAAACTTCATTATTTTGCCCATACAAAAATGAAAGAAAAAACATTAGGGAGGAGGTATAAAGGAGTGGGTCCTAATCCCAAAGGAAATATGGACACAGAACGATTATTTCTGATGAAACCAACACCCTGTATGTACAGTAGGTCTACCAGAATATCGCCCTTGGGGCAGTTATTATTCACATGTGTCCTTTCAGTATTATCAACATAACTAATAATTTTCCAACAAAATTAAAAAGGTCATTTCAAGTTTTGTAAGGGTTATTTGGACATATCTGGTTGAACAATAATCAGAAATATTAATTTCAGTTGAAAAATGAAAATAAATTGTACAGGGCCACTCTGGAACTCTCTCTACCCTTGTGTAAAATCTTACTGTCACAAAATCACTTGTTCAGACTTACTCATAAACACAGAATGTAATGTGGAGTTAAAAAGACTAAGAACTTGTGCCATAACATGTATCCTCAACAGTAATACGCAAATGTATTAAGACTCTTTAACTCAAGTTTTTATTAGAAGAGCTTTGCTCTGTAAGAATGATAAACCCTCCTTAATACTTCTTACCAGGAAATTGCTCTCTTACTATTTTTTATGATAGTCGAATATGGACAGGTATTTCGGATAGTGATTGAGACTGCTCAAACTGGATTCAATTTCGTGTCTGGGTTTTGTAACGTTTCTCCCGAATGGAATTTATCGAAATTTTAATGTGACTTCCATAAAATGTAAAGTGAGATTGGTGTTGTATGGAAATAAATACACTCAGATCATGAACAGATGAATCTGATTTCAAAGACATATTTCTTAGAGCAAAAATCTATATTCCATACGGGATTATTTTAATGACTTTAAAACGGTTCATCAGCGTCTGAAGAAGAGCAACCCACTTCACGAATTGTTTTCTGGAATAATCCCTCGGGGAGAGAGAGAGAGAGAGATATGAAGTGACCTGACCCATCAGTAAGAGATCTCAATTGCTCCTTTAATCTAAATATTTATAACAGAGAAATATAAACGAGAAACTTTTCCCCGAATTCGAGAAGGGGAATTCGCCTGTAAACGTTGCCAGAAGAGGGGAAACTGTTAGATCGCTTTTAAAAAAATGCTCCCCCTCGGAATATTAGTATTATATATCCCCTTCTGCATAACCTAAGGGTATCAAGGTTGACGAGATTTGGAACGGTTTTGTTTTGCTGGGAAGTTGTTATTCCTGAAAGAAAGTTTAGAAATTGGTATTCGATCGCTATGTGGATAAGTGATCGAACCTCTAGAGCGTGTAGCCACGTTTGTGTATATATATATATATATATATATATATATATATATATATATATATATATATATATATATATATATATATACATATATGCGTATGTATATATATATATACAATTAAATATATAGAATGTTATTATATATACAATTAAATATACAGTACATATATATACATATTTTATATATATGTATATATATGAATACTGTGTATGTGTACATACGTATGCGTTTGTGTGAGAGTGCAGTTTAATACAGAATAAGAAAATCATTCAAAATACCTCTTCTAACTATCTGCTCAGTGATAAGGAAAGCCGTATAGTGATTAAATATTCATTTATACAGTATTCTGACAACCAAATTTGGCATCCAACTCATAAACTTCACGGAGATGAAAGCGAAGAACAGAATACACTGCTATTTTCGAAAATGGAGACATCAAGAATTTTGAACGGTTTTGAAGGAAAGCTCATGCATTTATTGATAAAAACGTTCCCCTATTAACTTGCGTAACTTGATTGGCTTGAGTTTCTTGCGATAGTTTAAACTTCGGGTAACAGTGAGTAAGATTCGACTGCTGAGAATTAATATTACTTCGATTTCTTGTCGCTGGGGGGAAATCTTGATGGCTATTAAGACTGGAAATTTAAGGATAGTGAACAAACAGTTTTCTGTAAAAGAAAACTATTGTGCCGACTTTGTCTGTCCGCCCGCACTTTTTTCTGTCCGCACTTTTTCTGTCCGCCCTCAGATCTTAAAAACAACTGAGGCTAGAGGGCTGCAAATTGGTGTGTTAATCATCCATCCTCCAGTCATCAAACATACCAAATTGCAACCCTCTAGCCTCAGTAGTTTTTATTTTATATAAGGTTAAAGTTAGCCATAATCGTTCTTCTGGCAACGATATAGGCCAGGCCACCACCAGCCCATGGTTAAAGTTACATGGGCCGCGGCTCATACAGCATTATAGCGAGACCACCGAAAAATAGATCTAATTTCGGCGGCCTTGATTATACAGAAAACTCGAATGCGCCGAAGAAACTTCGGCGCATTTTTTACTTGTTTATTATTCATTTCCATTATTCATTCTTTATTACTCTATTTTTCAGGAATAAATAGGTCGTGTAATAATATCTTTACTGGGGTCGCTACTAAGGAAAGATTTACGACAAATGTCCCACGATTTAACTCCTTTGGAAGTATTAATATTTCTTCTGTAATATATATTTTTAGGAGGATCTCTACAGCCATTTTAGATATTTTTCCTCATTCCACAGAGATAAATGCCTTCACCCTTTACTCAAAAATACAGTTTCTTTCCTCGTGAGTGTTAGCAAAAAAAAAAGTAGGAAGAATATATATATATATATATATATATATATATATATATATATATATATATATATATATATATATATATATATATATAGACTATATATATATATGTGTGTGTGTGTGCATACAATATATAATATATATATATATATATATATATATACATATATATATATATATATATATATATATATATATATATATATATATATATATATATAGAGAGAGAGAGAGAGAGAGAGGAGAGAGAGAATCAAGTAACTCTAATTCCAGTTAATTTGTTTAACATTTATATCGTGCTCTTAATATATATATATATATTTATATATAAATAATATATATATATATATATATATATATATATATATATATATATATATATATATATATATATATATATATATATATATAAACATACGTGGCATCTTCACACCTTTAGTAAGTGCGTATTCCGGCACACGAGTTTCATTCAACAGTTCAGAAATGAATTTCGATTTCCGTTATCTTCTGTTCTCCATAGCAAAATGATTTATAGAGAGAGAGAGAGAGAGAGAGAGAGAGAGAGAGAGAGAGAACCCATTATAAAAGTTTTATTAAACTGAAATCTCCAAAAGTGGAATGAGTTTTTCCCCAATAGAGAGGTTGGTATTATAACCACGGGAGGGGAAATTGATAGCTCTCTAACATTCAAAGCATCCCTTTTGTGTTATTTTGTTTGCGTAATTTGCTTCATTAGTCTTCACTATCATGATTTAAGAGGCTCACTTTTAAGGATTTCAAAACCGTCTGATATTCCTTCGTTTGAAAAAAAGACCTTAAGGTTTTATCCTCAGCTTTTTATTTCGATCTTATAACTCTTTTTAGACGCTCGTGTATTTGTACGTATTGGACTCACTTAATGTATAAATCATTATTGTTTCATTTTTTGTTTTTATGACGACCATTTTATCATTTCACGTATATATATAATATAATATATAAAATATATATATTTATATATATGTACATATATATATTATACACATATATATATATATATATATATATATATATATATATATATATATATATATATATAATGTATGTATGTATGTATGTAATGAGTACTGGTTCCTGCTTGATAGACTCTACCAGTATTATCTACATAACGGAAACTGATCGGAGACTAATGCGTATTGTTAATGAATGGAGTTTCATAACTGTTCCACAGATTTAGATAGATTGCCAATTAGCAAATAAGTATTGAAAGCTCTGAAAACTCCGGGCAGGTAATATGTTATTTTTCGACTGTCTGAATATTCTGGCTGTACTTGGCAACTTTTCAGCATCTGTTGCAGAATCGTCACTCAGGCGTTCGCTTGATGAGAAAGCAAAGGCGTATTTCGGTATTTTAAAGCAATTGGAAGCATCTATTCACAGTCCTTTGAATACGATAGCTTTAATTAAAAGAAAAGTCCTGAGATACCTTGTTTCCTTTTGAAAGCGCTTTGGACTTAGCGAATGGCAAAATATATATAGGCCTAATTTTCAAGCAGGTTTCGGCTGTTCAGCAGTTGCTGCTTCTTATTACAGTAAAGAGGACGTGTCTTTCCATTATTTTTATTAACATCATCATGAACAACGCGCTTTTAGTTTTCTGTAAAAGAAAACTATTGTACCGGCTTTGTCTGTCCGTCCGCACTTTGTTCTGTCCGCACTTTTTCTGTCCGCCTTCAGAGCTTAAAAACTACTAAGGCTAGAGTACTGCAAATTGTTTTGTTGATCATCCACCCTCCAATCATCAAGCATACCAAATTGCAGCCCTGAAGCCTTAGTAGTTTTTTTATTTTATTTAAGGTTAAAGTTAGTCATAATCGTACTTCTGGCAACGATATAGGATAGTCCACCACCGGGCCGTGTTTAAAGTTTTATGGGTCGCGGCTCATACGGCATTATACCGAGACCACCGAAAGATAATTATCTGTTTTCGGTGGCCTTGATTATATGGTGTAGCTGCTGTACAGAAAACTCGATTGCGCCGAAGAAACTTCGGAGCATTTTTTTTTTTTTTTTTTTTTAACGCATAAGACTTAGCGAATGGCAGAATACATAGGACTGATTTTCAACGAAGTCTAACTCGTTCAGCAGTTGATGCCTCTTATTACAGTAAAGAGGAAATATCCGGCATCATGAATAACGTTTTCTTATTTTGCAAACAAGCGTTGAGTTATCAGAGCCAATTCTTCTAACCCCTCCGCCATTTTTATCACTGATAAAACGGTAGACAGAGAGAGGGAAGAGATATCGTTAACAAAGAATTGTTATTTAATTTTTTTACTGTTTCTCAGAAAATAAATAGTAAAATATAATAGAGGAATATATTCATGCAACGATAAAGATTTGTGGAATTCATTTTTATGATGGCGTTCCTAGAATAGAAACATCCGTGAATATTATACAATATATGAATAAATGTACATATTTTCTGCATATGCTTATGTATAATCAATTCCTCCATATTCTACATTAATGTGGGAAGGGGTTTTTATTTAAGAATGACAAGTCGGGATTATTACTGGACAGAATGGATAGAAGAAGTGTTCCGATCACCATTGAAATCAAGTAATGTGATTTCACTTCTAAAACTTTACCATAAAAGTTAATGTTGTTTGTTCCTAGGTATATCATGCGTTAACCTGTGGCATTCAGCTAGTTACAATACTGTTTTCTTGATATTATTAATAATTCTGTTACGTCAACCATTCATATGGTAATATTTACTTTTACATCGTAAGAGTTTCTGACATACCAACTATTCCTGGGTAGATTTCCCCGTAGGGGGTCAGTGCACTGTTGGCATTACTTAAGGTTCTTTGCGGAGTCCCTTCGGCGCGTAGCTGCAACCCCTTTTCATTCCTTTGACTGTGCTTCCGCTCATATTTTCAATTTTCCATCTTACTTTCCAACCTCACCTAACAATTGTTGCATAGGGCAGCTGCGAGGTTTTCCTCCTTTTTATAATGTGGTTCGGATTCCACAATAAGCTGTAGGTCCCGTTGCTCAGTAACCAGTTGGTTCTTAGCCACGTAAAATAAGTCTAATCCTTCGGAGCAGCCCTAAGAGAGCTGTTAATCAGCTCAGTGGTCTGGTAAAACTAAGGTATACTTAACTTACACCTTTAAGCCCTTTTTGTTCTCAATTTCCCTTTCAGCGCTAATGACCTCATAGGTCCCAGCGCTTGGCCTTTGGCCTAAATTCCATCCCATTCCTAGGCAGATCTCTAAGTTGTCATTTCGTGGTAATTTCTTTTGGGGAGCATGTGAGGTTTGCAGTGAATCTGTTATCAGTTGTTGGCAAAACAGCTAAATTTGTCAAAAGTTCTTGCTGGGGAAGTTTGTGTTTTCTCGCATATTTAGCTTATGTCTTGCATTTACCACATTCTACCCCAGCTTCACCAAAGTTAAGTGTCATGGAAAATGAACCTTCGAACGAAAATCAATGAAATCACGTGACACGCTATACGATGGAACAATACTAGTTAACCTTGAGTCTGTTTAACTTTAGTAGCTAACACAAGGTTAGGATAATTCTTTTTAGAATCCTTCATAAAAGTGCCTTTACCTAGCTCGACGAGAGAGAGAGAGAGAGAGAGAGAGAGAGAGAGAGAGAGAGTTATGACACCTTCCCCTATCTCCAAAGGAACACGAACGATACACGATGCCTCTCCCCCTTTCCTGAGGCGATAAGGTACTGTTCCCACGTATCCGCTTCCTCTCCAGAAGGGATTTTTCCAGACGCATCTGGACGATGAGGGTACAAAATTAGGTCAGTATGTTCATATCTTTCGTTTTTTTTTCATATTTCATCACTGGTGGTTATTCAAGTAGAAGTAATGGGTTATAATAATCCTTAGTTTTTCTTTTTTTACCATACCCAAAGACTTTTTCGTTTTTCTGTTTTTCATTTATTTGCATTTACATTTAACATTCAGTTTTAATAAACGTAAATCTCTGCTTTCCTTAGTATTCCCATCCCAGTAACCGATTTTGTTTCTCCTATCGGGGTTTAGGAAATGACTCTTGTGCTTTTCTTGTTAGGGGAAACAGTTTACTGTTAAAAATGAAATGCAAAATATATATCCCTCTTTGGCACAGCAACGGACTGAGGTCAAAATAATGTCTTGTATCATTATCAACACGAAATAAACAAAAAATGCGCCGAAGTTTCTTCGGCGCAATCGATTTTTCTGTACATCGTATAATCAAGGGCATCGAAAACAGACCTATCTTTCGGTGGTCTCGGTCAAATGCTGTATGAACTGCGGCCCATGAAACTTTAACCATGGCCCGGTGGTGGCCGGACCGTGGCCTGGCCTATATTGTTGCCAGACACACGGTTATGGCTAATTTTAACCTTAAATAATATAAAAACTACTGAGGCTAGAGGGCTGTAATTTCGTATGTTTGATGATTGGAGGGTGGATGATCAACATACCAGTTTGCAGCCCTCTAGCCTCAGTAGTCTTTAAGATCTGAGGACGGACTGAAAAAGTGCTGACAGAAAAAAGTGCGGACGGACAGACAAAGCCGTCACAATAGTTTTCTTTTCAGAAAACTGAAAAGTACCTGTTAGCGTAAACAGCCCCAATGAAGTATGTAGTGAACTTTCTCACTCTCTCTTTCGTTCAAAAAAAAAAATAGGAGCGGGGTTCAACACAAGTTCAAAATATCCTTTATTCTTCAATTCTTGCTTGAAAAGCTACATAAAATTCGCTTACCAAAGTCGGTTTACTAGCAGATAACAACCATTATTTTCAATCTGATCAAATTATGGTGATTCACGGCATGTTAGCGATTTCAAAGCTTCAAGCCGGGCCATGCAATTGTTAGCACAGTTTAATAGAAACATTCCTTTTACCTTTACTTTAACGCTTAATTTTCACCAAGAAATTTATTTATTCTCTTCAAAATATTGGGAATTTCAGCTCGCATTTATTTAATTAACGTCAAAGAAATTAAAGAGAAATAGTGATTGAGAAAATATATATACATTTCTTTTATAAGATACTGGTGGCGGGGTATTGAGGGAGGACAGACGCTGAGTATCTCACTGCAAATTCTTTCATGTATTTAGATTGTACAATTACAATAATAAATTATAATAGGGGACCTCTTCTAACATAAAATGTGAGGAAGGCAACTAAGATAACAGTTACTTTTAGAAAAAAAAATTCGATGGCGTAAGTGTCTTGGATTTCATCTGAGGGAGGATGTGAGGGTCCTTGACTATATCAGCCAGTCGCCAGGAGAGGTTGCGACACGTAGGGCTTGTCAAAATGGATTAGTACTGGATCTTGCCGGATATCTCCCTTGCCATCTCACATCATTGAACCATCAGTTGCTATAATGGGAAGCACAGTGAGGTGAAATATTAATGTTTCACCTTAAGACTAAGGTGGCCTTCTAAGACTATCAGATACTCGATCTATAAGCCAAGGTGGCTTGGGACAAGGAATTACAGGGGTAGTTGGCTTCAAAGGAATTATTGCAAAGCTGGCTTTCGGTTTTTAAAAAGTCCAGGGTGACTATGCGTTCATTCTGTTGGTGGGCCGCATAGACAGATGTAGGAATGTGAGAGATAACGTTACGATAATGAAAAGTGTGGTTGGGGGAATCGTGGTAAAGGGTAGATAAAGAGATGGAGCGAAAGCTGTCTGGTGTGACAAAGCATATTTAAGATCAATTCATTTCAAGGCTTATTGATAGAAAGAAATCCATTGGAAATCTATCATTATTCCCCATCTTGCAAATTGATGGTTCATAATTTAATTCATGGAATCATTCATTTGTCACCACAAGTCCTTCTTAAAGCAGTTCTTCTTAAAGCAGTTTTGGCAAATGACTTGTAAGGGGTGTGGAAGTACAGAGATAGAAAGAGAACATTTTTTGTTTGTGTTTTTACCGTCAATAAAAGTAACGTTTCTTGTTATACACATACAAAAAGACGCACAAACTGCTTTAAGTAAGATTTTCAAAATCGCAGCGATGTTTTTCTCTCAGCATCGGCAACAATATGAAATCCTTCTTTAATGAAATTCCAAATGATGATCTAGAGATCCAAGTATCGTCAAAATTCATGACTGGGGTCCCAGATGTTACGAAACAACTGAAAATGAAATTCTTGTGCACGCTGTGTCTCTTATTGAATCGATCAGTGTTGAGTAAATGCAAGGTCTCTCTCTCTCTCTCTCTCTCTCTCTCTCTCTCTCTCTCTCCGCCTCCTCCTCCTCCTCCTCCATTGTTGAGTCTAAAGCACACAAGGGTTTACATGAACTGCGTTTCATCATTACAAGAAAGTCGGACTCTCTCTCTCTCTCTCTCTCTCTCTCTCTCTCTCTCTCTCTCTCTCTCTCTCTCTCTCTCTCTCTCTCTCTGGTCTAATGTACACCACATTTGGATTCAGTCTAAAGACGTTGCAGTCTAGCAAAGCTTCTGACTTGCTCCAGTTTCTTATGAATTAAAGAAAATGAAAAACTGAAAATTGATCGTCGTATGACTTTGTCGCTTCTTTGTGCCATCGTATATATGTTCTTGTTAATCTGTTTGGGGCCCTAGTAGCGTGCCAGATTGCAAAGCAGTTAAAGATTTTCCACTGCTGTGTGAATAGATCTGTAATCTGAGGAGAGAGAGAGAGAGAGAGAGAGAGAGAGAGAGAGAGAGAGAGAGAGAGAGAGAAATGGAATCGCCAGTAGTGTTGATATATGTGTATTTAATATTGAAAAAGACAATATTTATTGTAAGATAATATAACGTACGTGACATTCATTCAGCATTTTCTAATTAATTATTTCACATCCTATTAATTTGATTTCATACTTGCAGATGGAGAGCGCAGTCATTTGTAGTTGCTGCACGATGATAAATGGAAGTCGTTCTTAGGAAGTCAAGGACATCATATCCCTGTGAGTATTACATATGTGTATTTGCATGCGTGATTTTTTTTATATAAACTCCAAGAATAGTACCGTTGCACAAAGATACAGCTCTTGGATTATCTAAATTATTTTATTTATTTATTTATTTATTTATTTATTTATTTATTTTTTGGCTGGAACAACCTGTCCTAAGAATATTTGTGAGCTAGCAGATGCCGGTAGTGATTGTTTATTTATTTATTTATTTACTTTATTTTTTTTTATTTTTTTATTATTTGGCTGGAACAACCTGTCCTAAGAACATTTGTGAGCTAGCAGATGCCGGTAGTGATTGGTCACCTTTGCATTTTGTCACTGCCGCTTCTACTAAGGATTTCCGTGGTCTTACTTTTGAGTTCCTTGTTTGAGGATGTACTAAAACTTTTTTTTTTCGGAAACGGGGACAGTTCGGCTTTCGGAAGTCCTACGTTTGACTTCCTTGTTTGCAGATTGTTAAGATGGCTTTGTTTGTCCATCCCCACTTTTTCCGTCCGCCCTCAGATCTTAAAAACTATGGAGGCGAGGCTAGAGGGCTGCAATTGGTATGTTGATCATCCACCCTCCAATCATCAAACATACCAAATTGCAGCCATCTAGCCTCAGTATCTCCTACGAATCTCCACTCATCTCCAGCCCTCCATCTTATAGTTCTCATCAAAGTGAGCCTGGGTCTTCCAGTTTTTCTGCCCCCACCAAAAAACGCGCGCGCGCGCACACACATACACACACACACACACACACACACACAGACCTGATAGCTGACACCATCAGGCACTATTATCCCGGGAAAGGTACGAAGGGAATGTCATGTCTGTCTCTATCCATCTACCTTTCGTCATTATCTCTACATTTGGAACTGGCGTAATTCTTCTTAAGGTGTTAGGTCTAGTTTCATTGTCATATCGTGATTCACGTCCGTATAGCGATAAAGACCTTTGGGACGTATATATAACCTTAGTTTCGTTTTTATCCTTTAATTATAATCCAGCTCAAGAGGAAATGCATCGGATATCTTTATTCTTAAATATTGTAAAGACTCGGCCCCATTAAACCTTTCTCCAACTCTCCTCACTATTTCTGATTTTTAAGATTTATGTTAAGCTCCATTTTCTAGATATATATAATGTGCTCTATCAAGGAAGCTTTTCAAATCCTGTGTTTTTTTTTTTATTAAATTAGCAGTCTGAGTTTTCCATGTAGGTCAGTTTTTTGTGGTATTCCAGACTGAACCTCTTGCATCTCCAACCGTATATTTCACTATAAAATCCATGAGAAGGGCAGAGAGCAAAGGTGACATAACTGTCCTTCGTAAAACCTCATTATTTAATGTAAATTTACTTGACAAAATACCATCAGCATTGATGCCGCATCTGCTTCGTTCACTGACAGTTTCAATTAGTTTTATATAACCACCGGAATAACATAGTGACGTGAGACTTCTGTAATACTGGTCTGTGGACGCTTTGAAATACCCTCACGCAATCGACAAAAACTATTGGAAGGGGAACTTCTATATATTTAGAAATTAAGATTCTTGTTGTGCAGATTTGAAATAAGTAAATTACAGCAAATTTTATTTAAGGTTAACTGTAGATAATATATTGTACTTCTGTCAAACAAATTGGTATATTTTGACCTGACATTCAGATACGTCTGGACGAGAGTAGCTGTTGGTAATGAGGTAATTTTCCGATTCATATTAGCAAATAAACTCAATAAAGCACTAAGCAAAAAAAAAAAAAAAATGAGAGATGGAACCTCTTCCTTGATTTTTCCTTCGACACGCACACTGTCAGGAAATCATTGTATTATTCATCTTGCTTTAGGGATATTTCTGTTTTCCAGTTCAGCATTGACATGAGAGCTTACCCTACATCTCCGCGAATTCTGGACTGTTTGTCTGTAGGATCCAGGAATACGATTGTTAATCTTGGGCTGATTCCTGTTAGTACCTGAATGCCTGAGGGAGAACGGTCTAGGAACGTGAAAGGTGGGAATAACATTTGTTGTTTATTGAAAAAGGGCTGAATATGCAATAAAATAAATAAATAAAAACAGATTCTCACTCTGTTGAGTGTAAAGAATCTTTTTTTTCTCTCTCTCTATTGAACTGATGTTTCATCTCTTAGGGAAAACCACATTCTGACTCGGAACACCACCAGACTCACCTCATCCCACATAAGCCAAATTTTAGGCCTAACTATTTCTCTCCCTCTGCCGCCAGAATGTGGAAATCTCATAACTTCAGAGGCTCTCTCTCTCTCTCTCTCTCTCTCTCTCTCTCTCTTCTCTCCATATGATTCTCTTTACCATATGATTATTATTTTCAGAAAACTGTAAATAGCCAAGTATTGTCTTTCAAAGCATTCTTATCACATAAGCGTTTGTTTGAGATTTCGGCTGAAGTGCATGAGCGTATCAGACAGAAGTGTACTGATCGTCTTCTTCATATCATAGTGAATTTTAAGAATTTTGTTCGGATGACAGTGCTTTTGATATATATATGTATGTATATACATATATATACAGTATTTATATACACATATACACTTGTATATGTAACAACATACACACATACATATATATATGTGTGTGTGTGTATGCGGGAGCTTGCGTTTTTGTGTTTGTGTGCACTTGAATCCTTGTAGTAATGGAAAAATAGAAATTTATTATGATATTGCCGGCGATTCCGCTTTTCTTCCCTCGGGTTTAGGGCCCACCCTTTTCCCTAGGTCAGGTCACAAAGTTATCAATATTTGCGTTAAGCCGTGTACTCACAAACATTATTGTATGCAGCATTTTCAGTTTACTATTTACTTCCAGTATATAGTATATTTGAAAGTTCTGGAAACGTGGAGGCTGGGTGTTGCATAAGTAGTCGTCGTTGCTCTGTAAATAGTAACGATATTCTAGACTCCAGAGATTAAATTGGTAAATGCTGTCTGATCTAAAAGCGGTTTTTTTGTAGGCTTACGTAAAATACTGCGTTCGTTACTTTTCTTAATTAAAAAGCTGCGTGGAGGGACTTGTCAGTGTGTTGGGGGAAGGGTGCTGGCTGTGTGGCTGAGTATGAGAGAGAGAGAGAGAGAGAGAGAGAGAGAGTTCTTTGCTTACTTGGTGTATATTCTATACCATTTGCAGCCAAGAAATCAACAATTCTATAGCCTAACACAACTTTTAACTTTTTGGTAAACAGAGTTTTAAGAAATTATCTCCTGTTACCGCAACCGTAAGTACATTCTTCACCAAAAGGACGCAGAGTTTGAAAATCATCTACAAATCAATATACCGTATCTGTATTAATTTCCCGAGTTACTTTTGTTCAAGTGCTGTGGTCTGTGATGTTTTATGAAAAAGGGAATGGGTGAATTCTAGAATACCTCACCCATCTGCTCTCTTCAAATCTTGCACCTTTCAGTGTATGCAGTATGCAAATATGGCTTTCACAAACGTAGATAAATTACATTACATTTAATTCTGTGTATTTTATGGATTATTATTCAGCATAAAACAAATGCAATAAGGATTGTTTTCATTAAAAGGCAGATTCCAGTAAATTTTTCATAATTTTTAACCAGAATATATGGAATAGCAGAGCCAGAAATATTTATTAATAATAAATACTGAGACTTTTGTACTGGAAAAATTCAGTAACATGAGCACCTGACAGTGAAAATCATAGGATATATGATGAAAAAAAATTAATAAAAACTGGGAAACATGTACTGTATAATGACGGAAAAAATAAATGATAGTCAAAGATCAAAAGCGGCAGACATGAAAGTACTTGAGCAAAAAATAAAACACAAGCTTCTTATGAAGTTTTGGTCCTAAGCTGCTTTTGTCATCAGACATCTTTTGACCTCGGTCTAGGACTTTCACGGAAGGAATGTTATCTCTTTTGTTTTTAGCAATTGGAATATATGTGTTATCTCTTTGTTTTTAGTGGTGCACAGTCTTTCAGTGTTTTCTCATATATACGTACGTCTCTCTCTCTCTCTCTCTCTCTCTCTCTCTCTCTTTGTATCTGCATTTGGTATTATCACATAGACGTATTTCTCTTTCTCGTTGCTAAGTAATCGTTCTGGCTGACTGCGTTATTGATTGCCGTCCTGTTTAGGAAAACCACACGGTCTTGTCGCCGAGTGAGATGGACGAACAAAACGTGATTCATATTATTGAGAGCCATAAAAACATTGATAATAAGATAATATCTTCCATGTCAGGTGATGGAAAGGCTGTTCAAGCTTTCGAGATGTAACATTAAGAAAAAGACTGAAGATTATGTGAATATCACGGCACGGATAATAAGTCTCCCTAGACCTATGTAACGTCTTATATCGATATGCAGAATGTTTACATGAATCATAATAACGATAGATAATGATATGTATTATAATTAATTGAAATTGATGCTAGATGAAATTTACGTATTACAGTATTAATGATCGTAAATGTTTTGAATGAAGAGTTATCCGAGGTACTTATTTTCCGAGAGTGTTTACTGTATCTCAAAGCTGAAAAATATAGAAAATGTGAAGAAAGGCTCCCCAATAATTCTTGTTTAGGATTTCCCCGTCACAGCATTTTTAGGATTTACCCCGATTTGAAATAGTATCGAACAGCTGCATCCCCAGTCTAAAAGCTTCAGAAATGACAGCGCGCATTTCCTTAGGACACAATGCCAGATCAGTGTCAGAGAATCTAATGCTCCCCGAGGCTTTGAAATAATGGCTCCAATCTTACTGACAGAGAGGGGGAACTTGGCTTAATGAGCTTGCATCTTTCAAAATAAACTCTTTTCCTTTGAGCAATACACAGCTCGGAAAAACTGGAACGATGTTGCCAACCCCACGTCCATCTTTTCCCTGACAACAACTCACGACAGTCAGTTGAGTATTGGGTACACAATTCATTGTTCGGTTGGTGCTACTTTTCCTTGTTATCTACGCGTCACCTCCGAGGTGCTAGTACTAAAGATATCGTTTATTAATATAACTTGTCGACCACATAATATAGAAATGGGTGTATATGATACTTTGATCCCCGAGGGGCTAGTACTAAACACGGCGTACCATTGAGCTTCCGCCATGTTTAGTACTAGCACCCTGGAGTAGGTGACGCGTAGATAGTAAGCCAAAGTAGCACCAGTAGGTTTTAACGGAACGTTGTCCTATCGCTCTGTCTTTTCCAAGGATCCCAATCCAGAATCTATATGTAGTCAAACGAATGTCTTACAAGACCCTTATTATAGACAAAGTAAAGTATCAGACGGTAAAAGTTATATCCTTAATGAATTGTTTCTTTGCAAAAAGTAGCAACCATGCTTGCTAAATCTAGTCATAAATGATGGAAATTTTAATTCGTAATAAAAGTACACTTAACTGATTGACAATTTGATTGATGAAAGTAGTGAACTGGCTTTTTTTTTTTTTTTTTTTTTTTTTTTTTTTTTACTATTGGACCCTTCGTTAAAGGGTGAAGCCGTTATATAGTACCTGTTTTTTGGCCAAAACGTAACAGTGAACAATAAAGTCGTGTGTTTCCATACCAGCATTATCAACTCGGCATATGATTAAGTATAATAGACAGAAATGCTTGAAGTACTCGTGTATTAGTGCTAAAATCCATATTTGATCGTAGGTTTTAGTTTGAAACTGCTATAATTCATTTTGACATTATTGCCTAAAAGTTATCGTAACTTATGGAGATAAATTAAAATAAAATAGATCTTTATTGACTGTATATAAAAAACTACCAGTTTAGTGTACACCTACGAACCAATATTTCTGGGAATAGAAAGAGAATTCACATGAGTAGGAGGGTTATGGTAGACTAAAAATAACTTCAAAAGTGGCTAGAAAATACCTGGGAAAATACCAGGAAGCCGGTCACAGGGAAAATATTAAAGTAAAAGTTACTGATATTCTTTGTTGAAGTGCCCATATGAGACGGGTAGGTCAACAAAGGAACGCAATATAGAGAACGACTGATGTGGCGCGACAGATACAGATATTATATATATATATATATATATATATATATATATATATATATATATATATATATATATACATACTGTATAATGTGTGTGTGTATTATATGTATGTATATATATATATATATATATATATATATATATATATATATATATATATATATATATATATATATATATATATATAAATCCCTGTTGATTGGTGATCCATCTGTCCAGCACATTCCAGGTTTTCCTTCCGTCACCCTTCGAGCATTGCGGAACCATACTCTTTGTCACCAACTTGATGTCTTCTAGTCTTCCCACATATACATTCCTAAAAGTTATTCCTAAAAGTTATTCCTAAAATGTATTTATTCGCATCTTCCCAAACACATAACCATTGTCATAGAGACGGCGACCAAAGCCTCGGAATCCCGCACGAACTCCTCAATCTTGTAGCGGGGTTCGCCTTTGGCCTGTATTATTCGAGGGGACGCCTCCATTTCCAAGATGTCTAATTGTATAGGTATGAGTTGGAATACTTGAAAGGCCTCGCCTGATGATCATTGTTCTCTCTGGGGAAGAACGGAGGGAAGATCACAAAAGGAAGGGGAGTTTAAGTGGAAGGTATAATTGGGGAATAGGGAACGAAGGGTAAGGGTAAGAAGAGACGTGGGTGAAGGTAAATGGCGTAATGAGCAGTGACCGCAACAGCATTGGAAATAGGACATGAAAGGATGCATCAGTTAATAATGTGAAGGAGGAACGAATGGGATAATTGAGAGGAATTGAAGATCCTCTGGAAAGGCTTTATTTATTTATTTATTTAGAGAGAGAGAGAGAGAAAGAACCGGTAAAATATTAATAAATAAAGTACTTTTGACGAGAAGATGATAACGCCCATTGTGCTTTAACTTGATCTTGACAAAAATCAGTTTCATCACAAACAATTAATGGATTGCTCCAGAGTCCATGGCCTAAGATTTAAAGAATTTACATTATAATAATTCTAGAGTAATTTACAAAATCTAATGAACTGTTTCATCTATCTGTGTTGACTTTCATGTTAATATCAGTCTTCCCGTATATTACTTTCCTTTACATATTGCGAAGTCATTCATTAATTTATTGCTGGTTTTTCCCACGTCCGATTCAGTTCAATGAATTCTGCAAATAAAAGATAAAAAAATGAATTCTGCATATGGTCGATTCTTGGTTTCTGAAATAATCTTTGTCGTTCTAAAATTACTTATATTTCTTCTAGTGTACTTACAACCTGTTTCTCATCCCTTCTCATCACACGTCTAAACCATCTCAGTGCGTGAGATCTCAAACCACTCAGAAATAACAGAGCATAACAATAAACAGCAATGAATTCCCTTTTTCCAGTAAAATAATGAAGTAATTGCCATATTCAATAATGAATAACCTTTCAGAAGCCCCACTTTCCACACCTTCGCATTCCTTCAGTTTCTGTTTACTTATATTAATGTCCTTCCATCATGTCGGGCAGTACACTTTCCAAGTACTTTTCTCTCTCATTTCTGTTATTAATATTGCTCTTCCTTTCCGTGGGGCAACTGACTATTATACCCTATCGTAGAAAAATATGAAGAAAAAGCAGAAGAGGCAGAAGAAGGAAATAACCTTTCACCCATAATAATGGACTGCCCAGGAGGCCTCGGGAAAGGAAATGTCAATATAACTGCCCGTTTATATACAATATAGTCCGGAGATGTTCCTCCATACACATTACCTCCATAAAATTGGGGAGAATTTCTTTTTCTCGGGAAATAATGGGGCGTTTAAGGAAGACCCGGAGAGCTGTGAAGATATTTTCCCTTTTCTTTTTCATTTTAACAACTTGCATCGTTTATTTATTTTGGTATGGGATCTTACGTGCGTTGTTGAAATAATAGTGGCGTTTAATGTTTGTTTATTTGGCATATTGCATCACAGACTCGTTGGGAATATATCTTCAGACAACTGAAAAGTTTGTAATCCACCCAGAGAAACTATATATATATATATATATATATATATATATATATATATATATATATATATATATATATATATATATATATATATATATGATGTGGTGGTATGAGATAGGTGTGAGCATGCAAGAAATGGAGAAAAAGAGGCAAAGCAAGCAAGTTTTAAACATGTTTAATAATGTCTGAAAAAATGCAACGATAATGGATTTCTTTTTTGTGAGAGTCAGTTTTAAGAAGCGTTCGTAATTGGTGATAACGAATGTTTCAAAAGTGAATTCGCATGAATTGGGCGTTGCAAATGGAGAACCTCAGGTTTTAATGTGTCACTCTGTGAGTCAAAGAACACCTATTGCGACTTCCGAGTTTCTGAAAAATTGAGTTTTTGCAATTTTTGTTTTTGTTTTTTGGGGAAATAAACCAATGCTACTCTTTTAATTGAGGAGAGTGCTTCAACTTTTAGCTTAGTAATATATATTTTACGTGAAATATCTCTCTCTATATCTCTCTCTCTCTCTCCCTCTCGCTCTGCAGAGTATATAAGCTTTCCTTACTAAATTCCAAAATTGCTAACAGTACTTCACAATAAAAAAAAACTTTTTATTATTTTTATATTTCCGTCGTTAAATCCCTCTCCAGCGAACCTGAAATACATTATTTAAGAAGCTTTGATGCCCTTCCCGTCTCATAGGCGTAGAAGGGCTCTCTTGAACCATTTTTACAAAGCTCCCTGGAGTGCCATCTGAATATGGCTTTCAGCCCTCAAATACCTCTAAGTTTGTGGAAGTTGAGACGCGCCCATCTCTGGGGTTTTGCAAAGTGGCATTAGGGGTAAGCTTAATAACTAACAGAAAAATGGCGCATTAATTGTCTGTAGGAGGTTCTTCACTATAAAACGAAATTTCATTTTTTAGAAACAGCGCGCAAAGTGTATGAAGTGGTCATTTTTCTGTAAAGAAATAAGAAGGTATTGGCGGTGCACAGATTTAGAATTTCAGAGATGATTCAGGGTTGTCTCTAGTTTATATCAGACATCGTAGTATTCAGCACAAAGAATTCAGTAGGTAAAAGTCTGAAATTCAGGGTATCAACTGTTAACGCCATCTCATTATTCCACTACTTATGGTGCTATTTCCTTCCCTGCTACTTGTCCCCAAACACTTTTTGCTGAGTGTTTGACTCGATCTTTCAATTTTATATACTCCTCTTCATGTCTAAGAAATTCTTTGCCCATTTATCATTCCTCTTTTCCTTATATGGTAGTCTCACTTTCCTATTACCAAACTCACATGTCTGTTTACGCGGTAGTCTCATTCCCTTCGTACTACACTCATTTTTCTGTATTACAGTTATACCCATTTATATCCATTAATAAAACAAAAGACTAATAGCTAAATATATTTAAGAAACAATTAGTAAAAGATACCTTTGATTCACCACTAAATGCCTTTCGGTATTTTAACCATAAGATCATTAACATTATAAGCGCAGTGAGGTCAGGTAACCGCCATCCTCCAACACTTACTGACCGGAAGCTCCGAGTTGGTTACATCAAGGGGTGGGGGCGGTCTTTGGGGAGGGTGGTAGGGGGAAGGTGAGGTTAATTACCAATTCAGCCGATCTTGAGATAATAAAGCAAGGGACGTTCTGGTTAATCTAGCGGCGAATGAAAGCCTTCAGTTGAGGTGTATTACACTCACTCATTTCTGTTCTCATCACTACATAGACTTGAAATGATGACTTCATGCAGCTATGGTTTCCTTAATTTCCTGGTAATTTGTCTTCTCTGGAGGTTTCCGGCAACTGTGGCTTCTCTCCACTTTTGCAAGCGTATTTTTCCTCATGGGATCTGAAGCACTTATGCCAATGTTAGGCTTCTACGTTTCTCAAATTCCTATTTTCATCATGGCTGATGATGAAGGGGATGAAATGAGACTCATTCTGCCTAAATTCTGTGATTCATTTCTTTATTTCAGTTGTAATTAGTTCGGGTGTCATCTTGCATCAGTCTTTTCCGTGTTTGTTTTATATTGTGAACTTATAAAAGATCGTAAGGTTGTAATAATATATATAGGTTTATTTAACGCCCTTTGTTTGAAATCAGATATTTTATGAAAATCTTTGCTTTTAGGATTTTATAAAGCAATAATACATTTTTATTACTTTATGCTAGGAATTTTTATCCGTAGGGGTTTAGTGCCGTCATTGCGACTCATGCGGTGTACTGTATGCATTGCTTAAGGTTCTTTGCAGCGTCCCTTCGGCCCTTATCTGCAACCCCTTTCATTCCTTTTACTGTACCTCCATTCATATCCTCTTTCTTCCATCTTACTTTCCACCCTCTCCTAACAATTGATTCATAGTGCAACTGCGAGGTTTCCATCCCGTTACACCTTTCAAACCTTTTCACTGTTAATTTCCGTTTGTGTGTTGAATGACCTCATAGGTCCCAGCGCCTGCCCTTTGACCTAAATTCTATATTCTATTCTATTCTCCGAGAATTTTTGCTAGGTACAAAATATTTCGTTATTTCAAAATGAAATAATGTTTAAATTTACCATTTACTTATTCAGCAATATACTGAATTTCTTAAAGGTATTCCCTTTTTTTATTCACAGCGTATATTAAAAAATATTATTAGTGGGCTTCAATAAATTTTTGGTGAGTGGGCTGTGCCAAAGAAGGTTAATTAGATTCTGCGAGAGATCCAGATCCAGTCGCAAGTCCAGGATTTTTGGAAATCTAATTTGTTCCAGACATCGAAAAAATTAAACCCTCAGTACCCTTTGTTGTTGTCTCAATATTTGAATATACTTTTATTTGTTTATCTTCTCTCCAGCGTCTCGATTTTGAATCACATATTTATAGATGTCCTGAACTAAAAGCATTGCTCATCTACACTCTTTTCGTGCCTAATGCCTATATCTATGAGTCATTGACTATACAAGTATCTATAACTATCTAAATACTCTCCTTCATGACATTTGATATGCTGTAATAAAGGATTATATTTCTTTTTGTTTATTCCGATCGCCTATTATTCTCTCCTCCGTAGGAAAATAGTGCCGTCAGTGTACCTCACGTGGTGTACTGTAGGCATTGCTGAAGGTTCTTTGCAGCGTCCCATCGGCCCCTAGCTGCACCCACTTTCATTCCTTTAACTGTACCTCCGTTCATATTCTCCTCCTTCCATCTTACTTTCCACCTTCTCTTAACAATTGCTTCACTGTGCCACTGCGAGGTTTTCCCCCGGTTACACCTTAAAACCTTTTACTCTCAATTTCCCTCTCAGCGCTGAAGGACCTCTTAGGTCCCAGCTCTTGGCCTGTGGCCTAAGTTTTATATTCCTTTCCTTTCATTCTCTCCCCTTAAAGGTCTAATTCACGATGATCGTTTACCGTTCACTAAACTGATATAATTGTAAGCTTCCAACTCGTGGGAGAAAATTACCCCGCATTCATACACAAGCCTTTTAATATTAATTAATGATAATAATGACATTTCCAGGTAGTTTGGACATTTAAGTTCAGCAGTTCTGCTTTATAATGAGGCTTAAAGTATTTGTATTTGTTAACGAGAAATTCTCATTATTTACGAGCAGATTCATCATTTTTATTCTCATTGTTTACGAGCAGATTCGCCATTTTTATTCTCATTGTTTACGAGCAGATTCATCATTTATATTCTCTTTATTTACGAGCAGATTCATCATTTATATCTTTATTTTACGAGCAGATTCATCATTTATATTCTTTGTTTACGAGTAGATTCATCATTTATATTCTCTTTGTTTGTTAGATTCATCATTTATATTCTCCATTGTTTACGAGCAGATTCATCATTTATATCTTTATTTACAGATTCTCATTTATTTACGAGCAGATTTCATTTCATTCTCATTGTTTACGCAGACTCATCATTTATATTCTCTTTATTTATTCATCAGATTCAACATTTTTTATTCTCATTGTTTACGAGCAGATTCATCATTTATATTCTCTTTATTTACGGGCAGATTCATCATTTATATTCTCTTTGTTTACGAGCAGATTCATCATTTATATTCTCATTGTTTACGAGCAGATTCATCATTTATATTC
>NC_089795.1:81815162-81837662 GCF_040412425.1 Macrobrachium rosenbergii
CTTTATGTCAACTAGAATACGTACCTGTGATCGCTAATTAGTCTTCTGTTTGCTTTTTTTATTTTATTATTTTATTTTATTTTATTAATTTTACATCATATCAACTAGAATGCGTGCCTGTGATTGCTAATTAGTCTTCTACGTTTTTTATTTTATTTATTGTACTTCATATGAACTAGAATACGTACTTGTGTAATCGTTAATTAGTCTTCTATTTGTTATTTATTTTATAATTTTATTTTATTTTATTTTATTTATATTACTTTATATAATCTGGAATATGTACCTGTGATTGTTAATTAGTCTTCCATTTTTTTATTTTATTTATTTTATTTTATTTTATTTTATTTTATCTTATTTACTTCATATCAGCTCGAATACGTACCTGTGATCGCTGATTGGTCATATGTTGTTTTTCCTTTTATTATTTAATTTATTTTGATCAGCGTTACAGCAATGATGTTAACAAAGGGATATAGTTGGAATTTCGTGTGACGAGGTTCTTTAATAATCAGCCCTTCTTTGGAATTCAGGTTTTCGTCATATGCCACTATTTCTCTCTCATATCTCTCATCCGAATATATGTATTGCTTAATGGAAGTGTAATTAAACCATTCGGTTCTGCTGATATTTTGCTTTGGATAGATCATATAGTTCAAACACCAATCGCTGCTTCAGAAAAATTAAGTAATTTGATGTGGTATTTGAAGTGATGCATTTTATCTCGATTACTAAAACTTTGATAGGTTTTATCTGCTCCTTTCTTGGTTTGATTATTCCTTGTATTTGTTTTCGACATGACTTACAGAAACTTATTGTCTTGAAGTAAAGCCACTTCGTTAACGAGCTATAATTGACGTTCCTCATTTATAAGCGGCAGGTGTCAACAATCCCATTTTAATAATAAGAGTGACAGTATGCAATCATCAGTGCAACAAAGTGAAAGTGAAAAGATAGTAGTTTACAAATCAACAAGTGTTTTATCTAAGATAAGAGTTAACAAGCCCATTTGATTATAAGTGACACTGTACTTGTACAACCATCAGTACAGCAAAGTGAAAGTGAAAAGATAGGAGTTTTAGGCCAACACATGTTATAGTTTAGACACATTTCAAGGGGAGCATATTGTGGTAAGGGATTTGGGCGAGTCTGAAAAAAAAAATCATTGATGGTACAGACTAGTGACAAATTCTAGTTACACACCACAGTAATCCATTTGATTATTATGTTTGCCAATGTCTTCTGCGTCGCTAACAAGAGAGGAAATTGTTATGTAAGCACACAAATTTATATGATTCATAAGAAAATAAAAATTGGATTCTTATTTGTATTATAAGTAGATTTCTCGTTGTCCCAAAGCCCATCCGTCCTCAAATTTGCATTGAAATCCTGGTGAAGAGAGAGAGGCAGGAAAACAGACTAACAGAGAAACAAATACACAAACAGAGAGACAGACAGACAGACAGGCACGAACAAATACATAACCTCTGTCCCACTTCATGTAGAAAGTAGCCGTCAATGCAACGCAAACAATGCATATTGAGAAGCAAGTAAAAAATGCGCCGAAGTTTCTTCGGCGTAATCGAGTTTTCTGTACAGCCGTTACAGTGTATAATCAATGCCACCGGAAATAGATCTATATTTCGGTTGTCTCGGTATAATGATGTATGAGTCGCGGCCCATGAAACTTGAACCACGGTGCGGTGGTGGCCTGGCCTATATCGTTGCTAGACTCACGATTATGGCTGACTTGAACCTTGAATAAGATAAAAACTACTGAGGCTAGAGGGCTGCGATTTGGTATGTTTGATGATTGGAGGGTGGATGATCAACACACCAATTTACAGCCCCCCAGCCACAGTAGGTTTTAAGATCTGAGGGCGGACAGAAAATGTGCGGACGGACAGACAAAACCGGCACAATAGTTTTCTCATCAGAAAACTAAAATAACAACATAAGTAGACCTAGCAACGAATTTCATCCGATTCACCAACATAACAATCACAGGCTGGAGGCGCATAACAACAGAGCTTTTCAGCAGAGCTCTTCTTCTTTGCTTTTGCCACCCTTGAGAGCGAAAGCATATAGCTGCTTTTGAAATCAGACGAATGCAGTTGAACAAATAATAGCAGTACCTTTGAACAATACTGAATAATATTGCTGTCCGGAAAATTCGTGGACCAACCCTTTACGTGATTTTCATTTTTATATATAATTTATATATATATATATATATATATATATATATATATATATATATATATATATATATATATATATATATATAATATATATATATATATGTATATATATATAATATGCATATATATACATATATATGTTGTATATACATATATATATTATATATAAATATATATACATACATATATTATATATATAATATAATATATATTATATCAATATAAAGAATATTAAGATTTATGCACCATGCTAATCACTAGGTTCTCGCCATTCCTTTAATTAATTTAATAAAACTTTTCTTTCTTCTCCTGTGCATTTCGTAACTTACGTGGAACAAAGTAGAAGACAGCTTTAAGCTAATTAGGAATAAAAAATAGAAAACTTGTTCTAGAGTTCTGTATTCGGTCACATAAAATTTTCCAAAAAGGAAAAGTACTTTGGACCTTTTCTAGAATTTTATCTAGTGTAATATTCAATTAGTTATGAAGATTTTAATAATTCACCGAAAGTAAAAATTTATTTTACACCGGATATGGTAAATGATACGCTAACATAAATTCTTCTGTTAAAAAACAATTTATAACGTAAAAGAAAAGAAAAGAATTCAACAGCATATTCTTGTAGCGTCACGTTATTAGGCTCAGATGGAAGAATAATTCATCCGGCATAAATCCAAGTTCATATTAGCATACCAAATTAGCTCTTCTTCCAACGAGCGGAAATGTTTACTTTAGTTTCACAATTGCGTCGAGAAAAGGTGGAAATAGAAGGTGCTAATTAACGCTACGAATGAGCCTCTGGATTATAGGAACCTGCTCCTTTAAAGCTAATTCTCCAGTTTTCTAGACCAATGCTTGGCACGCGTAATACGCGTATCTGCAATTTGAAATCTTGCGAGATTGTGACCTTTGGCAACTACTTCTATGCCAAATTTTCATGTTTTTCGCTTTTTCAGTGAGAGTCTCTCTCTCTCTCTCTCTCTCTCTCTCTCTCTCTCTCTCTCTCTCTCTCTCTCTCTCTCTCTCTATATATATATATATATATATATATATATATTATATATATATATATATATATATATGTATATGTCTGTGTATGTATCTGTATATATATACATATTATATATATAATATATATGTTTGTGTTTGTGTGTACGTATGTACTATGTATGTATATGTACATATTCTTGAAATATTAAAACTTGTATGCATGTCCTTATTTAATCATTCTGACAGTGTTTAGTTGATATTGAGGATTTTCATGCATTAATAATCGATATTCAGATATTTATATGATGAGCACCAAGAGCTTAGAAATATTCATGAATTGCCTATCTTGCTTATTTATATTGATATCTTGATTTCCTTGTCAATGCCGACTTTATTTACGGCTTTACTCATATGTATTCATGTACAGACGGGGAATATTTTCAAGGGAATGAAACCAGCGAATTGTAATCGTGGCTGCTGTAAAGGTCATTTCACAGAAGCTGAGATTTTCGGTAAATACTCAGTTGGAAGGGAACGTAAAAATCTGGAAAGATTTTGCTATGAATAAAACGTTGAATTGTCCAGCGGGACTTCATTAATTACTGGATAACACAAATATTTATCTTAAAGGGTAATAATCCCGTAGGGGGATAGTGCCGTCAGTGCACCTCACGCGGTGCACTGTAGGTATGACTTAAGGTTCTTTGCAGCGTCCTTACGGCCCCTAGTTGCAACCCCTTTCATTTCTTTTATTGTACCTCCATTCATCTTCTCTTTCTTCCATTTTAACAATTGTTTGATAGTGCAACTGCGAGGTTTTCCTCCTTTTACACCTTTAAAACCTTTTTACTCTCAATTTCACTTTCAGCGCTGAATGACCTCATAGATCCCAGTGCTTGGTCTTTTGCCTAAATTTTATATTTCATCCCATTCCATTAAAAGTTAATACAGGGTTTAGAATATATAGTCAAGGTTCAAAATACATGCTCAATTTGTAACTTTTGATGAATTTTTGGTTAGTTGGTAATTATTAGGTATTCAATCCATTCTCATTTTTGCATATCAAATATAAGTCCTCTTGCCTGACACTGGAATAGTTATCCATAAATTTCCAGATCACCACACACTGAAAACTTTTGTCATGACCACGAGCTGAGCAGTCAGTTCACAATGTTATTTGATGGTTTTTTGATACACAAATTATCTTTTTAGTGTTATTATTTTGTTTATCTCTAAAGATTCCACCGTCTATTCCAGTCTTTGTTTCCAGTTCATCGGTGTTCATTAATCTTTTCCAGTTTCATGTCGACATTCTTATTTGCATTTTAATATTTTTATGTGTTTACTTATTTCCATTTTATCCAGTACTGTTATTCAGCTATTCCAAATACCATCTATTTAGCGTTCAGGAGCCTCAGATGTATGCCAGTAAAGTCGACCCTATAGGTTTCAGTTTTTGGCAATGGTTGTTTGTTGTTAGGTAGCAGTATTGATAAATTCCTTAATTTTGTCACTAAGTTTAGTTCCTAAAAGACTGGGTATTCCGACAGGTGATGGAATAAGCAATTAGATTTGACATAAATGGGACAGAGTAGTCATGTTATGTATGTTTTCAAAGAGAATTACCGTCAGTGGCCACCTGTCCCATCTGCAATGTTTGATCATTGTAGGTAAATTCGTTATGGGTGAAGGAAGCATTCTACTTTTCACTGCACCTTCCCTCTCTCCCAATCACAGGCTCCCTTAGAAGGCAAAGTCATTATAGTAGTCCAATTCCTCTGCCTCTACCGTATAACTTGTCACTTCTTATCCGCTCTCTTTTAATATTGCACCCAATTCTGCATCCTGAATGACAAGGAGACGTCTGCGCTTATTTTGCCTCTGTCATCTAACGTTGATGAGAGGTCAGCCACAGTGAGGGGACATTGTCCCTTGGTGATTCAGAAACGAAAAGAGTGAGGCTGTCCTTGCAATTTCGAATACAGAGGGGTCAAGTCAACAGGTTTAGCTGATTGGAGAGCACGAAGGGGAAGTGAGGAATGTGTTGATGAAAGGGCAGAGAAAGTGAGCAAAAGGGTGCGCTGTGATAGTCAGTGACCGAAATAGATTTCTTCGTGCAATGATTTCATTCAGGATCGCAGGAGACGTTTACTTTTAGGAGGGAGGTTCAAAGGTGGTTGGGTAAACTGGCACCTTGTGTGTGCCATGATCATAAGAAGAGGGTCAAAAGAACGGGAAAACGAAAAGTAAAAAAAAAATGTTCCCCGCAAAAAGATATATTTAAAACAATATAGTTTTTTCAGATAAGAATAAAACTTCAACCAGTGTTACATCTTCGAAAAGTTTTAGAGACAGGCAGTGGTAGATATATTATGTCCTGAAACTAGACCAGCGATTGAGTGTTGGGAAAAATGTATATCCGTCAGGGCGTAGAACGATAATATCCTACAGCTGTCAAATCAGTAACGCGCCTTGCATTGCTCAAGTATACAGAATGCAAATATATGCAGATATATATATATATATATATATATATATATATATATATATATATATATATATATATATTTATATATATATATATTATATATATAATATATATATATATATATATATATATATATATATATATATATATAATATATAGTACTTCACACTAATAATAACCACTTCATACTTCTACACAGAATCACCAGCAACGAATCGCACGTCCCAAATAGAGAATCACCATTCATCTCTCTGTCTTCTCTCTGAACTCTCTCTCTCTCTCTCTCTCTCTCTCTCTGGCTTCATATATGTTTAAGTATTTCTTTTCCAATACATTCTTAATTCTATCTTTCCAGTACTTTCTAAGTCTTTATCTCTACCTTCCTCCGAGCAGTACCGGTTGTACACTCTTTTCACCTGTATCCTCCAGTCTCTGCACATGACCAAGCCATCTTAAAAGATTCCGATCTGTTCTTTCACCCATACTAGCACATTTTAGTACTGCTATTTATCTCCACATTTCTCAGCCTTCCAGTTCTCCTTAATCACAAACCCACATATACAATGCAAACAATTTATCCCAGAGGCTTCATAATTTTATCGTTCAATTTTATTCAACATCCACACTTCAGATCCATAAAGGAGAGTTGACTTAACAGTTTCTGCAGTCATTCCAGCCGGGTTTTCCATTATTATTATTATTTTATTATTATTATTATTATTATTATTATTATTATTATTATTATTATTATTATTATTATTATTAAAATAGTTTTAACAGACCACTGAGCTGATTATCAGCTCTCACAAGGCTGGCCCTGAGGATTTGTTTTTACTTATATTGTTTTTTTTTATATTTTAATTAAATTACAATTTTTTTATTTATAATTTTAATAATTGCTAATGTTGAAGTTTCTGAGAAAACTTCATTGATCCATTTATTTCCAAAACTTGAGAGTCGCTGTTGATTATACCTTGGACATGCACACAACATAGGTATTCCAAGTAGCATCCTATCTTTTGCACGCATCCTGCTGCCTTATTAATCCTTCTACATTCCATTCACAAGTCATTTACTTATCCCACGGTTTTGCACCTACACCTCAGCGAAATAAAGTGAAGAAGAAGAGAGAAGGATAAGAACTAAAATTGTACGTTAATGCAAGTATTTTAATTGACACACACACACAAACTCACACACAAAAGGAAACAAATTACGTAACATCAGCCTCGTCTAAGAGTTTTTTTTGACTCGGCCTCCGCTAAATACGATGCTTGTTTTTTTTTTGTGTGCTGGTCAACATAATTCTGGGCCATTCATCACTCGGCAAACAAAACTCCCTCAGCCTCTCCTTCCTCTGCCTTGGCGACTCAACATCTTTCTCCTTTTCCCTAAGTCTAGGTGACACAGGACGCTCCTCTTTAAAGTCTACACCAAGTCTCAAAAGTCTCACAAAGACCCATTGAAAGAACCGTCAAACATCAATGCTCTTGCAGTTTTTTTTTTTCTCTCAATTTCCTCCCCCAGACGTTTTCATTTTTAATCAATCCCCTTGTCCCGATTTTTCCCCCCTTCCTTTCTTTTCCCCGAGAAATGAATTCGAACGTATATTTATAGCCGTTTGTAGTGACTGGTCTCCGAGATAAGTAAATAGTCGCTGGTGTTGACACTTCTTTCTTCGGGGTTTTCTATGGGGAGGGCTTGGCTCTTGTAGACTCTGTTTCTTCTTCGTCTTCATTTCTCATTTGCTCCCTCTTCGTTTCTTTGTGGAACTCTTTAGAATAAGCTTCTATGCCTTTTCCTGTTCCTCGTTGGACCGGTCGATATCGTTCTCGGCCGGCACTTTGCTGGGCCTGCGTTCGATTCTCCGGCCGGCCAACGAAGAATTAGAGGAATTTGTTTCTGGTGATAGAAATTCATTTCTCGCTATAATGTGCTTCGGATTCCACAATAAGCTGTAGGTCCCGTTGCTAGGTAACCAATTGGTTCTTAGCCACGTAAAATAAGTCTAATCCTTCGGGCCAGCCCTAGGAGAGCTGTTAAATCAGCTCAGTGGTCTGGTTAAACTAAGGTATACTTAACTTTTTGTGCCTTTTCCTTACGTATTCGTTCAGCCTGGAATTTTATATACTGAGTATCTTCCAGGAATAATTGACTGAAAATAGCTGTAATTGGGAGAGTAGTCTGTGTCATTCACATATAGAGAAGAATGGATTTACACAATTTTTTTTTGGGGGGGCGGGTGTGGGAAATATTTACCATATTCATTATTTCAACATCCTCTCAGCTTATTCTCTTTTCATTTATTTTTCTTTTGCTCACTGATACTTTTCTCGCCCAATTCTCGAGTGGTCTCTCCCCTTGTTTTGTTTATTGCTGCTCCTTTGTTTACACTTTCGCTTCTGTATTTTTCAACCCTATCTTATCTGTTCTTATTTCGATCAGATTTATTGTTCAGTCCTTCATCCATTCATGCCCATATCCTCTTTATGATTATCAGTCAGCACACTTTCCCTTTGTGATACATTATTCACCTCAGGCATTCACAGCCATTTTTTGATTCATGATTCACTTCAGGCATTCACTGTCATTCAACGAACCTGAGCTAGAAAAGGGCATTAGTTTGCCTGTCCTAGTGAATACATACATACATATATATATATATATATATATATATATATATATATATATATATATATATATATATGTATGTGTGTGTGTGTGTGTGTGTGTGTGTGTGAAGATAAAAAATTCATTACAGTAAAGATATTCATATATATATACTGTGCATATATATGTGTTTGTATGTGTATGTATGTCTGTGGGTATATATACATTATATAGATATGTATATATATATGTAATATAAATATATATATGTATATATATAAATTATATGTATATTATATATATATAACTTCATATATATACATATATATACAGTTGAATCTGAAGCGATGACGTTTTTCCTGTGTTGGTGTTAATTGGATTAGCTGAATATCCTCTTTTTTTTTACAGTTAGGTTTTACGTAATTTATGGGAGTGTCTGTGGCGATACATCTGTTTGCAGAGACATCTCATGCTATCCATCCAATATCTTTACATCTTGTGGTGACAAGATTGTGTGAATAATGATCTCAGATCTTCTTCGTATTTCACAGCCGCTGTTCCTTCCTCTCGTATTTTTATTAACGTATTTATTTGTTGATTTGTTCGTTATTTTCAGTTTTTAACTGCTGTTTATTTATTTATCGTTTATAGTTTAAAAATATCTGTTTGAATTTATTCCTTGTTTTAACCACTTATTTTTCTATTTATTTCAAAATTTGCGAGTTGTATTCTGTGGCTTGCTGTGTTACCTGAGCGCTTAATAATAACATAATAATAATAATAATAATAATACATTAATAATAATAATAATAATAATTTTATTTTATTATTATTATTATTATTATTTTTTTTTCTAAATTCTCTGCTTCAGTTACAGAATCCCAGCTGTCAGAAAACCCAGACACGACCAAACATAGATGAGTAGTTAAATTTTACTTTGGAAATAAAAAAAACTCGATTATTAGAATCTATTTAATTAAAATACTTGAGCTTATTTGTATACAAGTTGGCATCCGATATCACATAAATATTATATCAGACAGAGGTAATTATCCTTAATGCCAGGGGCTACATGAACATGATTTCTTACATATTTGTTAACTTTGTACCAACAGCCAATAAGGGCAGCAACATTAATGCTAACTTATGATTGCGTTTATCGCACATTGTTAGCCGATATCGATGCCACAACTGAGTGGTGGGTAATTTGCAACTAGTTTGGGCTGCTTGTTGCAAAGTTTGGCAACGAACAGCAGCTCCAGAGTGCCAGCGAACGTGCCCGTGTGATTGTGCCTTCTGCCTCGTCGAGAAAATTGGAAAAAAGCCGCTGGAGTGAGTCGAGTGGATAATGGAGCCGGGATGCTCGAGTTCATTAACAGCAAGAATATGTCTTTCATCTTCGTTGAAATCTCACGAGGTCTTAACCTCTGGTGGCTGCTGTTTTAGTGTTTTTCTGATATTTTGAGTTTCATATTTCCTCTTATTAAAATTTATTCTGTCCAACATTTCGGAGTGATTTTGGCTTTTATCTTAGACTATAAACCTTGATGGGGCTTTTATCTAATTTCAGCTTTCAAAAATTACTTGAACCAAGGATAGCAACAGCGAGCAGATTTAAAATATACTTGTGTCAGTGTTAACGACGTGATGGAAGCCGGTGTATTATCCACTTATGAATACATAATTAGTTTTATGGCAGCTTGTGTCTGTTCACCCCAGAGAAATTAGATCTTAACGCTATCTTAATTTATAGCTTGACGTTACAGGCACTAATTATCTTTTCGAAAGTGGATGATAAAATCGTTTGCTTCACTTAGTTGATCCCGTAGGGTTTAGTGCCGTCAGTGCGCCGCACGTGGTGCACTGTAGTCATTACTCGAGGTTCTTTGCAGCGTCCTTTCGGCTCCTAGCTGAAACCCCTTTCATCCCTTTTACTGTGCCTCCGTTCATGTTCTCTTTCTTCCGTCTTACTTTCAACGCTCCGAACAATTATTTCAAGTGCAGCTGCGAGGTTTTCCTCCTGTTACATCGTTAAACCTCTTTACTCTTAATATCCCTTTCAGCGCTGAATGACCTCAGAGGTCCCGGCGCTTGGCTTTTGGCCTAAATTTTTTATTCCATTCCATCACTTAGTTGACTGAGACAGGCATTTGGATATTTTCTCCTTGTTGCTCTCCTCGAGTCGGATGAGTTTCGGGAAATGATCGAAAATGCTTCTTCCTTAGCATTCGCAAAATGAATAGAGATCCACAGGTATACCATTTGAAAAGAACTCATCTATCTCTATTTGCGATGTCAACGAAGCGAACTGACCTCCCGCAGTTTCTGTTGAATGTAATGCTGATATTGAAAAGAGATTCTTTGCTTCCTTATCCGTTCATGTTTCATCTGGCTCTTCTTGTGTTTCTCTTCCGACGTGGATGAATCAAGGGGAGTTCATCTTAACTGCGGCCCCTGGTCAGACTATAGCCAAGAAATTTACTATTTTTCGGCTGCCGTTCTAATAGTTGAAGGATAGTGCATCTTCCTTATGCTACTCAATCTCATATTTTCTGTATGGAAGTAGCCGTTGTCCCTAGACTGCTGGACCTCTTTCTTAAGAACGGTGTTCTTAATTTTTATAAACTTACACTTTTAAGTAGCAGTTCAATTGCAGCTGTTTGTGCTTAGGCCTACTCTTTTTTTTTCCTTCCTTAACTCTCTTGTCTCCTTCAGGTCTGTGGCAGGATGCCACCCCTCGGCCTTCCTTAAAAAAATTATGCGCAATAATTGTTGAGTGTTTATTTTGGATAATTACTTAATGTGGGGTGTATTATTTGCATCACCAAACAAGTAAAAAATGCGCCGAAGAAATGTCGGCGCAATCGATTTTTTTTTTTGTACGGCCGCTACAGCGTACTGTATAATAAAGGTCACCGAAAATAGATCTATCTTTCGGTGGTTTCGGTATGATGCTGTATGAGAAGCGGCCCATGAAACTTTAACCAAGGCCCAGTGGTGGCCTATCCTATTTCGTTGCCAGAAGCACGATTATGGCTAAGTTTAACCTTGAATCAAATAAAAACTACTGAGGCTAGAGGTCTGTAATTTGGTGTGTTTGATGACTAGAGGGTGGATGAGCTTCGTACCAATTTGCAGCCCTCTAGCCTCAGTAGTTTTTAAGATCTGAGGGCGGACAGAAAAAGTGTAGATGGACAGACAAAGCCGGAGTAGTAGTTTTCTTTTACAGAAAACTAAAACTAAACGAAGAACAGAGTCGGATGCAGCGAGGTCTTTTGAAATTTCCACGGATTGCTTTTTGGTCGGAATCATTGTATGATAAAGTAAACAGTAAATTTATTGACCAACACATTGAGTAAGTTTAACACATCTGTATGCCTCAGGTTTACCGCCCAGGGTCATAGAATAATTCACCTATTTATCATTCTGTCAGGCCTTCTATGTGTCCTGTCCGCTCAAGTCGAAGATTTTGAAAGCGCAGTAATTTCGATCTATTTGAAATAACAAGACTTAAACTTCGTAGATGGCATCTGTTGTGTGATGGGACTTCAACCTTTAAGGCGATGGATCTAAGGGTCAAAGTAAAGGTCACACTTAGAGGTCAAAGGTTAAAAGTTAGATGCCCTTGGCCCATACTTGCAGGTCAAAGGTCAAATAATGATTTACCCTTGGCCATAACTTTTGAACTATACGAGAAAGAGACTTGACATTTGACGTGCATAGTCCACCAATGAAGCCGGTTTGTAGAGTAAGGTCAAGATTAGTCTTCCTTTCGGAGTTCAAAAGTCAAATAGGAATTTGTCACCACCATGGGCATTTTGTTTCATGGACACATCGAATTTTTTTATGAATTTCAGACTTTCTTAAAATATGTGATGATGTTTTACCCTTTCAAAAGAAAATTAAAAAGCATAGTTTATACTTCGTTAAATATTGAGAAGTAGCCAACACCATCAGGAAACCAAATATAAAGGACAGAAAAAGAATTGAAATTGAATTAAAAGTCACGACCAGTGTTAAAAACATATTTGACATCTAGGAAAATAACAGAAGTATCACTGAAAACAATGACTGCATGGAGACCAGTATTATTTAAAAACTAAGCATGTCCTTAAGTAAAAAATAATTAAAATGATAGAATGTCGTATGCGTATGCCGTTAAATATAAATCTGCCACCATCAGCAATCTTTTGATAGATAAATCTTCCTGCGCTGAATTCCCTCAACACTTTGCCAGTAATTTAGTTTTTCCATTTCGATTTTTCACTCTCAAAATGTCTTAGGCGAGGTACCATCCTCCTCAGAGATTCCTCCAGAGTTACAGTGCCACGAAAACCTATTGAAACGCCCATCAGGTCCGGACGTCCTTTTCAATTCCCCAGCTGTTTTGGAATCATTATTTTTCTCGCCTTTCACTGTCCCATCTCCTCCTAAGATAGGAATTCCGCCATCCATTGATATACATTTGTAACGGTTGGTTTCTGGGTGGGTATGTAGATAGGGACAGGTACTGAAGGTTCCTTTTATGTAGGCGATTCCTTGTGGTTTTTCTCCGAGACAATGATGCTTTTTTGTTTATGCAGTCCCCCGTTTTTTCTTGTTCGTTTTATTAGTTGGTAGTTTTGTGAACTTGTTCGTTGACAGTAAGTTTTTAGCTCTGGTGCAAGGTTACTTAGAATTGTGGAATTCGAACCATATTCCATATATATTTGTATATACATTCATATATATACACACTTATATACATGTATATACATATAAATTTTTCGTTTAGATTTTCATCTTCAAATTTCCAATTAGTATCACTTAGTGAAGGGGGCACTAGTAAACTACGTGAAGTTGACCAGTAGAAATCTTACAATTCTCAACCACCGTTTCCAGTGTCCGTTTGTTCATGATCAGTTTACCTCATTTACCAACGTTAAACATCTTCCTTTTTCATTCTGCTCTTTCTTCCGGTTACTGTATTCATAAATATTCCTTCTTCTATCACAACCATCATTCTGCATGACAGCTTGCGTCAACCATTGCGGTAGTGTGGCATTTAGCCTCCAAAGGGTCAGCCGCGACAGAGAGAGAGAGAGAGAGAGAGAGAGAGAGAGAGAGAGAGAGGAAAAGGCTGCGCTGGGAAAGTCAGACAACACACACACAAACACACATAGGGGAAAGTCGACGCGCTTCGTTGGTGGGAATGCAGAAAGGGGAGGAAGAGATATGCTAATACAAAACAGCGTTCCAAGTAAACAAAGCAATGGATGGTGATGACACCAGCTTGGAATGGGGTTAGGCATCGAGGTTATCACCTTTTTTTTTATTTTTTTGCAAGAATTCTTTTGTTTTTAATATTGTTTAAGAACAGCCAGCCATCAGAATTCTTAAAAAGGCTGAAGTCGAGAACTGGGAATTTAAAGAAAAATTATGTTGAGTAACCGAGACGATGTGATTACTAAATGAAATAAAAAAAAATAACAAATGTCTTAATGGGTTTCATCCCACCTGTATTACTGACCCATCTTGAAAAGAATGTGAATAAATGATTCGGAAACTATTAAAGAAGGCAAAGGGTCACGTATTCTGGAAGAGAATGACTCAAAAATGGGTCAACCTGGAATCCCTGGAGCCAGTAAAAGTTAGAGTATACCTTAGTTTAACCAGACCACTGAGCTGATTAACAGTTCTCCTAGGGCTGGCCTGAAGGATTAGACTTATTTTACGTGGCTAAGAACCACCTGATTACCAGCAACGGACCTTGCAGCTTATTGTGGAATCCGAACCACATTATAGCGAGAAATGAATTTCTATCACCAGAAATAAATTCTTCTAATTCTTCATTGGCCGGCTAGAGACTCGAACTCCGGCCTAGCAGAGTGCTAGCCGAGAACTCTACCGACTGGCCCAACGAGGAACTCCTGGAGCCAGTAACTTCACACAAGAGATACGATATTTATGGTACCGTCGAGTACAACGAAACCTCCAATAAATAAATCCATTTACATGAACAATGAAGAATTAGGAAAAGAAAGCAGCAAATGAATGCAATGAATATTTAGAGTTTAAAGACGAATCGAGCGAGACCACACGACCACGGTCTACTTGTATCAATACGCAGCAGTATCATTGTTGTGTCATCGAGTTTAACGAGAACAAGAACAAAATTGTTCATGGTAACTGTGAACAGGGTAAAGAACAAAGTGAAATGAAATGTTGTAGTCAATCGCACCATTTGTACAATGAATGTTTTTCCAAAGGAAAAACATTGTATGACAGTATCTATATAGACGTCAAAGGCATCATTGCATTGCCAGAGACACCCCTTTGGCCACATGACCTTGTGATTCATTGTACAAATGGTAGTCAATCGTACCATTTGTACAATGAATGTTTTGCCAAAGGAAAAACATTGTATGGCAGTATCCTTACAATGGCCAGTTTGCAAACATTGTATGTAAGGCAGAGGTGCTCCATTTTCCTATAGAAAATCCAAAATAAAAACGTAGAGAGCACATTTCACTCATCCTCCGTTCCATAGGTCCCAGAAAAAGATGGAGAAAGGGCGTGGTCATCGTGGAAGCTGCAATATTAAAGGCGTAAGAAAAATTCTTTGATTTCGTCGAGATCAAATGTAAAAGAGTCCCAACACCGAGTGTTTTTTCGTGTACTCCGGTACAGGCGTTCCATATTTATCATTCTCCTTGCCAAGGTTCCAAAATAAATCTTGCATAGCCTTCCCTCTCCCACCCACACCCTTCCTCTCCCCTTCCTGTTGACTTGCCAACTGGGCGGTCGAATATTTTCCCTTCCTTTAATCTGGGCGACGCTGTGCGTCCGTCCTTAGAGTCTACTCTAAGTCTCCAGAGTATCACAAAAACCCATTGAAATGTCTATCAAATATCATGGTCCCCCAGAAGGTCTTTTCAGGGGATTTTCAATTCCTCATAGACGTTTTTCAAATCAAACTTTTTATGTTTTTTTCCTATCTTTTCTTCTCATTTCCAAGTAAGGAATTCGAACTTCCATTTATATACATTTGCTGAGGGTGGTCTCTGAGCGCTGTAAATATCCCTTCGACTTTTGTATAGAAGATTTTTTTCTCCTTGGTTTGAGAAATAATAAGTTATCTTTCTTTGTTAGTTTGAAACGCGTTTTATAGTATATGAGCATTTAGTTTGTGTTTGATTTATCTTTATAATTTTTTTTGTTCAGTCTGATTTCCATTCAACGCAATAATATTTGCATGAAAACGAATAGCCATTATGTGGAGGAGCTTAATTATTTGTGTCAAATCCAAAAATTGTTTAGTGAAAAATGCTTTGTTTGTAAAAAATAACGATAACACGAAGCATATTTTATCTTGCCGACTTCAGAAAAATCTGTTTCGAAGCCTTGCGCAAGTCTTGCGCCTTTTGTCTTGGTAACTGAGATCTCTAAAGCAGTTTGAGTGATTTCGTACTCAGTCTCAGAGCAAGGAACTGTATGTCCTTAACTGTATGTAAAAAGAAAATATTAAGCTCTTCGATGTTATGGGCATTTCAGAGCTGAATGACTCTTCTTTAATTTAATTGTACCTATTCAGACATGGGGCACACAAATATATATATATCAATATATATATATATATATATATATATATATATATATATATATATATATATATATATATATATATATATATATATATATATATAGTTCACATACGCATAAGTATATGTAGATGTGTATGTGTGTATATACATATGTAAATATACATTATATGTATACATATATGTATAAATATACATGTATATATAGATATATAAAACCCATACACCTTTTCCCCATAAAGGAGAAGTCTAGCAGATGCTTTCTCAAGGTGCGGATGAAGCTCGAAACCTCTACCTTAGGCCTACCTTTATGTTTACTTGCGTTTGGAGTGGGACTTGGGCGTGAAAAAGGAGGGGTCCATAGTAAATTCTGGCGCAAGTGTATGGGAATTCCGAGGGTAAGCAACTAAACAAACATCTGGAGCAACTGTTTGTTTTGTTTTCATCCCGTATGTGCTTTTCAGAGGGACCTCGCATCCTCGTCTCAATTTACACCAGGGTTTTGCTCGAATTTTCAGTCATAGTTTTGGTTATTTATTTGGGATTTATGAGTTACTTATGTATGTGGCCATGTGATAAGTTTGTATTAGTTTTCTGTAAAAGAAAACTATTGTGCCGGCTTTGTCTGTCCGTCCGCTCTTTTTTCTGTCCGCACTTTTTCTGTCCGCTCTCAGATCTTAAAACCTACCGGGGCTAGAGGGCTGCAAATTGGTACGTTGATCATCCACCCTCCAGTCAACAAACATACCAAATTGCAGCCCTTTAGCCTCAGTAGTTTTTTATTTCATTTAAGATTAAAGTTAGCCATAATCGTGCTTCTGGCAACGATATAGGATAGGCCACGCCGGGCCATGGTTAAAGTTTCATGGGCCGCGGTTCATACAGCATTATACCGAGGCCACCGAAAGATAGATCTATTTTCGGTGGCCTTGATTATACGTCGTAGCGACTGTACAGAAAACTCGATTGCGCCGAAGACCATTCGGCGCATTTTGTACTTGTTTTTATTATTCAAATGATGTATTAAGTGTTAAAAGTGCTTAAATTTAATTCTGCATTGCTCAATGCTGTTATAATATTGTATAAAGAATTTAATGATCATAATTAGTTGTAACCCAGAATATCTTTTATTAGTATAATTTAGATTTCTGCATGCTGTTGTATTTGTGTAGAACAGTTTGTTAAAAATCATGGTTATATTAACATCAGCTCTTGATCGCTTCCAGTAAAACGAGACAAGTTCAACTTGCTCCCAATCTCTAATGCCATGATTTTATTTGATTAGAAACTACATTACCAATCTTTTTATTCGATATCTGTCGTTGCTAACGCTTATTTGAAATGTATGCGCTTACTAGTATACCTATCCTGTCGAAAATGACGGTGATATAAGTGAGGGTCGGGGCGGAAAGTCACAGTCATAGGGACTTTACGCTGTTTTCAATCTTAATAAAACTATAGGGCCAGTAATGTAAGAGGCTGGCTCAAGGTTGGACTATGGGCCAGACAAAACTTGGGGCTTATTTGCCGTAGACCGTCTTTTATTGCACAGAAAAGGTAAATAAATAGATAAACTGTGTTTTGTTCTGTATATATCGGTAAAGAACCTCGGCTATGGGCGAAAAACTTAAGGCATTTCTATTAAAAAAAAAAAAAGGTAAAATAAAAGCTTAAATTACAAAAACAGTATGCCTCCAGCACCTCTGCATTTGGTGGGAAGGTGTGAAATGGCACGCTATCATCTAGATTCATTTCTGCCGTCAACGCGAGCTAAATTGTTCCAGAGAAACTGCTTAGTTTATTATTGGTTTAATTCTAATTTCATTATACTCTCTCTCTCTCTCTCTCTCTCTCTCTCTCTCTCTCTCTCTCTCTCTCTCTCTCTCTCTCTCTCTCATTAAGGTTTAATTCCATGTTAGCCACGTTAACCTAATCCTGTTTGCATTTGATAATTTCATAAAGATAACGAAGCGTTTACTCTCTGACTATAAATCTCCCATTTCAGCTCAAACAGTGAAGAATTTTCCCCTCTATTTTTTAATGAAACCCCTCGGTTCGAGATCCTCAGCGCAGTTTTTTAAAAAGTACCAATTCATTTTGTGATCGTGTTATGAGTCTAGAATTATCTAGGAACGAGAGACAACCAAGAGTCTCCCCTCTTTTGCTTTTCGTAACCAAATTTCAGGACCTACAAGTAATTTAGCGAGGATCAAAGGCTTCATCAGAAGCTGCGGCTGTAATGGCAAAGGTTGTGACGTTGTCCAGGATTCATTGGGGACTTTGGTAGTTGCGAAGCCATTTGTATATATCCGATCAATAGTTACTTGGGCTCTTCGAAAAGTGTTGTGTTTGGGCATTCGAATTTTACGCTTTACTTTAAGGATTTCTAATATATTCTCTTTCATCCTTCAAATTAGTTATTTTATTGCTGTAGGAATATACATACATACATACACACACATATATACACTGTATATATGTGTGTATATGCGTGTGTGTATACATGTATAATATACATACATACATGTATATATATAGGAATATATAGTGTACATATATATATGCATACATACATGTGTATATACATAATATATATATATATATATATATATATATATATATATATATATATATATATATATATATATATATATATTATATATATATATATATATATATATATATATATATATATATATATATATATATATATATGTATCACTGTGTGTAACTATGAGCGTGCACGCGTTCAGTTTTCTATTCTCTTGATACTGAGGGAAAAGCTCCAATTATCATCGCCCCATTCAGGCTTTTAACTGCTGGATCGTGGGTGAAAGTCCGTGACCTTCTTACCATATTTTCTCAACAGCGTTAACATTTTCCCTTTCCTGCTTACTAAATGTCCGGACTTCACTTTCGTGGAGAGTTGGTTCAACGGTTCCTTCGTACAAATCCCACCTTAGCTTGCACTGACACTACAACGTTCTTGGTAGAATTAGGTACACTAATTCCTACCTGTCGACACCATAAATACTTGTAGCAACACCTGCCACCGTCCCGTCTGAAAGGAAGGTCGTATGGTGAGACTAACAGTACATACAGGGTTATCTCTCTCTCTCTCTCTCTCTCTATATATATATATATATATATATATATATATATATATATATATATATATATATATATATATATATATATATATATTTTATTTATATATATATATATATAAACATAGATATAAATTATATGTATATATATATATATATATATATATATATATATATATATATATATATATATATATATATATATATATATACAGTATATACACACAAGCAGAATACCCCATTTTTCCAAAGATTAAAGTTGATTGCGGCATCAGGAAAATATTTCAAGTTTTGCCTAATACTAAAAAGACTCTTCTCTGAAAATGTTTTTTCCATATTAAACCTTGAATGCTCTCTCCTTCCTGTTCAGAAAATGTCATCTCTCTCTCTCTCTCTCTCTCTCTCTCTCTCTCTCTCTCTCTCTCTCTCTCTCTCTCTCTCTCTCTCTCTCCACACACACATACACTATTATATGTGATGAGCATATCATTTTGTTAATGTTGTCATTACTTTATTTATTTTGTTGTGCGAAAATTAAATTCTCTGGAAACTTACGTGTCATTGTTATTTTTTCCTTTATTTAAACTTGGTTATGTGTCATTCCAGTGTCGAATAACTTTAAATAACTTTAAATAACTTGAATTTACGGTTAACATGCTAACTTCAGTGTGCATATGAGGTAATTCACCCATCTAACCTTTTCACTAAATATAAAAAAAAATGTATTCCATTTAGAAAGCTAAGGTTATGATTTCGTAGTGAAATAGCAGCGGTGATTCAAAAAATGTCTAAACACTTGAAGAATCAATAAACTTCGTATTACTGATGGAAAGCATTTGTGACGTTGGAATGATTAAAAATTGTTAGGAATACATTATTATTATTATTATTATTATTATTATTATTATTATTATTATTATTATTATTAATGTAAACCCTTTTTTTGTACTGAGCTAGCCTACAGGTGCCATTAACATGAAATTCAAGCTTCCAAAGAATATGGTGTTCATTGGAAAGAAGTTACAGAAGATAATTGGAAGTAGCTCCGAACAAATGAAAATAAAGTACTAATCGAATATAATTTCAGTTTACTTCACAGTACGAATTCCCTGGCTAATATAATAACGAATGATCGAATTCGAAGCTAACGTGATTCATCGCGGAAAACGACAAATAATAGTTGAACGTCTCGTCGTAAGAGCGCTAATGATGATTCGTGCGAGAATCACGTTTTGCAATGATACTCATCCGGCAATAATGCTAATATGGCACGCGTTGGGAGACGGCGAGGGTACGGCGGAATTCTTTCGACGCCAACGCGGCCAGATTGATGCCGAGAAAGAGTGGAGAGTTTGGTCGGAGAGTAAAACTGCTGTTTTTCTTGACTTCGCTTCTCGTGTGTCGAGGTACTGGATGTTGCTTTCCTTCGAGTGTGTACTTAGAATGCAGACGTTTATTACCGGGAGTTGCACCTAATTAGTAGCTGATTACTGTCAGATACAGGCTTGGACAAGATAGATCGAATAATTAATTAAAAACCAAGTGCAAAATAACAAATTGCGGATTAACGAACACAACGGAAGTTGCACGTTATAAGTAGCGGATTACAGTCGGATACAGTAATGGACAAGTAAATGAACAAATTTCCAATAGATCAGATAATTAATTAAAAACCAAAGGGCCAACTGAACAAAAATTACGGATTAACGAACATTTGTTTAAGCCAAGCAAGTTATTGCTTTAGGAAACAGAATTTAAACAGCAAATCTACTGGTCAGTTGTTTAACAAAATAGCCAGATATATATAATAATAAACGCCATCGAAGTGAACTAATATGCAACCTACAAACCAAGTGACAGCCGTGAAGCGATTTAAACGACCAATCCGCTGGATAACATAATCAGTCGAGCTTCCAGGAGCTGCAAAAATCGTCCAGAATATATTATGCAGAAGGAAACAGCCCATTTATTAACTAAAATCCCTCAGTCCGAGCTGCTTAAATTCTTGATTTTCTTGCCGTGTATAAAACTTATGTTTTCTCTATAATAACAAGTAAAAAATGCGCCGAAGTTACTTCGGCGCAATCGAATTTTCTGTCCGGCGTATGATCAAGGACACTGAAAACAGATCTCTCTTTCGGTGGTCTCGGTATAATGCTGTATGAGCCGCGACCCATGAAACTTTAACCACTGCCCGGTGGTGGATTATCCTATATAGATTGTGGCTAATTTTAACCTTAAATAAAATGAAAACTACTTAGGCTAGAGGGCTGCAGTTTGGTATGTTTGATCATTGGAGGGTGGATGATCAATACACCGATTTGGAGCCCTGTAGCCTCAATAGTTTTTAAGATCTTTGGGCGGACAGAAAAAAGTGCGGACGGACAGACAAAGCCGGCACAATAGTTTTCTTTGGCAGAAAACTAAAACTGGCAATCGTTTTAATTTCCCTGTTAATCTACTGAATATCTGTGTAACTAAGACATTACCCTGTAACTTCATCAACCATATTTCCACCAAAGGTGCTTCCTAATATAGTTATTCCTTTGCAACCTCTAGAATATTTATGAAAAGCACGAAATATTCGGGTTGATATTAAAGGCATACAGGGGAGTTTCTCCTATGGATGGAATAAATTTGAATATTTTTAAGGGAAGATCCAAAGAGAGAGATTCCCCTGGATATTGGAGTATTCGCCCATATCCGCCATCACCCGATGCGAGGCTCCATACTGTAATATAGCTTAGCTGAATTTGAATATTTCCAATAAAGCTATTTAAACTCTTGACGACCTATATATTTATATTTGAGCGCATAAAAGGGGAAGTATGTTTGTGAGTGCATCTAAACCGGTACTTTTAGAGGAATTTGATTTTCGCCTCCGATAGAGTAAACGTACAAGCAAGTCATTCATATATTGCTTGATAATAAACCTGCTTTGGAAGACGAGAGAGAGAGGAGAGAGAGAGAGAGAGAGAGAGAGAGAGAGAGAGAGAGAGAGAGAGCACCTGACGAACAAGCCAAAATATGTGGGTAAAACAGGAAAACATTACATGCCATACATGGATACATATATATACATATATATATATATATATATATATATATATATATATATATATATATATATATATGTATTGTAATGTTTATATGTTATTAAAGAATAATTTCCACTCAGAAATGGGATAGCCTCAAGTAAATTAAGACTGAAGGCATGTCCACATTCATCGTCCATGATGTGCTAGATCTCAAATGTAAAATCAGTTTCTGATCACCTTATGCAGCTAACTTAGCAGCATGAACCGTTTTACAGTATATATTCATATATATATATATATCCTATATATCATATTATATTTGAAAAAATATATATTCAAAATACCTCTATTTCACTATTCTTTCCCACTGGTTTATCTGACTGAATTTCTTTCACCCAGTTAACGTGGCGTTTTAGTATTCCAGTCTTTCTCCCTGATTTTTCTTTTAAGTAAATTTTCATACTGTTCTATTCTTTTTCCCATGGT
>NC_089795.1:81847662-81872662 GCF_040412425.1 Macrobrachium rosenbergii
ACAGATTTCTTGAGCTCTCGAGTGCTGGTGTCCCATTCGTCAGAAGAAATGTAGACTTATATTTAATCTGAAGAAGGAGACAGTAGCCTTTGATAGCTAAAGAATTTTTATCGTCATAATAATACGCTTCAGAAATTGATACAAAAAGGGACTTTTCTGGCTCGAGTTTCTTATTTTTATAATAATACGTTTTCAGAAATCTATACGAGAAGGGTTTTTTTTTTTTGTTTCGAATATATTATCTATATAATAATACGCTTCAGAACTTTATAGTAGACGAGTCTCTTGCCTCGAATTCATTATAATTATAATAATACGCTTCAGAAATGTATAGTAGACGAGTCTTTTTTGCATCGAATTCATTAAAACTATAAGCCTCGAATTCATTATATATAATTATAATAATGCGCTTCAGAAATCTGTACAAGAAGGGCCTTTTTGTCTCCTGCATTTGTCAGTAGGCAATTGTTCATTGTATGCCATAAATGGTGATGATGATGATTTTGAACGGACAAGGACAGACAGAGTATGCTTCACTTCTTTGGAAGTATGCAAGGTAGCCAGAAATCATTCATTTTTATCAGTTTATTTTACAAGACCTATATCTTGCAATAGCGATCTCACTTACGTACGGATACCTTTTGCATCCAGAATCGTAAGAGGACATAGGCTACTTTGTGCCAACAAGTAATAACCCTGTTGCAGATTTTCTTTTTTTTTTATTATAACAAAAGTATTTTTTTATAATAAGAAAAGTATTTTATCACGTTTTGAACGATTGCGCATAATGAAATTAATAACGTAACGAATCTTTTCCGTAATGAATGTTAAATCTTTCAATAAAAGATTCTCTTTGTTGAAAGACTACAGGTCTTTTGTTCCGGTTCCCTACTTGGAAAGGAGAAAAGAGAGTCGCTTATTGCACCAATATTAATTGATTTAATTAATTTTTGATAAGTCAAATACGAGGATATTAACCAGACCTCTTTCTGATCACAATACAACCTCTACATCATAATTTAATCACATTAAATTTCTTTATTGAATTTCTTGTGTTTCCTCATCAATGTACGATTCCACAAAGCTACTGACAGTCTAATTACTTCAGTTCTCATTTACATCCTAATTAATGTGCTAATGATAATAAGTTTCTACTGATATTGTAGTCGTTGATGTGAAGATTATATTATACTACTACTGCCATCTCAGGTAATGCACCAATGTTATACAGTCCCATCTATACTACAATTAACCTATAAAATATACAACACTTATATGCAAATCATTATAATTGTAAAAATAATGCTGTGCATGAGTGAAACTAAGAATCCACGCAAGTTTGAAATCACACTGCAAAAATGAATGAAAAAAATTATATATAGTTTATAGTAAAATGACATTAAAAGGCTCTTTCTTGATACATATATATAACTGTGTGTATATTTATATATATATATATATATATATATATATATATATATATATATATATATATATATATATATATATATAATATATATATATATATATATATATATATATATATATATATATATATATATATAATATATATATATATATATATATATATATATATATATATATTATATATATATATAGATACACAAACATATATGTATTACATTATTGTATATAATATATATATATAAGAACCAGGGGGAAATTAGTATAAGTTGAATAGGATCACGTGATATTTTGTACAGTTTGCCAGGTAAAAAATATTTTCACTAATTCTTGCTTTAGATAACCGAGGTTGAGTTTCAGTTTATTTTCATTTATTATTAAGTTAACGAGTATGATAAGGAGCATGAATTTGTTTAGTACGTGGGTCCCATCCTCTTTCCTTTTAAGAGAACTACATTTTTTTTTTATTTAGGCATCACGAGAAGCCCCCATTGTCTCAAGAAACCAGACCAAGTAAGATAAAATTGCCACCATAATCCGAATCTGTGTTGTCTAGATAAAATATAAGACTCAACAAACAGATCGATGTTTCCCTTTAATCTCCACAGAGAGAGAGAGAGAGAGAGAGAGAGAGAGAGAGAGAGAGAGAGAGAGAGAGATTCCAGCTAAAATAAAAGAGGCGAAAGAAAATCTCATTTGGTGAGACACTTATTAGATTTGCCTTTTCTTTAGCAATGCCAGGACTTGATTAAAAGGGCTTGCTTTGTATTTACTTTTTATTTATCATTGCATTAATGCTTTCATTTGTTTGCCCTTTTTAATGTCATTCAACAATAAACGATATATAATTTTTTCGTTCCTTTTTGAAGTGTGAATTCAGATTCACGTGGGTTCTTAGTTTCACTCCTGGATAGTATTATTTTTTTAAATTTATAATGATTTGCATGTAAGTGTCGTACATTTTATAGGTTAATTATAGTATAGATTGGATTGTATAACATTAGTACATTATTTAAGATGGCAGTAGGAGTATAATATAATCACATTAATGTCTACAATGTCAGTCGAATCTTAGTATCATTTGCACATTAATTAGGATGTAAATAGAAATGAAGTAATTAGACTGTCAGTAGCTTTGTGTAATCGTACATTGATTGTGATATCAATAGGAGTTCTGTGTAATCTGTACATTATTTATGAAGTTGATAGGATTATAGTATAATTTGTACATTAAACAGGAGTGTACCATCAGTTATATATCAGTTATGGTGTCAACATAAGCGGCAGATCATTCGTGTATTAGTTATGACGTATGTTTACTACGTATATTTTACAATTTATAATAAAGACTATTTTACAGTGAAGTGACCTTCATCAACGCCATTATTATTATTATTATTATTATTATTATTATTATTATTATTATTATTATTATTATTATTATTATTATTCAGAAGATGAACCCTATCGATATGGAACAAGCCCACGGTTGCCATTGACTTAAAATTCAAGCTTCCAAAGAATATTATAGTGGTCATTCCAAAGAAGTAACGGAAAGTAAAGGGAAATACAGAAAGAGGAGATCATTTATTAAAAAAAACATAAACTAACAAATTAATAAATAAATAAAAATGTAAGTAAAATATTAAAATACAATTTGAGGTTGAATTCTATTACTTGATCATGGAGGAAAGACGCTGTCATTGAGTACACATTAGGAAGAGGTTTATATTTCTTAAACTCTCAGTTTTTGCTTTTACAGTTTGGTTCAATCTTCGAAATCGAAATAAACTCCCCAACCCTTTCCTTACAATCTGCACACTTTATCAAATATGAAAACTATCATCATCATAGGAAATAAATGAGAAAATTCTCCATGTCAGACGGTTTTAAAGCCTAGAGTTATTTTCAAAAGAGTCTCTCTCTCTCTCTCTCTCTCTCTCTCTCTCTCTCTCTCTCTCTCTCTCTCTCTCTCTCTCTCAAGGAAACTCTTCATAAAGACTGTATTCTGCGATTTTTCTTTATTCCTTTTCTCTTTGATTCTTCCAAATATAAAAAAGAAAGATAACAAGATGGAACGTGACAATACTTTTATTTCAAGCAACAGAATCTTTACAGGGAAAATTTCAATTTCTCTCTCTCTCTCTCTCTCTCTCTCTCTCTCTCTGAGAGGACGCAAATGCCAAGAATACCAATAAATGACCTTCGCACCATTCGGCAAAGGCCTTGGTAGGGGATTCCCAAAGGAAGAGGGGGAGAGAAAGAGCGATGGAATGGAAAAATGAAGGAGTTATATTTTGTGGTCGTTTATCCCCTCTGGACTTCTGCTTGCTGTCTCTGCAAAACCAACATTGTGTCGGTTACGTAAATAGTAGAGCAAGATGCTACTTCTATTTCTTACGATTGATTGGTATTTACAGGAGATGAACACGTAGAAATAACTAAGAAATTTTAAGAAGAACACGTAGAGGTAACTAAGAAATTTTAAGCTTTCTTGTTATCGTCGTAAATAATGTAGTTTGTTGCAGTATTTCGTCATAATGCCACGGTTGCTGCATTTGATTCATTGGCAGTTCCTCCTTATTTATTTAATTTTTTATAGTTGGTGGTTTAAAACCTGTCGTCTGCAGTAAAGGTTTTAACATGCTCGCTTTATAAACACCAGCACACACATACATATATGTATGTATGTATATATATATATATATATATATATATATATATATATATATATATATATATATATATATATATATATATATATATATATTATATATATATATATATATATATATATATATATAAGATATGTATCTATATATTAAATATATATATATATATTTATACATACATACGTGCATGCATACATCCATATATTTATGTATATATATATACACTGTATATACAGAGTATATATACATATGTATATTTAATACGACCGCAACGCCAACGCTTCAGCTACACAAAAGGAGGATAGAGAACAGTATCCTGTAGCCGCTGTACCACCTGCCAATTTCCTTTTTCCCCCTTGCCATCTCCTCTTTCCCATACCCTGCCATCTCCCATGCCCCTCCCTGAACTCAGTAGGGAGGTCACACGCTGGTATTCTTGGCATTTCCGTCCTCAAAGCGAGGGCACCTAAGTGAGAGCCTCACTTGAAAATGCCTCTCACCTTTAAAGCCTCGCGAAGAGGAAATTCTTTTCTACGCGCTCTCATTTTTTTTGGACAAAGCAAATAACTGTCTGGTAAAGTGACTGAGTTGAGGAGACGGGGGAAAGCGAAAGAGTAAATATAAATTGAATAAATTAGGAAGTATGGCCATTCTTAAGAGCTTCAGGAAACCAGATGGAAGATTTGGGAAAATAATAGGTAATCGAGTTAAGTAAGAGTAAAACAAATCTCACTGATAAGTGGAATTGATGATCATGTTTGGCTACGAGGTTAGGAGTGATAGCGAGTGTATGCAAATTACACTGAAAGAAAACAAAAAGTTTTCAAGGTAATGTTATTCACAAGCATGTATGTAGGCTTTGACAGACGCTAAAGTAAGGGACACTTTAAATAAGACATCCAGTAACTGATAGTCAAGGCTATTTTCTGTAATGTATTTGACATTTACTAAATATTTTTTCCACTTCTTAAGCACCTTTGTGAAGAACTATCGATACCTGTAAGACCGTCCTGACTGTTAATCTAGATCGATCAATATGTAATGATTTCAATAAATAAAATTACTTTGTGCATTTTTATCCAGGTATGTATGTATTTTCTTCAAGTTGTTTTCATTGAATTTATCCTTTCTCTTAGTCTGTACAGTTGATGAGAAAAAACTACCATACCTGCATATGAACGAATTTTCGCCCATGGGTTGGAAGCCGCAAGGGAAGTGAGTTCATACGGTAGATTTTTGGAAATACACCGTTCATGGTCGTGTAACTTAACCAAGCACCCCAGGGCTATGGTAAAATGGTTCATCAAGAATAAACTTGAAGTATATCTGAATAAGGCTGGCGTATTTGTGCACTAACTGAAAATGTGAACATAGAGATCTTAAGTGACCGCAGAAGCAACAAACAGGATTTTCGTGTTATATTCTCTATATAAAATTATTTTCTCTTCTCCTTTCCAGCTATAACAGTACTCCCCTCTCTTGTCTCTGTGACCTGTATTCCATTTTTAGGTTAAACTTACATTGACACACTGTTGCGGTGTCTGAAAAAGGTACGTAAGTTTAAATAACGCCAGAAATGTGTAAGATTCATTTAAATGCTTCTTGAGACATTTTTCATATTACATCAGTGAGTGAATGAGTTCATGACAGAAACGTTATGAATTTTCCTTCCTATTTCATGTCCAATATCCTTCCCATTTCATATTCAAAATCCTTCCCATTTCATGTCCAAAATCCTTCTCATTTCATGTCCAAAATCCTTCCCATTTCATGTTCAAAATCCTTCCCATTTCTTGTTCAAAATCCTTCCCATTTCATGTCCAAAATCCTTTCCATTTCATGTCCAAAATCCTTCCATCTCATGTCCAAAATCCTTCTCATTTCATGTCCAAAATGCATTCCTTCTCATGTCCAAAATACTTCTCATTTCATGTCCAAAATCCTTTCCATTTCATGTCCAAAATCCTTCTCATTTCATGTCCAAAATCCTTTCTATTTCATGTCCAAAATCCTTCTCATTTCATGTCTAAAATCCTTCCCATTTCATGTCCAAAATCCTTCTCATTTCAAGTCCAAAATCCTTCCCATTTCATGTCCAAAATCCTTCCCATTTCATGTCCAAAATCCTTTCCATCTCATGTCCAAAATCCTTCTCATTTCATGTCCAAAATCCTTTCCTTTTCATGTCCAAAATACTTCTCATTTCATGCCGAAAATCCTTTCCATTTCATGTCCAAAATCCTTCTCATTTCATGTCCAAAATCCTTTCCATTTCATGTCCAAAATCCTTTCTCATATATATATATATATATATATATAATATATATATATATATATATATATATATATATATATATATATAAAAATCCTTATATATATATATATATACATATATATATATATATATATATATATATATGTGTATGTATATGTATATATATATATTATATATATGTGTGTGTAGTATATATATATGTATATATATATATAATTATATATATATATATATATATATATATATATGTGTTATATATATATTATATACATATATATACATATACAGTATAAACAGACACTACTGATGGCGACAGTGATTTTCAGCAGACCCAAACAGACATCCTGTTTACAGCCAAGATGAATTTATTTATATATATGCATATAAATATATATATGTGTATATATGTATGTATATATATATATATATATATATATATATATATATATAACACACGTATATAAATTCCAAATATTTGCTTTAACTTTCAGGAACGTGCTTGTTATCCTCCCATCACGTCTCCTCTTTTGAGGCTTTTTTCTGGTTCCTTCTTGACCCTTTCCTTTCCTATCCTTTCCTTTTCTCCCCAGTGCACCAATTTCTGCCTCTCCCCTTTTGACCTACTGCAACAAGTTCTCCCTTCTGCCTCTTCACTCCCCCTTTGGTTGGTATTCGAAACTTTCATTCAGTTCTCGGGATTTTCATACCTGATTCCATCGTTCTTTTATTTTTTTTTTTTCTTAATATTTTCACAAATTATTTTGGTTGTTTCGCTTCATTCATTCAATGAGCACTCAGGTCTCATTTTGCCCCGTGACCTTCCTGTTTTTGGAACTTCAGTATGAATAGTATTATCTTGAGGTAACAAGAGCGTAAAAAGAATCTTTCTTTTTATTTTATGCAACTGTTCGTTTTGTAATACTAATTTTCTTTTGTTCATCTTGATAGCAGTTACATCCCTCCTATAATGACAAAACATTCATTTGAAAGCCATTTTTTTTTCTTGCTTCCTACTATGTTTTTTGTCATAACAGCCCAATAATCAGTATAACCAAAACGTTAATATTCGTGTGTACGTACTAATTTAAGATTAATATTATAAGAATCTATTGATAAAGCCTTCAGATAAAACAAATTAGTCACATTGAGCAGCTGTTTATTACCGAAACTGATCAGGGGAGGTCATCTCAATCACTAAAATCGAGTTTTACACGACTAAATGAATATAATTTCAGCGAAATGAGATTACAGAAATAACAATGAGGTCTGCTGATGTCCAGATAATTGGGCAATCATGCAGCTCATTGATGACCTTTGATCCAAATCCTTTGTAGTCTCATTAAGGGATTTTAGCTTACGCTCATCCCCTCTCGTCCATCCTCTTTGCTCTCCAGTCTGAATGATTTTGCTCTTATTTTTTTTTTTTATCTTCCTCTGACATGGGCGTGAAAGATAACGGCTCATATGTGGAGTAAAGGGTTAGTTATTCATAGGGGGGAGATGGATTAAACTTTATGAGATGTATATATGATTAAACTTATGTTTATGTATATATATACAGTATCTATGTATATATATATATATACTTATTATATATATGTATATATATATATGTATATATATATATATATATATATATATATATATATATATATATATATATATATATATATATATATATATGAATCATTGAGAGAGAGAGAGAGAGAGAGAGAGAGAGAGAGAGAGAGAGAGAGAGAGAGAGAGAGAGAGAGAGAGAGTGTATGTTATCTGGGAGCTAGAAGACTTGGAAAACCCAGATCTTCTTGAATGAGAACTGTGAAACTGGAGCTTGGAGATGAGTGGAGATCTGTGGAAGATAAAGGACAGGAAAGACATGAGTAGCGAAATTTCACAGAGGCTCTTTGCTTTTCAATTATTGCATTAAAATTCTCTAACCATTTCTCTTGACAGAGGTAAGGACTGATATTGAGAAAAGCCATGCGTCCTTAATACTAAGACGGGAGATATAATTTGAAACCGAACGAGCAGAGAGAATTAAATGCAAGTTTTTTATTTATTAATGAATACGCTAAAGAATTAATTCCTCCACTGGTCTTTAATTGATAATTTTGTTTGTGTTACGATTCCATCGTAAGGCCTTAATTTTGATTTTTTGACAATTTTATTCTATATAAGGAAAAAGTTTTCATTTGCCTTTCTGGTTACCTGGAAACCTGCGTGCTAGACATTTTCCAGGACATTTGCCGGCTCATGCATCCCAGTTAAATATTACATTGGCCATTACGGAGATATTTTTCGGTACTAAATGAGGCAGCATATATAATGTCTAAAGCAGAATTTCTTGAAAAGAAAAATTTCTATATTTCACATGGCAAAAAAATATCACGAAATATTGTCTAGATTTTATGGCAACAAAATATTTCGACAAGACAATAAGACTGTGAATATTAATTTCCTCTTTGCTAACTTAGCTATTGATTTCCAGTTTGCAAAATCCCTTAACGAAAGTCAATTCTAAGTACAAAACCTGAGTTCGACAAGCATTTGTACAGCAGAGTCGATATCAGTTCATAGCTCAACTGATGGCTCAGTAGTCAAAGTCACTGTTTGTCTTTATTTCTAAATCAGGCAGCGATTCGAATCCCGCCAGTAACGAGGCACTTATCAATTATAGTTACCTTTGGGCGTAAGTTATTCCTGAGAATATTGAAGTGGATATTAAACGATATTTGTGGCTTAATATTTTTGAATATATATACATATATATATATATATATGTATATATATAGTGTATATATACATATATGTATATAAAATGTATGTATATATGTTAAAGAAATATGTGACATCATCAGTTCCTCGACTACGTTGTTCACATAGGTCATCCTTTCCGAGTAATGTTGTGTTAAAGCTGTGAACGCTATTCTTTAATTTTTTTTTCAATCCTTGATACAATTAACATCTAGAAAGTAGAACTGTGTCGTCTTCGTGTGTCGTAAGACATTTCAGCCATCTCTAAAAAACCAGCATGTCGTCGCTAAATAAGAGAAATATACTGTATATATTATATATATATTAATATATATATATTATATATATACATATGTATACATATAAATTATATAAATATACATATGTATACTTATAAATTATATATATACATATGTATGTATGTATATATATATATATATATATATATATATATATATATATTATATACATATATATATATATATATATATATATATATATATATATATATATATATATATATATATATATATGACCGGACCTACCATACAAGACACAAACCACTTGTACCCTTTGCAAACGAAAGCCGTTTCTTAGGACTGAGTTCTGGACGTAATACCCGGAAAATGTCCTGATTTCTATTGGTATCCCAAAATGCATCGGATTTCTTTTATTAACAAAATATTCTACAAACGAACCTTCTTCCTTCCTTCCTTCCTGTATGTGCTTCTTTTCCTAAATGATTTTGAGGACGAGGTCTAAGCTCATTATTTACTGCAGTAGTTTTTAAGTCTTTTGGATTACTTCACTCTTGGTAAAACTTAGGAATATTTCGAAGAGTAAATGCCATCTAAAACATGGAGAGAGAGAGAGAGAGAGAGAGAGAGAGAGAGAGAGAGAGAGAGAGAGAGAGAGAGAGAGAGAGAGAGAATTCACTACGGATTATGATAATAAAAGCTACATTTTGTGTGAGAGAGAGAGAGAGAGAGCACTACGGATTATGATGATGAAAGTTGCATTTTAAGAGAGAGAGAGAGAGAGAGAGAGAGAGAGAGCACAACGGATCATGATGATAAAAGGTACATTTTGAGAGAGAGAGAGAGAGAGAGAGAGAGAATAATGATGAAGGCGGAATTTGATTGCTTGCCACATGCAGAAAAGGAGGGAACTGAATATTAACGAAAAACTATGAATAAAATCATATGCATATTTGAGTATTGCCGGAGGTCATCACAAAGACCTGATGTGAGATACGAATAGAAAAAGGTCATTGACTGGAATAGCAGAAAGAATACATTTATCGAATAGTAATCGAATCAGTTGAATTCCTTGAATGGACCTGAAATGCTATGGTGGAATATATATATATATATATATATATATATATATATATATATATATATATATATATATGTATATTATATATATATGTGTGTGTGTATTTATATATATATATATATATATATATATATAATATATATATATATATATATATATATATTATAATATATATTTATTATATATATATATATTACATATATATTATATATAATATATATTATTTATATGTATATGTATGCGTGTGTGTATGTATGTTCTTTTGTTGTAATCAAAAGGTATGAGGACCCATGCTGTAACTAAGCCACTGACATACAGTTCTCCCAACAGACATTACAGTCACACAGGCAAAGGTACAAAGGCTACAAAAACTTGTAGCATTCAACAAAAGTACAGCTGATTAAAATGCCTTTATTTTTTGTTTGTTTTTGAAATGACTTTAACGTCGAACCTAAAATTCGGTTTCATATTTTTGTACTCGGGCTGAGCCATACTTTCGCGAACACCAAATCATTTTTAACCCCTGACACACTCTTAAATGAAAAATGATTCCACGAAGGCCAATATCACATTTGCATGTAGTGCGTCGTGCAACAAAAATCAGTGAAAAAACTATTTAGCGGAATATGTAACATTTAGGCCTTTTTTTTTGCGAGTTTTTTTTTATGTGTTTTAATGAAAGGTTTTCCTGAATATGAAAGAGCATTCCTAATTGAGAAGCAGTCTTCCGAGAGTATTCATAAACCAAAGGACTGTAGCTGTTTCATCTTTCATTTGTTCATGATAAAAGTTCCGTGCGTTCCTGAGACTTCAGGAGAAATGACGAATAACTGCACGTGTGCACGCACTCAAAAAAAATCCGGTGGATTTGCGGTAACGGTCAGCCTTTGAAGGGACCAAGTTCATGGCGCTTCTTTTCAAATGTTACAAAAGAAGGTAAAATTGTTTTATCAAGAGTCGTCGCAAACTTTATTACTTCTGTGGATCAATACGTGGTTTATAAACTAATTAAAGAATTTTTACTCGAAAAATGGGAATATTCGATTTGTAAATGGTATGAAAACATTGCCATATATCTGCGATACTCTAGGGCGAACAAGAAATAAGTGAGTTGCTGACAGTATATATCGGAAACTACTGATTACAAGTAAAAATGCGCCTGAGTTTCTTCGGCGCAATCGAGTCTTCTGTACATCGTATAAGCAAGGCCACCGAAAATAGATCTCTCTTTCGGTGGTCTCGGTATAATGATGTATGAGCCGCGGCCCATGAAACTTTAAGTGATTCGTCAGTCTCTAAAACAATTAGTGAAAATAATTGAATAATTTACCTTTGCATACGTTCATTTGCAAATTTACCGGCTTTTTTTACACCTATCTTAGTTTGGAATCATAGACTATAATGGCAGTGTTTGTATTCTAAAAGATTGTTTATCTGTGTTTGTTGTAGGATTTTATTTTATTTTTGACATGCTAATATCCTTGCATTCCAATTTCCAGTTATAAATTAATAGCATGGGTCACCTGGAACACCATTATTATTATATTTTTCCCGTAGGGGGGTAGCGCCGTCAGTGCACCTCAAGCGGTGCACTGTTCTTTGTAGCGTGCCTTCGGCCCTTAGCTGCAACCCCTTTCGTTCCTTATACTGTACCTCCTTTCATATTCTCTTTTCTTTCACCTTACTATCCACCCTCTCCTAACATTTGATTCATAGTGCAACTGCGAGGCTTTTCTTCTGTTACACCTTCCAAACCTTTTACTGTCAAAAATTTCCGTTTCAGCGCTGAATGACCTCATAGGTCCCATTGCTTGGCCTTTGGCTTAAATTCTGTGTTCAATTCAGTTCAGTTATTGTTATTTCTAAGAGGTCCACAGGGTCGTGATTAAATTGAGGTTCTTGAAAACTCCACGACTACATCAGCAGATTATATTATTGGCAAAGTCGAAACCTTCAATTTTATCACTTTTTAGCTTTTAACTTTTGCCAGTAATGACATTCTTTGTCACAGTTGTGGATTTTAATGAACATTATTGTTATACATATTAAAGAATATGGTCAGGAAAAATAACTAGAGCATTATTTTCACCATAAAACTAGGGTGAATATGAGAAAGACACTGTTTTCTGCGCTTAACATTTTATGACATATAACAAAATTGCCAATAAAAAAACTCCAAGTGAAAAAATTTTTTTTGTGGTATCAAAAGGAAGCGAAAAGGTTTTTGTCATTTTTAAGATATCAAAAGGAAACGTAATTTCTCCATTAAACTAAGCTCAAATACTGTCCTTTGATGGCAGAATATTCCTAGAATGACAGGAAAGGCAATTCTCTCTCTCTCTCTCTCTCTCTCTCTCTCTCTCTCTCTCTCTCTCTCTCTCTCTCTCTCTCTCTCTCTCTCTCTCTCTCTCTCTCTGGTGTGTGTGCGTTTGTAGGTATGAATGGATAAATTTTACCCATAATTATTACTGGATAAAACACTTATATTTAACAATTGAGTTTAGTATATAACACATTTTTATACCTCTCTCTCTCTCTCTCTCTCCTCTTTCTCTCTTCTCTCTCTCTCTCTTTCTCTCTCTCTCTCTCAATCTAAATCTAAATCTAAACTCACTGGATCATTAAAGGTCTTATATTGGCAATTTTGTAATTCACTCGTAGTATCCTCCAGCAGAATTTAAAAGCATTCTCGTTGGAAATAGCCAATTTCAGTCCGAAAAATGAATTAGAGAGAGAGAGAGAGAGAGAGAGAGAGAGAGAGAGAGAGAGAGAGAGAGACTAATCGTAGGACCTCTTGGAACGCGTGGATTTGCAATCTTCTAACCTACCATTGTTCTCTTAGCTTTACAAACGGCTAACAGATCAAATTATGATTGATGAAACCAAACATTTGGTTTAAGAGAAGCGTTTTTTTATGAAAATGGAGTTTTCTTTGCATTGATTAAATTTAATTTAGTTATCCAAGTCTTCCGCTGGTCTGTATGAAACCTTACATACTTAAAAACTTATTATATTCAAAGGGAAATTGATTACTCGTAGACAGATCATATGAAATATGAGATAGTTCCTCTTCCCGATACCAGTTCAAAGAAGTAGAGACTTATTAGTGCTTTCGAGTAAGTACAGAATCACGATACAAGCATAGTTACCGTGTTACGATCTCGTAAATAATGCTACTCTTAACTTAATGTTTAGAGAGTATATATATATATATATATATATATATATATATATATATATATATATATGTATATATATATATATATATATATATATATATATATATGTATAGTTACATGTACTTATAATGTACTACATGGAAACATGAAGTAAAAACTTTCCTTTTTTACTTTTTAGACATCATGAAGTGGTATTTGGTAATGATCCAGTGAGTTTAGATTTAGATTTAGAGAGGGAGAGAGAGTATAAAAAGGTGTTATGTACTAAACTCATTTGTTAAATGAAGGTGTTTTATCCAGTAATAATTATGGGTAAAATGCAGGTTTTCAATTCACAATCAGCCGTCCCTAGGTCTCCAGGTCTTGATAGAACCACGTTTAGAAGTACTCTTTATTAACTCAAATAAGAAAAACGCAATTATATATGTAAATACATATATATATATTACCAAGTTTAAAATCAATAGTGAAACCCGTTCTGAATATGTATAGGATACGAACGTATATAGCTATGAGAAAAGTTAAAAAATAATGCTAGTTATCCGTAACATAGTCTAAACCTCCCAGGTAAGGAAATCTGAGTAGCTGCTTCCGTAGAGTTGTCGCGTATCAAAGGTCACTGGTGTCAGAGTTTCCCTTAAGGTTGCAATATGAGGTTGAGCTAGGATGTGTAATAACCACCACTTGTCCCTTGCTATGCTCGTTGAGACAGTGTGTTCTTCAACTCTAGATAACCGTCGCTTCTTAAACAGAGCCTGAATTCTGTATTCGATCTAGGTCATATTCATTTAACAGAACAAGTATCTCATACCTAACCCAAGATGAGTTAATTATTTCAGTAACTGGATTCGTGCATTTTTCTTCATTATTCTCCCTGTTGTATTTTTTGCGCTTTGTATTGAAATATATATAATATATATGTATATATATATATATATATATATATATATATATATATATATATATATATATATACATGTATATATATGTATGTATGTATATATATAATTTCTAGATATACATATATATACATATACACACATATACGTACATACACACAGGTGGCCCGCATGACTAAACAACTTGGACGGCCCTGTGCTAGACCTTACATTTACTCATGCTGGCCAGAAAATATGCCTAGCACTTGCCAGTTTTCCAACCATAAAAGTCAAACATTCAGCATGATGAGTTATTACCTAAACTGACTTTCTAAATATGGAATTTGAATACGACACCTCATCGAGACACTTCATTTCATAGAAGCCTTATGAAACTTGATAGTAAGTGGAACTTATGTAGAGCCGCCAGTTGATTACAAATCCAAGTCAAGTTGACTTAGAGAGTATTTTGTTATAGTATCAGCATTGATTAAATGTGAAAATTATTACAAGTTTTAATCAAGAGGAACCAGTGGTAAATGGACATAAGCTTTATCGCGAAGATTTATTGTTCTTTTCATTTCCTGATGTTCCTGCAAATCCTTTGTATTAATTACGATGAAATAAAGCATATCTTTATCCTTTATTTCTTGAACTGAAAAGTACACTTTTATCATTTTATTCGCTTTTTTAAGTGAACTGGATAAGTAAGAAATACTTAGGAAGAGGATTTATATAGCAACAAGTACCAGAGGGAGGGAATTATGTAGCAACAAGTACCAGAGGGAAGGATTTGTATAGCAACAATTACCAGAGGGAAGGATTTATATAGCAACAAGTACCAGGGAAGGACTGGTATAGCAACAAGTACCAGAGGGAAGGATTGATATAGCAACAAGTACCAGAGGGAAGGATTTATAGATCAACAAGTACCAGAGGGAAGGATTCATATATCAACAAGTACCAGAGGGAAGGATTGATATAGCAACAAGTACCAGCGGGAAGGATTGATATAGCAACAAGTACCAGAGGGAAGGATTTATAGATCAACAAGTACCAGAGGGAAGGATTTATAGATCATCAAGTACCAGAGGAAAGGATTTATATATCAACAAGTACCAGAGGGAAGGATTGATATAGCAACAAGTACCAGAGGGAATGGTTGATATAACAACAAGTACCAGAGGGAAGGATTTATAGGTCAACAAGTACCAGAGGGAAGGATTTATAGATCATCAAGTACCAGAGGGAAGGATTTATAGATCAACAAGTACCAGAGGGAAGGATTTTTATAGCATATCAACAAGTACCAGAGGGAAAGATTTTTATAGCATAGCCACAAGTACCAGAGGGAATGATTTATAAGCAAATACCAAAAGAAAACGATTTATGAGGAATAAACCACAAGGGCTGTTTTTCAGTTTTCTGCGAAAGAAAACTATTGTGTCGTCTTTATCTGTCCGTCCGCACTTTTTCTGTCTGCAATTTTTTCTATCCGTACTTTTTCTGTCCTCCATCAGGTCTTAAAAACTACTGAGTCTAGAGGGCTGCAAATTAGTATGTTAATCATCCACCCTCCAATCATCAAACATACCAAGTTGCAGTCCTCTAGCCTCAGTAGTTTTTATTTGATTTAAGGTTAAAGTTAACCATAATCGTGCGTCTGGCAACAATATAGGACAGTCCACCAACGGGCCGTGGTTAAAGTTTCATTGGCAGCGGCTCATGCAGCATTATACCGACACCACCGAATGATAGATTTATTTTCGGTGGCCTTGATTCAGGACCCTGCCTTGATTATACGCCGTACGGAAAACTCGATTGCGCCGAAGAAACTTAGCCCCATTTAACTTGTTTTCATTGCAGTGAACCAAACAAATTTAGGGTAAACTTTATTACTCAGGATCAAGTGCAGTGCTGAGGTTCCAGATAGCATGTCAAATCAGAAGTTTTGATTGAAGGTTTATATTCAGCAGTAAATACTCCGAGAATGGCGTAGCTGGTCCATGTGATCTTTGTCATTGTCCCCTCCCCCACCCCAAAAAAAAAAGAGTATGTAATATTTTCAATTTACTTTTCTTCTTATGTGACTGCAGATTCATGAACAAATAGGAGAGCTGAAAATTTTTCATCCTAGAAGTGAGTAATACGAAGGAATAGCCGTATCGCATAAGTCTCCTTTCATGATTTCCCTGTAGTACTTTTTGAATGGGGGCACGAGGAAGATATTGCAACAAGAGTCGGAAAGCTTTTGCTAGCAGTACCAAAAGTAATATATGTGTGGAATAAATAAATTTTGCCGCCTTTTCCAGTATAGTATGTATGTTGTCAAAAGCAATATAAAGTTGTATTATCCCCATATTGACTTCTGATCTTTTGTTTTAACAGATTACAGATGTTTAACAGTAGGCGTATATTCTGGCAAGCATAACATAACAAGTAATTGTCACTTTTTACCAGATACGTATGTAATTGCAGCAACCACAATGCCCTCTTAACATCTCAAATTTTTCACACTTTTTGGGCACTATAAAGCCTCAGATCCAAATGCGAGAATATGAGGTAATTCTGATGTCGTTTGCAGGATTCGAACCAGCATCCAGAGCATCACACCTGACCAGGTCGGGAACATGACCTTGTACTGATATTCTGGGTGCCGGTTCGAATCCTGCTACGGACATCGGAATTACTTCATACTCTTGCATTTGGATCCAAGGCTTAGTCGTGACAAGCTTATCAAAAAAGGGTGAAGAATTCAAGAAGTTAAGAGGGTATTGTGGTTGTTGCAATTACATACGTATCTGGTAAAAAGTGATAATTACATGTTATGTTATGCTTGTCAGGATGTACCCTTACTGTTAAACATCTGTAATCTGTTGAAACAAAAGATCAGAAATTAAATATTGGAATAATACAGCTTTATACTGCTTTTGACAAACATACATACTATACTAGAAAAGGTGGCAAAATTTACTTATTCCACATATATAATACTTTTGGTACTGCTAGCAAAAGCTCTTCGACTCATGTTGCAATGTCTTCCTCGTGCCCCCACTCAAAAAGTACTACAGGGAAACCGCAAAAGGAGACTTAGGCGGAACGGCTATTCCTTCGCATTATTCACTTCTAGGATAAAAGAAAACCTTTCACCTTTCCTATTTGTTCCTGAATCTATTGTCAGTAAGAAGAAAATTAGATTGAAAATACAAGGAAATCGCAAAAGGAGACTTAGCCGGAACGGCTTAGTTGTGATAAGCTTTTATTATAAGAAAAAGTGTGAAGAATTCAGAAAGTTAAGAAGGCATTGCGGTTATTGCAGTCACACAACATAGCAATTGATCAGATTGTCTTCGTACAAACATCATTCTATCAGGTGTTAAAGCTGATAGCGTGTGATTAGGCCCTTTCTACCGAAGAAGATTAGTTTATGGTACCCATCGAACATCAAAAATGAAGATTTCCTCACAAAGGGTAGGTTATAAATATTCAGGGCGTTTTTCATCGACCCTCGATGTCAATCAGCTCTTCCCTTTGAAGATGGATGTTATTAATTATTCATAGCTCGCTGGTCAACAAGAAAATCAGTATTTTGAAAATTCTTCATAAGATAAGAATGACCGGAGGGTTGCTTAGTAATTGTAACATTGGCAATATATATACATATATATATATATATATATATATATATATATATATATATATATATATATATATATATATATATATATATATATATATAGTTTGATATATATGTATGTATATATATTTACATATATATATGTATATATATAGTTTGTTACTATACACACATACATAAATATATATGTATACATATATATATATATATATATATATATATATATATATATATATATATATATATATATATATATATATATATATATATATATTTAGTTACTATTTTACAAATGAAATTTTCAAATATTAAGCCACAATTAGTCAGTTAAAACGGAACTCACTTACCTTGGATAACTAACATCCAAAGGAATTGTTATGCTAATTGCACCTACCCTGACCAGGATTCGAACCCATCACTTATGGTTGTTGCATGGGAGGCGGAGATCAAGGGAGATGGCGACGTTCATTAAGTCACTGTCTCCCATGTGCTAACCTTGAAAGGCATGGGTTCCGATTCCGGCCAGTAGGGGTGCATTTATCATATATAATTTCTTTTGGATGTCAGTTATTCACAGTTTGTAGCAGTTTCGGTATTGGCATATTATTTGTGGCTTAATATATATATTATATTATATATTAATATATATATATATATATATATATATATATATATATATATATATATATACATGTGTGTGTTTGCATTTATATATTTATACATATGATATATATACACATGTACAGACATATATTCATAATATTATACATACATATATATATACATATGTGTGTGTCTGTGTAAAACAGAAATTAACGTTTACAAAATTATAAAAAAATGAAAATGAAGCCAGAGTAGCAGAACGCTCTCCTCTCTACAAGTTAATTATATTCCGCTAAAAGGGTATATATACCCATCCACTCTATAGGGCCCTTATGAAACTCAGCAAGCTAATGTCAGGCATGTATGCTGTATTAAATAATAAATGATATGTACATTACATTATCTGTGTAGTACATGTCATTTAAGCCATTACTAAAATGGCAGTATGGGCTGCTAACATAAGTGCAGTACGGTAACAATGTAGTTTAACATACTGTTTTATTTCTGCTTTATATCATAACCCATTATTGAAAACAAAAGCATTACGTAATTCATGACATTGATACTTATAATCGTCAGTTGACGGATTTGGTACAAATTTTCAAGCAGCGCGTTGATGCTAATTTTAACTATCTTTAAAATATCGTCTTTTAACGGGATTATCGTATCGTATATTTCGCTTATTTGACGCTCATGTTCTTTGTCATTTTTTTCCGTAAGAAATCATTTGTATACGCTTACAAGTACATATCTCTCTATCTATTCAGTTATCTGTCTATCTGTTTATCTCTCTATCTCTGTCTATGCCTGCCTGCGTGTGTTTATGTGTGTGATTAAAGCGTTGCAGGTTTGCAAGCTAAGAGTTTGGTAATAGAGACATTGATATTCAGAAACATCGCAAATAATAGTCACGCAGGTCATCCGTTGAACTCGCATATGTACGCTGCTATGGATGAACGGTAGCAACGCTCGTTGACAAGACGTGGAAGCTGGAGAGATGACATTAACGGTACTGCGTGAAGATCCTGGAGGTCACACAATTATATACGAGTTGTTCTCCATGGGAAATAGAGTGACTGTCAGTCACTGATCACCAGGTTACATGCAACAGATTTTGTGGAGAAGGTGAGAGGACACGTGGGGGATATTAAAGGAAAATCATCAGATGTTTGTAACGAGTCACACCTGGGATTCTTCACGCTTGACTAAAATGGAGACAAGCCACAGCCTAGATTAGATTATGTCCTAATGTATAGTTTTCGAGGAAGCTGAAATTTATTAGTGCAAATACGTAATATAAATACGAATAGTATTACTCTCAAGTATAAAAATGTATGGAAAAGTGCCCATAGGACATTAAAATTTAGGTCAAACAATGAAGTTGGCAGGGTATAGCTGTTAATACCTACAGATTATCTATAGCCATCACCTAACAGAGCTTCCATAGCATTCGTTAGAACTGTCTCACAAGTGATATTATGGAGTATTACTGAGTATTTTAATTGACGAACAATTAATGTTAAAACGATCAATACCAGTAGATGTGTTCTGTATATATATATATATATATATATATATACATATATATATATATAAATATATATAAATATATATACAATATATCTATCTGTATATATATATATATATATATATATATATATATATATATATTATAAATATATATACAATATATCTATATATATATATATATATATATATATATATATATACACACACATATATATATATATATATATATATATATATATATATATATATATATATATATATAGTGATATATATATATTTGTATATATTTATATATAGCATAATTTTTTTTCATCATGGATCGCTATGTAATAGCATTTTCTATTGGAAATGAATTGCTGAAGGGGAAATATTGCGTAGAGGATTTGTGAGGGTAAGTTTCCTATGTAAATGGATTATAAAAAAAGAAGTAAAAGATTAAAGCCATTTTTCTTGTCCAATATACGTTTTCGGTACCAGAATCACATGGCCTCTGAGAGAGAGAGAGAGAGAAGAGAGAGAGAGAGAGAGAGAGCGCACTGTCTGACGTTGTTGAACGATTCAAACCAGTTGTTTATATTGCTTTAGGTAGCTTGTTAAATGAACACACACACACGCACACGTGTGTGTGTGTGTATATATATATATATATATATATATATATATATATATATATATATATATATATATATATATATATATACACATATATGCATGTGTCTGTGTGTATGTGTAAATAACAATAAACATATGTAACATTATGTTATTGCCATATTTTTTGTGCTCTAAATGAAGTGTGTTCGCATGAACGACCCAAATGGACAATAAAACTATGGAAGAAAACGTAGAATTAGTGTTTGAATTCCTTTTGAAGGTAAACTAATTAAAAACCGTAGCTTTTCCCACGGACGTTTTTCACCATACGGAAGCAGTCATTGTTTCTTCAGTGGGAATACTTTCTTCCTATAGAGTCAGCCTTTACTTCAAAAGGCTTTTTTTTTTTTTGCTCGATTCTTTATAGCCTATGATTACAGCAGTTATATACAATGAATAGGGACCAGCGCCCATTTTTCTGCCACATCTTGGCCTGTTTTATGGGTTTCTAAAGATGGATTTTTATCCAGAAAAAATCATTCCCTTAATTTGTGGAAACAGAAAAAAATAGGCTTTTATTATTCTACTGTACAGTCAGGAAGTTGCAGACTTGAGTTTTATAGATTTCCAAAGGTGGATTTTTTTTTAGAAAATCATTCCTTTAATTATTGATAATTAAAAAAAAGGGTGTTTTTTAATTCTACTATACAGCTGGAAAATGGAAGAAAGGTTGCTTTCTCGGCTTTTACGTGAAATAGTTTTCTATTTTGGGAATCGTTGATGTTAAGTTTGCATTATGAGAGTTGCAGTCTAGGGTTAAGATAATAGAATATATTTTTCTTGTTATTTATTACCTTGCAAATAACCTTTTTCTTAGTTTTTCATTAGATCGCGTCTTCATAAAATAATACACACAAACGCACACATTCAAGCATGGTAATTATGTAAATATTAAGTTACTGAACATATTATTGTGAGACGATGACATATTAGCCACGGACTCGGGTATCAATTTATTCTGGATCGTCCCTCACAAGCGAGATTTTAATCTGAGCTGCAAAGTGGCGCATTCCTTTCTCTGACATGTTGATTTATGGTAAGTTCCGAGAAATTAATAACGTGTCATTGTGAAAAAAAGAGGGCTGTTAAAATGTAAACCATATTTCATTTATTCAGTTTCTTTGATATCAAGAGAATATTTCTCGTGGATTTTAGACCTGCGTCTGAGGGCATATTTTGCTTCTCATGTCATGCGCAGTGTCAGAGCGTATTCAGGATATAGGCCTACTAGCTAACAAAATTCCTTGGACTTGTTCTAATTCGTTGTCACTGTCCCCTGTTTGTTGTTACTCAGTTAATACCGTTTAATAAATCCGTGAGCCATCGTCGTGCACTATAAACAAGTAAAAAAAATGCGCTAAAGTTTCTTCGGCGCAAATCGAGTTTTCTGTACAGACGCTACAGCCTATAATCAAGGCCACCGTAAATAGATCTATCTTTCGGTGGTCTCGGCATAACGCTGTGTGAGCCGCGGCCCATGAAAATTTAGCCACGGCCCGATTGTGGTATATCCTATATGGTTACCAAAAGCACGATTATGGCTAACTTTAACCTTAAATATAATCAAAACTGAGGCTAGAGGGCTGCAATTTGGTATGTTGGATGAATGGAGGGTGGATGATCAACATAACAATTCGCAGCCCTCTAGCCTCGGTAGTTTTTAAGATCTGAGGGCGGACGGACAGACAAAGCCGGCACAGTAGTTTTCTTTTACAGAAAACTAAAAAGGAAGGATTTTGAATACATCTAAGACGTTTTTATAAGCCAAATAAAAAAAAGAGTGGCATCAATTTAGGTCAAGAATCGTATTTGAATGGTATGAACAGTATACTTAGAGTAAAAAGCTGAGAAAATATAAGTTACGACTTCCAGCAAAGTGAATCCTGCACCCATACAGAGATTAGTTATCTCTCTCTCTCTCTCTCTCTCTCTCTCTCTTGAGAAAGTCTTCTTATCTAATTTAGGTGGCTGAAGACACGGGTCTTTTACCTGATTGCATTGCGTGCGAGAAACCAAACGATAGTCGGTTCAATATTTCAGTCTAGGCCTTAACACAGATAACAGGAGACCACGAGAAGAAACTATATTCATTTATATAATTGTGAACAATTGCAGAGAAAACAGCGTAATTCCATAGGTAAGAAGAGAAATAAAAGTACCAAGGCTAATAGTCATAGTTAAGGAAAGTATATAGATAATTCTTATAAGATCATCAAAATACCATTTGTAGTGATATACATTAAAAGTAAAAATTCAGATTGTAGATTTGAGTTCTCCCAGACGCTTGCAAGACGTTGCTTGGTATTTTTGTTTTATGGTGGCCGTAAACACTTAAATTGTCCTTGACCAAAGAGGAAAGTATGGCTCAACTCCTACCAAAAATAGGTCCGTCATTTGTGTGTTTAAATGTGTACATTAATATCTCGATTTTATTTTGGTGAAAGCAGAAATCATTCAAGAGCAGTAGCGCCGTTGTTCCTCAGTTGTACCATTAATATTTTGAGAGTAACGTATATTTAAACTGAGACATATATTTAAACTGAGATTTTCAGAAAAATTTAAACTGAGATTTTCAGCTGAACCTAACAAGAATCTAGACATAACTCTCTCGGTAATCTAAGTGTTCCAACCTCCGATTTCATTTCATTAATTTATTCCCTGACCGAAAGCAGCGCATTTTAAGCAAAGAAAAACACCTGAGCATTTAGATTGGTCACAGCTTTCGTTTACGGACTGAAATTTGCATTTAACTCTCGAGGAATCAATTATCCTTTAGGAATCTTAATTAGAGTCAGCTGGTGAAACTCATTTTCTGCTCCGCCACATTCGCCCTGTATTCCCTCGTCCGACTCGCTAGTCTCTCTCTATTTCTTTCTCTGCATAGATGGGATGTTCCTCTTTCACCATCTTCTTCTTCTTCGTTTTAACGTGCTTTTATTCCCATTTTTATATGGGGTAAGCACGATGCCTTCTTTGAAGGACTTTGATTTGGCGGTGGGGTAGGCCGTAGCCTCGATCGGCTGCCCTGCCTGACATCGCTTAGACCCCGGTGTTCCTCTTTCACCATCCTCACGGAATAATTATCCGGTGCTGTCTTCGTGGGCGGTGTGGAATCCAACCGTATTCAGAGAGATTAATCTTATGGGCCTCCCGCCAACAGGTACTATCTGTTCAACTAAAGGTCGACATTGCTTCAGCTAAGGTCTATCGAGGTTTCATTGATTTTTATATTTTTTTTATTAGCCATATTTATTGTAAGTCCAACTACAAATAAGATCGATAACTTTGTCGACATGAAATTAAAGATAAGAGGTTCTGGATTGGGCTTTGTTGTTAATGGCGAATTAGGTGTGTGTTTGTTTAGATACCTGTGTGAAATCAATCAATCAATCATATATATATATATATATATATATATATATATATGTGTGTGTGTGTGTGTGTGTGTGTGTGTGTGTGTATGTATATATATATACACATATATATACATACACATATATATATATACTGTATATATATATATATATACATATATATATATATATATATATATATATATATATATATATATATACATACATACATAAATATAATGTATGTCACCAATTAGATATTTAAACATTCATGCAAGAATTTTCGTCCATTCCTTCTTCGTATCCTGTGTCAGAATCATTCCGTTCTTTCTTTATCCTTCACGTTTCATGAACCTGCAGTGAAGAGCTTGGAAACTCCCCAAAATAAAACGTCCCAATTATCTCTTAATACGTCAGTGCCTTTGAGTTCAGCGACTAATGTGTGTTCTTGTATAAAAGAAAAAGAAAGAAAGAGGTCGCGCTGTAGAAGAGAAGGTAGTCGATGAGGCCTTCAGGCGAAATAGGCAACGTGGCAACTCGTCCGATAAGTATCACTTGACCTTATTGCTCGCTGAAGGTGATGTCGCGCAGGAATTATTTTGCTACAAAGTACTCCCAGAGCTTTTAGAAATGAGGATTATTATTATTTTTTTTAATAATAATGAATTTAAATGCCACATTGCCCTACTTTCTTACTGTTTGTAC
>NC_089795.1:81877662-82030162 GCF_040412425.1 Macrobrachium rosenbergii
GAAAATAGTGCAAGCCTCCATTACAGAAACAGATGCAGAATGTGAGCCACACACATTGGTGTAGAAGGTATGACGAAATTGCACTTTTGCGTTTGATGGGAGGAAAAAAGTATATGAAGTTAAAGCCAGTGGAAGCTTTTTGGCAGAACTCCGGAGGTTTTCACACACACACACACACACACACACACATACATATATATATGTATATATATATATATATATATATATATATATATATATATATATATATATATATATATATATATATATATGTGTATATATATATATATATATTATATATATATATATATATATATATATATTTATATATATATATATATATATATATATATATATATATATATATATATATATATATATGTACACATTCATATATATATATATGTACACATTTATATATGTATATATATATATATTTATATTTGTAAGTACATATGTATGTATGTAAGTATGTATGTATATGTGTGTGTGTGTGTGTATGTGTTAAGGAACATACATATTACACCAAGAAGCAACCTAGACACTAATCAGTAACCCTATTGCAATAAGCAGTTCAAGTCAAGAAATAATTTTCAGCATTAACACAGTTCCACCTGAACACACGAACATGAATTCACTTAACCTTTTGTACAAGCCATTTACTTATCTGCTCCCTTTTATCTTTGAAAGGAATTAAAACTGTTTATAGAAAAAAACTAATGCTGTATTATAGTAGTTGAGCTGGAAAACTTTGAAAACGATTTGATGTTTCTTTACCTTTTTCAGATCTTGACCTTGATAGCAGCCTCATCTTAAGCTTTCTTAGTACACACTTTCAGGCTTGGGTTCACCTAAGCTTCAGAAATTCATATCACAATTTCTGAATTTTCATAAATACTGCATGAATCCTGTAATTCCTTTTTATCATTAGCTTGTATGGTTTTGGATACTTTCAGGATTGCTGATTCCCATTATATTCAGAGATTCTGATAAAAAAAACTTAGGTTATTCTTAAGCTTTTTATTTACTATTGCACTCAGTAGGCCCAAGGCTAATAATCTTTCAAGGATTCATTATTTATTTTCAGACTTCTAGTCTCAGTCTTACAGCTGATTCTCACATCCTGCTTCGTTTCTCTCCTTATTACTTTCAAGTATCTTATTTAATAAGATTTCATTTCATGTTCACGATTGCCATCTTTCAAATAATATAATACCAGAGAATGACGAAGATTCCAATAACAAAATATTAAGCTCGTGTACAAAAATAATACGGATTTATTTCCTCAAAGTTCAGCAACAGAAACGAAGAGAGCAACGGACTAAGTAGAAAAAGGGAGTTAGTATTTATTCGCACTGAGTGTAAATCACGGGGGAGAGAAGGGAGAATGAATATCAAGATAATGGCTTTCGCAGATACGAACTTAATTCATGGGTGCTTTAGAATGATTTACAGTTATTAGTCGAACGGGTTAGATACGTCAGAAATATATTAGGAGAGTGAAGGAACGGAAGACAAAGAAAGTGCTGCATTGACGATGTGGTAGAAGTGTTCGAACTAAAGGGCCTTATCATCCGTATCCAAGAGGCATAATATCGCGTGAAAGATGTTTGAATGGCGCTGTGGATGTAAAGGTACTCGACGTGATGCTGAGTAGCCTTGGAATTACGTGTATCAAATGGCTGTGAAGATCTTTTTTTTTCACAGGTTCATTCTTAACGAGTTTGGGAGTAACTTCTGTCCTTATTTTTATCGTGCAAAGTTTTTTAATAACTAATCGGTTAAAAAAAAAAAGGGTCAGGACAGTAGCTTTAAAAGTAATGTCACAAGAGATTCGAAATGATAGACCATGAATCGTTTCAACTCGGACCATAACCCTCCATCTTGTGATTCGTTCCGAGCCATTTCTCCCTAATTCTCGTTTAGCAGTGGGAGATTCAAGCCCTATCCTGTACCCCCTGCCCCGCCCCCTATACCACAGGTCACCACTCAGGCTGCGTATTATAAATCAAGACTGTGCCAGAAGTTCTGCGTGTAAAGATGAATCGCTTTTATAAAGCTACACAGTGTGCGCGCTCTGCTCCTCTTTTGTTAATCAGTTCTGATTCGTTTCTGTGAACGAGAATTAAATTTCTCTTTTACTGAATTATTTTACCAAGTCTCAGTTATTGTTGTTAGCTTTGCTGTTGTAAGAAACATGCTTTTTGTATCAGTTCATTTATTCCGATAAACAATAGAATTCGAGGTATTCGAACTGTGCAGTGTGTTATTGAACTCATTTCTATTGGTTCATCTTAATGATTCTTACGTAAAGAAATGTATACACACACACACATACACACACGCATATATATATATATATATATATATATGTGTGTGTGTGTGTGTGTGTGTGTGTGTGTGTGTGTGTGTGTGTGTGTGTGTGTGTGTGTGTGTGTGTGTGTAAAGCAAGCTTTTTGTGTCTGTGCCATTAGTGTAGCACTCACCTGGAACCCGAGACAGCAGCAATGTGACTCCTCTGTTTCTCTGTTCCATTTATATGACATCATTCTACCATACTTAAATATATATATATATATATATATATATATATATATATATATATATATATATATATATATATATATATATATATATATATATATATATATATATATATATATATATATATATATATATATATATATTGTATATATATATATATACTATATATATTATATATATATATATATATATATATATATATATATATATATATATATATATATGTGTATATGTGTAATATGTGTAACATATATATGTGTATGTGTGTACGAGTCATCTTTTTTAGTAGAAGAGGCATATTCATATTACTGTCTGAACCCATTCACGTGTATAAAATACGACCTGAAATGTCCAGAATTCCTACTCTGGTCAGTGACGAAATAAAAAAAAATCACAAAAAAAAAAAAGTTCTTATCCTCCACTATTGCTGTATTAGATTTTGTGAAGAATTTTTCTGTTGTCACGATAATCAGGCACCACATTTCCGTATGAATATATGCATTTTCGCACAAACTTCCCTTGAGCATACGTGCCTGTACACGCGCAAATATATGTATTCTTTGCCTTGAACACGTCTTGTAAATGTTATCGTGCATATTTTCATGGTCGACTGCGCTGGGTCATGGAAAAGGGCATAGATCTTGCAACCTCACCCCAGTGAAACTTGCTAGGAAAAAAGACGTAATCATGTGGTTAATACTTGGATGGGTGGTCGCCAATAAAGACTAGACACCGTCGGCACAAGCACATTGAATTTCGTGGTGAATATGTATATATATATATATATATATATATATATATATATATATATATATATATATATATATATATATATATATATATATACAGTATATATATATATATATTATATATATATATATATATACATATACATATATATATACACACAGTTTACAATACTAAACGGAAACTTGCACCAGAGACCTAATGCCTTTGCTTATTGGAAGATTAAATTTTTCTATCGATGTTAAACGTCTCGTTTCAGTTGCAATATGAGAATCACAAATCTCTAGAATGGGTGGATTACTGAAGAGGTTATTGGATTACGTTTGTTAGCTACTCCTATAAATCTGAGGGAGAGAGAGAGAGAGAGAGAGTAGTAATGATGCCTTAATTGTATTTCTTTTAAAGCGAAAAGGTAACCAACTTCATATATATATATATATATATATATATATATATATAATATATCCCATATATATATATATATATATATATATATATATATATATATATATATATATATATATATATATATATATATATATATATATATATATATATATATATTTATTAGACTGAGCTCAATTCTGAAAGAAATGATAGACCTACTCCTTGAGGGACAACAAAATAAGAACCAGGGAAAACGGAGGCAAGTAGTGCGTTCAAAAGCCTGGAAGCTGGGAAACAAAAATACTGAAAAGTGTACCAAACGACAAATTTTAATGAAAGCTGAAATAATTCACTCTACGGACGTTAGCTGTTTCAAATTGAATTGCTTTAGAACTGGAAATGTAACGTAAGTAAACAAAACAAAATTTTAAGTTTATTTAGGACAGAAATAAACAGAGCAACTTAGGGAAGAATAATGAATTCCTTTGTGTATTTCTGTATAGTGCCTCATTTTTATATCATACATCTTTCTCATAATAATTATAATTATACAGTAACAACAACAGCAAAGGTGTCAACAGCAGCAAGAATAACCATGATAATGATAATAATCACGATAGTAAAAGTACCGGAATTTACATTCCTAAATGGAATGTATAACCCTCGAAGATCGGATTTTAAAGCTTTCAGGCATCTATTAAATATTCATGAAAACACTAATATACTATCTAAAAGGGAAAGTATGAGGGTACTATGAAAGTATTTACTGTTTATCCCTAAAGTAGAACTAAGTAAACAGTAAATAAAATTCTGTTTGCGCTCAAATGTAAACTTCTCTTGCGAATACCATTGAAAAAAAAAATATCGTAATTAAGCGAAAATAAACAGTTCCTAACCCAAGTCTGGTACTTCCAGGAAAAAAAAAAAAGTACCATGACGTTGCCCCCTGGGCAAGCATATTCCAGCACGGAAAGATATTCTGATAATCAGAGTGACTTAATTATTTTCATTTCAACTTCACAAAAGCTTCCTTCTTCTAGAAACTGAGTAATTAAAATTTAATATTTGATGAATTTCCTTACCGGCCACGAGGCAGTTCCTTGTTGCTTTTGGGGCGCAAGTTCACGATGCCTTTGACTGCAAGAAGCGAGAGAGAGTGAGAGAGGTTTTTTTTTTTTTTTAGTCCTAGTTCTTAACGCGACTGAAATTAACGTCCTTTTGATTCGGTTGAGAAACATTTTGCTAAAGGGAAAATGCAGCTGTTTGGTATTCCTAATTAGGTGACCTGAGGCACACTCGTCTTTGGCCTAACATGAATAATGACTGTATTGTTTAGAGTCGGCGGCGACTCTAGTAGACTACGGAAAGGCAGGAGGTGTTATTTTGTTACAGCACGCATATACATGCACACACACACACATACGAGCGTGGGCATCATATATATATATATACATATATATATATATATATATATATATATATATATATATATATATATATATATACATACATATATATATATATATATATATACATATATATATATATATATATATATATATATATATATATATATATATATATATATAATATATATATATATATATATATATATGTGTATATTTTATATAATATATTTATATATAATATATATATATATACATACATATATTTGTTATGCAGTATTTTGTCCCTGACAGCACAACAGCCCTCCATTTGTAAAAGCCTAATCAAATTTTACTTCCTTTCGCTCACAGAAGGTAATTTCGTTATAATAAGGTTAATGCACATATACTTACGGCATCTTGTCGAAGAGCGCTATATTTCATCTCTCGATTGGAAAATTAAGAGAAAGAAAATACACTTATTAGAATTAGGCATGGCCAGGTCTGTGAATGAAATCAGAATATATGAAAAGAAATGGGATGAAATAATGAAAACAGATTTTTTTCTTTCTTACCATCTACATATCCATGCTAAGGACTTCTCTTCCTGCTTTTATTTTTCCTGGCTCGTATGCCCTTTCAGTCTTAAAGAGTCAGCCTAGAGAATCTTTCGAGACCGAACCTCTTATTTTCTTTTTTCCTCTATATTCCCTTTCCTTCTGCTGCTTTCTTAGTGGCCGGGCTAGCTGAGGGCGTTAAAATGCCATTCCACAAGGCCCCTGCATTAGAGAACATATGGTTTCCAGTTTTACCACTTCTCGCACGTAATTGGATGTATTTGTCTCAACGTAGTACCTTTTACCGTACCCTTCCGTCCCTATGAATATGGATATGCGGCTAGTATTTTATGGTCACGCGTGAAACTGCCCCAAAAAGTTTTCCTGGCGTTTGCGGCGGCCGGATCTCATTACTGCGGTGCATTTTTTAAATTGGCTGATGGATTACGAATTTTGACTCACTAATGAGACTGCCAATCTTTATCCCGTCCTGTCCTCAGCTCTCCCTGATTTTCCATATCGCAGCTTGGCTGAAATTTAAGAATCGCAGGCCTCTGGAGCGTTTAGGATAATCTAGCCGATATTTCGGTTATTTCCAAATGTATTTCAGGAGGGATAGGGAGGGAGCGGACTTTCATTTTCTTTAAACATTTAAACGGCCTTTTTGCCATCAACTTTAAACGACATTTCAAATAGATTTCCAGTGCGATTATCTGTTCATATAAATCAGGCTATCATTTTGTTTATAGCCAGAGAACAAGGCAATGAACAGCAGATTAAGAGTGATAACCCTGGTTTAATGCAGTTCAACCTTGTCAAGAGAAATGTTGGTTATTCAATAATTGTTATTGAATAACCTGAATTAAGGCCAGCTTAATCTGACAAAGAGAACAACGAAATAATCATATCCATCTCAGATTAATCCTTTGAGGTGACAGATGTATGATGATAGAATTATTTGAGATGACAGATGTATGATGATAGAATTAGAACATTAATTTCCAAAAGTGTAATAAATATACATAGCTTTAAAATTAATTATGTAGTTACTTGGTGTGGGTTTGGGAGTGTGTGTGTATGATTGACAGTTTTAATACTTCGTTCATCTTCATAAATATTCATGTAATTTTGCTTCGCCCCCTCTGAACAACAGTTAAACATGTTATTGAAGCTCTAATTAGCAAAATCCCATACGCGTTCGTAGGTGAAATCCTCTGAGAATTAATCCTTAGTTTTTTCTTAAGCAAAGCTAATTAGGGTATGTTGAAATTTGTGATATTTAAAAAATCTGACTATTTAGAAATTTAAAAATGCCATGAGGCAATGGAACTATTTGAAATTTTAAAACCGACGCCATTCTCGAGTGGATCTCCTCTGTATGCAAAGCAGTAAATGTTATACAAAACAATGACTATGTGAAGTATCATACCGCAAAATAATTTCCATTCTAGCTTAAAATTCCTTTGGTCCTAAAATTACTCATTTCTCTGTAAATACTCTGCAAAAGGTATGCCTTCATTTTTGTGTTATGCTGGCGTCCTGTGCTGCAGTTATTTTACAGGAAGCGAAATTAATCCTGGAAGTGAAAACAACGTAAAGTGAAAGCATGCACCCTGAATTCCCGCTACGTGATTTGTCGAAAAGCCAGGTCTTTTTTGAATTGCAGATTAATTAGGCTTGTCCAACCGCGTGTCAGAATTATTTGGGTGAAATTCCCTCCGGGGCAATTAAGTGAGTCAATATCTTTCTCTCTCTGTTGGACTGAATCACAACAAACCAACAGATATCACTCCATGTTTACTCACCTGTTGTTCCTGCGTGTGAGGAGAACAAATTAAAATCGTTGTTTATTTGTCTGTGAAATGAATTTGAGAGATTGCGGTGAGTAATCTATCGAGAATTGAGAGAGAGAGAGAGAGAGAGAGAGAGAGAGAGAGAGAGAGAGAGAGAGAGAGAGAGAGGCAAAAAGTCGGGGGCAGGGTAGAAAATAAATAAAGAAAATTGCAAAATGTGAGTTTAGATTACGGATATAAGAGTACTGCATTACGCAGTCATACATGCACATCTGTTTAATTCAAATGAGTGGATATATAGAGTAAATTGGTTGATATGGCATCACAAAAACTTCATTTAAATTAATAGTTTACGAAGGAAAATGCCAATTTTTAAGACTTAAACTCTGTGTACTTAACAGTAACTTTCAAAACAACACACCTGAAAGGTTATATCAGGCGTACCCGTTGACCATCTCCCTTTCTGCTTGGTTCAGTCGAGAATAATTTTAGCTTCGACTTTTTTTGTGCTCCCGATATATCGACCGACCTCCAATTTTAACGTTTACTCTATTTATGATCACCCCGAAGCTTTGCTTCTCTCATAACCCTTTTATTTTCCTCCCTATCTCCCCTCTAGAGCCCTCTCACTCCCCCTAAAAAAAAAGAAAAAAGTGCTGATACCTCGCACCTCCTTTGCGCCGTCATCAGCTGATCGATTTAGTTTTGCCTCTGAGTGAGCGACTTTCAATGGCTCTCGATCGTCGCGTCTCGTCGTGTATTCGTCGTCCCGTGGTGGATTCCTCTGAGGGCTGAAGGGCTTTGATTATTCTCTGTGATCTTTAAGCCTGTGTCGTCACCCTTCCTTTCTGAAGGCGCCTTGACGGGTCAGATTGGAAGTGAATATGAGGAATGTTTGGTAAGAAGTGTTTGCGTAATTCTTGTTTGTGTTTAGCATCTTTGTACTTTGTTTTTTTTTGCTGTTTACTTTTCATTCCAATGTTGGTTTGATATGCGTATTGTTCATTACGAGAAAATACGGATCATGTCAAGATTAGCGAGCCCACTCGCAGCAGGGTTCGCTATTCTTTACAAGAAGATTATTGGGTTCGTTATTCTTTACATGTGAATAGTCAGGTTCGCTGTTCTAGACATGAACACTTCGGTACCAGACATTTGGGTCCGCAGGGGATAGTACTAAACAAGCCGAAATACATTTGACACCCCAGGGGGCTAGTAGTAAACCCGGCGAAACAGTGTAGATGAATCACTGTTTCGCCGTGTTTAGTACTAGCCCTCATGTGGAATTGGAGTTCGGACCGGAAAGGGTTGGCCATTCTTTACATGGGGATCATCGGGTTCGCTGTTCTTGACATGGAGATGTTGGGTTCGCGAATCTTGATATGATCCGAAAATACAAATCAGTTGGAATGGATGTAGAATTTAGGACAAAGGCCAAGCGTTGGGACCTACGAGATCACTCAACGCTGAAAGGGAAATTCAGAGTAGAAAGGTTTGAAAGGTGTAACAGGAGGAAAACCTCGCAGTTGCTCTATGAAACAATTGACAGGAAAGAAAGATACAAGAAAGAGAATCTGAACAGATGTACAATAAAAGGAATGAAAGGGGTTGCAGCCAGGGGCCGAAGGGACGCTGCAAAGAACCTTAAGTAATGCCAACAGTGTGCCGCGTGAGATGCACTAACAGCACTATCCTCCTACGGGGTACAAATCAGTTGAGGATCGATGTAATCAAAATGGTTTATAACTGATGATAATAGTTTTCCGAGATGAAAATGCAAATAACGTTGGTGATTAATTGAACAAATTTAATTTTCTGTAACTCCAATAAATTTTCGAAAGAGGACATTTGCATAAATGATGTAATTACTCAATCTAAGAGAAAAGTTATCTGTGTAAGAGAGAGAGAGAGAGAGAGAGAGAGAGAGAGCTTACAGCTACTTATGTGAGTCTTGGCTTTGGTTAAAATGCTGAAGGAAACTCAGTAACTCATGTTCACGTAGAGCTTAATTAGGCTGATAATGAAGTTTATAAACTTTACTCTTTTTGGGAGAGATCCTTTATCATTTTGCATGATACAAGTAATTCTGTTCGGTTTTTTATTTGTATATTTATTTTTAACATGAATTTAACATTCTTGAAATAAATTTCATTTAGAATTTACGTAACAAATTTATATCTTAAAACAAATTTACCCCTCTTGATATAAGTAAAAGCTCTTGCTGTTACGTAACGTGCGTAGTAATCGATATCCTTTGTTACGTACGTAGTGCATATTTAATGATCGTCACGTATGTTTTTTTGCAAAAGCTTTTAGTAACTTTCTTTGTAAGCGGTGGGTTTCACTTGAGGACAACTTTATTATTTCTTTATTTCCTTTCTTGTGACCTTCATGAGCTGTAGTTTTTGAACCTGTTATGAAATATATTGAATTCTAAAGGCTTCTAAAATAACCTTACAGACTAGTTAAATATTTACAACCCCAGTGACGTCGAATTTATAAAAACGTGAGAACACATACAGTAGGTTGTGGGGAAAAAGGCAAAACATTACGAAAGCAACGGAAAATAAGGCGCGCAAAATTCAAGCTATGTCCCGCGGGGAAAGGTGACAGTTCAAGTACTACGTGACCAAAAGTGGGTTTCAGTTCAGAGGGAGAGTTCTATTCCAGGTATTCTTTTGAAATGGAACCAACCAAAAGCTATTTACATTTTTATCCCTTTCTTTTGTCGCTCTGCTCAGACATGCATTATTTATTTATTTTTTTTAAGCTTGTTTATATGCTTCTTCCTTTTTAGGTATATTATTTGGTTTATTTTTCATATACCTGTCTTTCTAGTTGTAAATTGTTTGATGAAAATTCGTGTTTACATGGTTTTTGTTCGCTTTTATCATTCACTCATATGTAGTTCATAAGAGGAGTTAGCATGCCATTTGATTTCCAATTGTTAGTCACTGTATAGTAATAAGTTCTCTTTTGAAAATCTCTTACTAAGCTCCGGATTTACTCTGTGGAAGTTAGTCACCCCTAATAGTGACGTTTTCTTTTTACCTTTCTGCCAGCCTCGGGATTTCCTCTTCCAGCGTACATTCACAGTTTTCTTATTTTACTTTCAACCGCTCAACATCCTCCATCGTTCAAGAGGCAAGTCCTTCACTTCTTGCGGCGTTAAGATAAAAATTAAGAATAGAAGGTATAAAACCGAGCAGTCAATCTGATTGCTTGACTGCCAAAACTTCAAAAATAAGACTGAAGGCAATGATAATTTGAATCAAATGTCACAGACTGACTAAATATCAAAGTAAATTTAGAAGTACTTAATGCATACGACAATTGAAAAGTAACTGACCGTATTTGCACATGAAAGCGTAAGAGTTAAAACATTATAATAAAAGGGAAAATTTGGACATTGAAATTTGAATATGAATTCGCCATGTCAAAAGAAAAAACTACAGAGAGAGAGAGAGAGAGAGGTAAGGAGAGGCGGCAGCAATTGGTCACGAAAACAAGCCTTCCAATTTTCCACCCGAACCCATGAGAAGATGGACGTTTGCCAGAAGAGGAATGAAATTACCTTCCTCTTGACTTCCAGCTGGAAATGGAAGCAGCAGTCTTCGACAACAACAAGCACAATCGACGGAACCAACATTGACATCGAAGACCCATTACGGCTATTAAGCGCGTATCGTTGCAATGCCACTTGTTTATTTGGGTCTGAAAGATTTTTTGTTTTCGCAAAGACACACACATGTATACGTATATATATATATATATATATATATATATATATATAGAGAGAGAGAGAGAGAGAGAGAGAGAGAGAGAGAGAGAGAGAGAGACTATATTGCAAAGCAAGTGATCAGCCTGTTCCAGCACACAATAAGAAAAGGAAAATATCAAAACCACTTACATAAATCGTATTGAATTCCAGAACTTACAAATAACAAATAAACCCCAAATTATAGCAATCAAAAACCAGGCTTAAAACCGTAAATTAAGCACAACCCATTAGCCTGCATAGAAAATAATACAAAAGTGGACAGAAAATGTTAAAAGCCTCAAAATGCACAGACTTGCAATATAAAATGTGGACACACTCCTGCACCAACTATTCATGGATAGACAGCTTCGTTGAGAAGGTAAAACTTCCAGTGATTATGCAGTAGAGAACAAGTCATTCAAAAGGTTGGTCTGGATTCATATGTATACATATAATTAATAAAAAAAAATGTACATTAAAGGGAATGAGAATGCCGCACATTACAATATAAATATATGTATGTATATATACAGTATATGTATATATATATATATATATATATATATATATATATATATATATATATATATATGTGTGTGTGTGTGTGTGTGTGTGTGTGTAATGTGTGGGCGAGGGTGGGGACCGTTCCGTAGGCCTAGGCAATGAATTATATGTATGGTGAGTCACTGCCAGGGTTAACACCCTCTGGGGTCACCTTCTCTAAAGGGGAAAGGAGTATAGTCATTTTATATATATATATATATATATATATATATATATATATATATATATATATATATATATATTATATATATATATATACAGATGCATGTTTCATACATTTATTTATAAGTAAAGAGAGCTCATGTTGAATATCTCAAGATCTTGAACAGAATTCAGTACAACATAATTTAATTGCGTCACGCGCGGCGTTCTGTTGCAAATTTAATTACATACTGCCGCCATTTTTTTTACTTGTTAAGCAGGCCTTTATTTATGCATAATGTTTAAGTCGACTCGTCTTAAGTAGCTAGCTAGTGCAAATGCACTATGTTATGACAGCTCCTCAGTTCAACGGTATATGATTTGTTAACTCAGAGTTGGTGAAAGAACATTAATTAATAATAATAATAATAATAATAATAATAATAATAATAATAATAACTAATACTGACATCAACACCTATTTGGTACTGTAGTATTAATAGCAGCAAAACTGTTGGCAGCGGAACTTGTAGATAATGAAGATTTATAGATTAATCTTTACCCCACGCCCCCCAAAAAAAAAATTATTTTAAACATAAGGGTTAAGTAATTACTATGCTAGGGAGTTTTCAGAACTAAAAACTGACAGTTGCATTGATTGAGGTCACGGAGTTCTTGCAAAAAAAATGTAACGTTTGTGCTTTATTGAAGACAAATATTGTTCCATTTCCATTACTCTCTAGAGGCTGGTAAGGGAAAGCACAGCATGTGTCATTTAATGTTGCAACATTCATAAAAGCAAAACTTAATCTGTATTCAAATGCATATATGTTTGGCTGGGTTCGCCTGACGTGTAGCTGAATAGGATAGGTGCTCAAACAATTATAAGGTGCTTCAATTTCCAGTGATTTCACCAATTTGTTTACTATTGTGCGGTCTGCCGTGAAACTTTACGCATGCAGAAGAGGAAAATTAATTAACTGGATGTTTCAATTTCAGTCAGTTGCATGCCAGCGTTTACCTATATAATAAATAAAATAGATTTGTTTCACATCGTGTTATATATGTTTTAATGAATGTCGTATGAATTCTGTGTACAAATGGAGGAGTCGGTGGCATATTTTCATGGAATGGGCCGCCTGGTTTGCCCCTGACACTCCTAAATCACTTGATTCCTAAGGTCCTGAATATGGAAAGTGGTTAGAATTCTGCCTTTATTTTAGAATGAAAATTGATATAAATTATGATAATAACATTTTAGACATACTTGCATAAAGACGAGAGTTTAACAGATCAGGGCAAAATCAGTTTTTTGTAGGTTTTCAAAGGACTATTCATTTACATATAACGTTGCCAGTCAGACTGTTTTGATAGTTGTTCTTGGATTGGAAATATGTAGATGTTTATACTCTCTAAATAGAAATTTAATGTAAGTGGTGCAAACCATCCTTGTTGACCATTGCATTAAAAGAACGACCGTATGGCCAACAAAAAGTTAACGGAAAATAAAATAAGCGTTACAATTCAGTGAAACATTAAATGTAACTAAAAATAGTCTAACACTGAAAATTAATTCTAGAAAGAACGATATGGCAGCCTTGCACTTGTTCCTCGCAAAAATTAAAAGAAAAGTAATTCTCGGCGTCCGTCCCTGCCTCCCCCACCGTCTAAAAATAGAGAGAGAGAGAGAGAGAGAGAACTTGGTTTTTTCCGAGGGGCTGTTAATTACCTTTATCTCGGGAACTAAATGGAAATGGAAATTGTCTCCTTCTTTCGCAAGAGGAGACGACAGAACCCACAGAGATTGACGACGCCAGGGAGAATGGCAGACAACTTAGAGAGGATCAAATGCTGTTTCCGTTCAGAACTTTGAGCATTCGAGGTTCATCGACGTCCATAGATAGCCTTTACTTTCTTTTCTTCTCCGGTCATGGGAATTTCTTTTCAGAGATTTGCTTTTCGTCTTCAGCTATTTTGATAAAATACTTAGAGGCCCTCTCGTGTATATTTTATTATTGTTATTATTAAACTAACCAAGAAAGACGAAACATAGAAATATGGTTAATTGCAGAAGGTAACAAATGAATAAGACTGAACAAATCCATTATAATTGTAATCCTTGTAGGGGGCAGTGCCGTCAGTGCACCTTACGCGGTGCACTGTAGGCATTGCTTAAGGTTCTTTGCAGCGTGCCTTCGTCCCCTAGCTGCAAACCCTTTCGTTCCTTTTACTGTACCTCCTTTCGTATTCCCTTTCTTCATCTTAGTTTCCACCCTCTCCTAAACAATTGATTCACAGTGCAACTGCGAGGTTTTCCTCCTGTTACGCCTTTCAATCCTTTTACTGTCAATTTCCATTTCAGCGCTGAATGACCTCATATAGGCCTAAATTCTATATTCAACTCAAATCATTAAATAATTGTAAAGAAAATACCGCTTAAAAACTGTATTTCCGTTGACGCGCTCCAGTGGCTGTTGAATCTCATTGTGAACTTAATCTCTCCGACCAGACATCTAAGGTCTCATCCAAATTTCAGTGAAGACTTATTACTGTTGATTAAGTGAGAATTGCAATTTTACGTTCAATCATCTTTTATCCAGACCTGGAGAAGATGAATGAGGTTAATTCTTGAGGAATTAGCCTCATAAATCCCTTTATCTTCTTGCCCAAAAATAGAAGAATTACCACGTACCCTTTGGCTAGATGAATTAAAAAAAAAACTAGGCATATAATAATAAAGAAAAAAAGTTATATTAAATCGACAGCAACGACCGTAAGGAGGAAGAGGGGGGGTGGGGGGAGGAGGAGGAGTGTTTAAACTAGGTGCTAACTTCCTCAGCAACGACTTCTAAAGGGTACTTGGGCCACAACTCTTGAAAGTAATTTGAAGAATTCTGAAGCGGACTCTTGTTTTGAATTGTCCTTCAAAAACTGATTGTGTAGTTCATCTTTCGGTTAACAGCTATTCTTACTTGGCACAGTATAAAAGACACAAAAAATGTTATTTGTACATTTAAAATAACTTACATTTAATACAGTCTTTACATTACTGAAGATTACACATTATGTCAGAAGAATTATTTTGCCTTCAATTATATATGTTGTTGGGTTGTTTCCAGCAAAAATTATGTTGCAAAAACCTTACATATTTAACGAGTGAAACTAGAAATTTTATATTTGACATGAACTTCTGACATTTGAAAACTTACGATATACGTTATGGCTTTCATAGTTTTAAAATTATGTTTTCCTGTCTGTCTTTTGTGAATTATTATTGCGTTCATTTAATTTATATGTTTTTATTTATTCATATAGTGTGTTACATCTCTTCAGTTAAGCAGCTTTATTCGTCAAATATAAATACACGGGCACAGACACACCCATGCACCTCTTCTTCTTGACTTTCTCTGTAGGATCTTGGAAATTTCTGAACGCTTCTTCGTGATGAATTCTTAGATTCCATCTGGCATTGTGAGCTGGATTTGCTATCTAAGTCAGTTTTAACATTGTATTAAAGAAACTTAAAAGACAATCATTAAAAGTATTCACTTGCAGATTATGAAGTAAGCTAATACATTGAGAGGGTATGTGGACATTGTGTGTGTGTGTGTGTGTGTGCGTGAATGTGTGTATGTGAATGTATGAATGTAGATACGGCTGAAAAATTCTATTGTAAAATCCTAGTAGGCACTGTACTTAAGTCTCTTTTGCAAAAGGGTTAGATTACTTAAGCTTATAACTCCCTTTTATATTCAAAAAGTTGTTGCATTTCTCAAAACTATTTAAACATTCCTTGCAACATGTGGCTTTCCCTACTTTCAGCCTTTCCGTTATTTGTAGGAAGAACTTAAACCTTGGAACCAGGTTAATTACTTACTTAACATGTTTCATCTTTAACCTATATAGGATGAATGAATTTTTACTTAGCATTTCCCAACGTTCTGTGTGTGAGAGAGAGAGAGAGAGAGAGAGATGGAGAGAGAGAGAGAGAGTTTTGTTTTAGTTGCCGTTTGAGATGGTTTTTGTAAAGTAAACAGTTTTAAGAGAGAGAGAGAGAGAGAGAGAGAGAGAGAGAGTAATTGTGTTAATTTGTTAGTGAGTGTTTCGGTTGTTGGAAGAGGGATAGGGTCGTTAGTTGGAATTTGTTTACGGCGCTGTCTGTCTGTGAAAATGTGAAAGGAGATTTCGGTTTTGGGGAGTCTTTAGTCAGAGCTAGTGCCGGTCCCAGTGGTTTCGTGTTGGACAGTTTTTGTATGTTTTTCCGAGAGTTGTTGGTTTTTCTTGTTGGTGTGCTATTTTATTGTGTGTATATGGTTTCTATTTCCTTTTTTAATTTATATTTCCTTGTTGTGTAGAGTCTGTTTTCAGTTTTGTTTGTGTGGTTTTGTGTGCTGTGTTGGCGACCGTGGACACCTTAATCCATCTCCCAGCAACCGAGGATCAGGGTGAGTGTTGTGTGTGGTTATATGTTCTGTGTATCTGTGTTGTGTGTTGTTTTTGTGTTTTTGAATTCCGCCACATTATATTGGCGCCCAACGTGGGGCAACTGGTGTTGCCAGTTGCAATTAAGATTGGTGGCGTGGGTAGTGTGACTGGAGGAAAGGATGGAAGAGGAGCTGGTGAGGTTGAGAGAGGAGTTGCGGCTGTCAAGAGAGGAGAATGCATGGTTAAAGAGTGAGAATGAGAATTGAGGCTTCCAGTTGGAAGAGATGGGATCATTGGTAAAAAGGAGCGAAAGAGGAAATGAAAGGGAGAGGAAAGAGTCAGAAGATGAGAATGGAAGAGGGTGGATAAAAAGTTGGAGGAATGATGAAAGGTGTGGAAGAAATGGTGAAAGGTATGTTCAAGGGTGTTTTTGGAGAAGGGGCTGTTGGAGGCAGGTCCTCTGGAACGTGTGAAGGGCAGAGAGAAAAGGAGGAAGAAGTGAATGGAAGCGTGAGTGATGAAAGTGATGTGGGAATAGGAAGTAAGAAACGAGAGAGATGAGAGGTAAGGAAGAAAGGGGAATGAAAAACAAGGGAAGGAACAGAGAAAGTAAAGGATAAGTCAGGGAAGAAAAAGGGAAAGAAGGGAAAAGGAAAGGAAACTGGTAAGAAGGGTAAGGAAGTGGGAAAGGCAGGAAAGAAGGAGAGGGAAAAGATAGTAGTGATAGTGAGGTGGATGGAGGTGAATGGATAAAGTGGATAAAAGAAGGGGAAGAAGAGTGTAATGAGTAAGATGAATGTAAGTGGAAGTGGACTCTTTGTATTCGGAAGAGGGTATGAAAGGACAGGTGAAAGTAGCGAAAGTGAGAGTGAAAGTGAGAAAAAGAAGGAGAAAGGCTATGTATGTGAGGGGGAGGTACCCCGGTGTGAAAGGTATAATGAGTATGGAAGTAGGGATGCATGATTTCTTTAGGGAGTATGAAAGGTTTTGTCAGGATAAGTATGGGGAGAGTAGAGAGTGTGGGCATGAGAATTAGGAGAATATTTGACTGGGTTTGCTTGATATGTATAGGGTTATTATGAGTGTGGGAGATGTTGAGTATGACAAGGTGAAAGCTAGACTAGTTGAGCAAGCTGAGGCGTAAGGAAAGGAGTGTTAAATATAAGAGGAAGAATGGATTTTGATGAGGCAGAATGAAAGCTGGGAAACCTTGTCACTGTATGCTTGTAGGCTGGAGACGTTGGTGAGGAAAGAAGTTTGGGGATGATGGGATAGATGAATGTAGGAGTTAGTACGAAAGTTGTTAGAGAGTGCCAGATGGGTGAGAGAATTTGTGAACTTGAAGCGGAAGGAGAAGAAAAGATGGACGAGTGAAGGTTGACTTGGGGAGAAATTTTGGAAATTGTAGAAGATTATGAGCTTGACAGGGTTATAAAAGAGCAGCAAGTGTGAGTGTAAGGGCTGGGGTAGATGAGAGAGTGCCAGAGTTTGGAGCTTTAGGGATGCAGTGTTGAGGGGCCCAATGAGAATGGCAGATAGTGTAATAGATAGGAGTGTAAGAGCAAGTAATGTGGAGGTGCCAGTGAGGATGAATGGTGGGTTTGTAAAGGGAACAACGGGTTGGACAGGTTAGGGATAGTAGTGTACAAGGGAAGGTCGGTGAGTGGAAGTCAGGTTGAAGTGTTTTAGATATGGAAAGGAAGGACATACAAAGAATGAGTGTAGGTGGGCTTTAGGAGCATATTTTCGGGTATGGGCAATCGGGACATTTGGTAAGTGAGTGTACGAAAGATAGGGGGGTTAAATGCTACAGGTGCGGACTGGTGGGTCATATTGCTAATGGTTGTAGGGGTACCCGAATGAATGTAATATGTGGCAACTGTGGTAAGAATGGGCATTATGTGACAATGTGTTCAGAACCGAGAGCGAAATGTGTCGAATGTGGAATGGAAGGGCATGTTTTAAGTGTATGTAGACGAAAGGAGTGACTGTGACAGCGAATTCCGGGAAACTGAGTGTGAAGGGGTTCAAATGGGTGGATCCTCAGGATGCAAGCGGTGCGTGTGATGCATGTACGTGAGGGGTTGTTGCATGAGGGAGGCTTTGCTGGAAAGACTGACGAGTGCATGAGTGTGCAAGTGTGTTGTAAGGGAGTAAGATTGATTGCGTTGTTAGATACCGGTTGTAGTATGAATGTCATATTTAAGAATGGATGGGAGAAATTGAGGAATACGTGTGAAATTAGGAATTGTCAGAAGTAAGAGGGATTGGAAATTTAGGATAGCAGTGGTTGGAAGGTGTGTGAACAGGTTAGAAATTGGGGTGTAATGATGGAAGAAAGTGATTTTTGTGTGATTGAGAGTACGAAAAATGCGGGATGGTGGTCCATCCTAGTATGAATGTAATTGAATTACATATGAAAGAGAATGTGCTTGGGATTTGTATTTGGGGAAGGATGGTAGGGTTGAGCAAAAAATTGTGGAAGAGAGTGCCTGTAATTGCGACAGAGAGGGTAAAAAGTGCCACATGAGATTGGAGAAGTTGAGTGTGAAAGTGGCATGGCCGGATAGCCTCCGGGATAGCCAACAATGATAGTTGTGAGTATGTAGTTGAGGGAATAGACGTAAATAAATTAGTCAGGGCAAATGTGTGTGTATATGATGGGGTGTATAAATGGTTGAAATCGAATGTGGGTGAACCAAGTATGCATGAGAGCTTGTGTATGGAGGATCAGCAATTGGTTTTGATAGAGTATGGTAGGAAACGTAAGAAAGGGGAAGAACGTAGAAGTGAACGGAATGATCGTAAGTTGTGTGATAGGGTGTGAGTGCCAAAGTGAAAATGAGTGATAAAGCGTGCAATACGGATGAATGGGATGGTATGAATAGAACGTATAGCATATGCGGGTTTGATATAACTGAGTTGACTGAACGTGTAGGGGTGAGTGAACGGTTGGAGGTGAGCGAAAGTGTAAGAGTAAGAGAGCGTAGCAGTAATAGACGAGTGATTGAAAGCATGAATGAATCGTTGCAATAATTGGAAAGGTCAATGAGCGAATGGGATGGGTTAGTTGAAGAATTGGGGGAGATATTTGGGAACGAGTTAGAGGGTATAGATGAGCTTGTGGGTGAAATTGAGAGTGGTAATAGTGAAGAAGATAGCGTGAATCTGAGAGAGAATGGAGGAGAAAATGTAAATCTGAATGTTGCTGGAAGAGAGAGCAAGTCTGAGAGAATGATTGCGTGCCCGCGAACGCGTTCTAAAGGACCTGCTAGTGAGCATCCGTGGGTGTTGCGTAAGGCAATTTGAATGCAGTGTGAAAAGTGTTGGTTGGAAAATGCTAAAAGGGGGAGAATTATAGAGGGATGAATGAATTTTTACTTAGCATTTCCCAACGTTCTGTGTGTGTGTGAGAGAGAGAGAGACAGAGAGACAGAGAGAGAGTGAGTTTTAGTTTGCCGTTTGAGATGGTTTTGTAAAGTAACGTAAGTTTTGAGAGAGAGAGAGAGAGAGAGAGAGAGAGAGAGAGAGAGAGAGAGAGAGAGAGAGAAGAGAGAGCGAGTGTAATTGTCATTAGTGAGTGTTTCGGTTGTTGGAAGAGGGATATGGTCGTTTGTTGAGTTGTTTACGGCGCTGTCTGTCTGTGAAAATGTGAAGGAATTTCGGTTTTGGGGGAGTCTTTAGTCAGAGCTAGTGCCGGTCAGTGGTTTCGTGTTGGACAGTTTTTTGTATGTTTTTCCGAGAGTTGTTGGTTTTTCTTGTTGGTGTGCTATTTTATTGTGTGTATATGGTTCTATTTCCTTTTTTTTAATTTATATTTCCTTGTTGTGTAGAGTCTGTTTTCAGTTTTGTTTGTGTGGTTTGTGTGCTGTGTTGGCGACCGTGGACACCTTTAATCCATCTCCCAGCAACCGAGGATCAGGGTGAGTGTTGTGTGTGGTTATATGTTCTGTGTATCTGTGTTGTGTGTTGTTTTTGTGTTTTTGAATTCCGCTACATTATATTATGCTAAAGGGCAACTGGTGTTGCAGTTACAATTAAGATTGTGGCGGGTAGTGTGACTGGAGTGAAAGGATGGAAGAGGAGCTGGTGAGGTTGAGAGAGGAGTTGTGGCTGTCAAGAGAGGAGAATGCATGGTTAAAGAGTGAGAATGAGAAATTGAGGCTTCAGTTGGAAGAGATGGGATCATTGGTAAAAAGGAGCGAAAAGAGGAAATGAAAGGGGGAGATGAAAGAGTCAGAAGAGAGAATGGAAGAGAGGGTGGATAAAAAGTTGGAGGGAATGATGAAAGGTGTGGAAGAAATGGTGAAAGGTATGTTCAGGGTGTTTTTGGAGAAGGGGCTGTTGGAGGCAGGTCCTCTGGAACGTGTGAAGGGGCAGAGAGAGAGAAAAAGGAGGAAGAAGTGAATGGGCGTGAGTGATGAAAGGATGTGGGAATAGGAAGTAAGAAACGAGAGAATGAGAGGCAGGGTAAGAAAAGGGGAATGAAAAGCAAAGGAAGGAACAGAGGAAAGTAAGGATAAGTCAGGGGAAGAAAAAAAGGAAGAAGGGAAAGAAAGGAAACTGGTAAGAAGGGTAAGGAAGTGGGAAAGGCAGGAAAGAAGGAGAGGGAAAAAGACAGTAGTGATAGTGAGGTGGATGGAGGTGAATGAATAAAAGTGGATAAAAGAAGGGGAAGAAGAGTGTAATGAGTAAGATGAATGTAAGTATGGAAGTGGACTCTTGTATCTGGAAGGGGGTATGAAAGGACAGAGTGAAAGAAGGAAAGTGAGTGAAAGTGGAGAAGAAGTGAGAAAGGCTATGTATGAGGGAGGCACGGTGTGAAAGGTATAATGAGTATGGAAGTAGGGATGTGCATGATTTCTTTAGGGAGTATGAAAGGTTTTGTCAGGATAAGTATGGGGAGAGTAAGAGAGTGTGGGCACGAGAATTAGGAGAATATTTGACTGGGTTTATTGATATGTATAGGGTTATTATGGAGTGTGGGAGATGTTGAGTATGACAAGGTGAAAGCTAGACTAGTTGAGCAGCAAGGAGGCGTATGAAAGGAGTGTTAAATATAAGAGGAAGAAATGGATTTGATGAGGCAAGAATGAAAGCTGGGAAACCTTGTCACTGTATGCTTGTAGGCTGAGACGTTGGTGAGGAAAGAAGTTTGGGGATGATGGGATAGATGAACAAGGAGTTAGTACGAAAGTTGTTAGAGAGTGCCAGATGGAGTGAGAGAATTTACTGAACTTGAAGCGGAAGGAGAAGAAAAGATGGACGAGTGAAAGGTTGACTTGGGAGAAATTTTGGAAATTGTAGAAGATTATGAGCTTGACAGGGTTATAAAAGAGAGCAGAAGTGTGAGTGTAAGGGCTGGGGTAGATGAGAGTGCCAGAGTTTGGAAGCTTTAGATGCAGTGTTGAGGGGCCCAATGAGAATGGGCAGATAGTGTAATAGATAGGAGTGTAAGAGCAAGTAATGTGGAGTGCCAGTGAGGATGAATGGTGGGTTTGTAAGGAACAATGGGTTGGACGGGTTAGGGATAGTAGTGTACAAGGGGAAGGTCGGTGAGTGGAAGTCGAGCGAAGTGTTTTAGATATGGAAAAAGGAAGGACATACAAAGAATGAGTGTAGGTGGGCTTTAGAGCATATTTTCGGTATGGGCAATCGGGACATTTGGTAGTGAGTGTACAGAAAGATAGGGGGTTAAAATGCTACAGGTGCGGACTGGTAGGTCATGTGCATTAATGGTTGTAGGGTACCGAATCGAATGTAATATGTGGCAACTGTGGTAAGAATGGCATTATGTGACAATGTTTCAGAACCGAGAGCGAAATGTGTCGAATGTGGAATGGAAGGGCATGTTTTAAGTGTATGTAGAAAGAGGGTGACTGTGACAGCGAATTCGGGAAACTGAGTGTGAAGGGGTTCAAATGGGTGGATCCTCCAGGATGCAAGCGCGGTGCGTGTGATGCATGTACGTGAGGGGTTGTTGCATGAGGGAGGCTTTGCTGGAAAGACTGACGAGTGCATGAGTGTGCAAGTGTGTTGTAAGGGAGTAAGATTGATTGCGTTATTAGATACCGGTTGTAGTATGAATGTCATATTTAAGAATGGATGGGAGAAATTGAGGAATACGTGTGAAATTAGGAATTGTCAGGGGGAAGTAAGAGGGATTGGAAATTTAAGGATAGCAGTGGTTGGAAGAGTGTGTGAACGGTTAGAAATTGGGGGTGTAATGATGGAAGAAAGTGATTTTTGTGTGATTGAGAGTACGAAAAAATGCGGGATGGTGGTCCATCCTAGTATGAATGTAATTGAATTACGTATGAAAGGGAATGTGCTTGGGGATTTGTATTTGGGGAAGGATGGTAGGGTTGAGCAAAAATTGTGGAAGAGAGTGCCTGTAATTGCGACAGAGAGGGTAAAAGTGCCACATGAGATTGGAGAAGTTGAGGTGAAAGTGGCATGGCTGGATAGCCTCGGGATAGAAACAATGATAGTTGTGAGTATGTAGTTGAGGGGAATAGACGTAAATAAATTAGTCAGGGCAAATGTGTGTGTATATGATGGGGTGTATAAATGGTTAAATCAGAATGTGGGTGAACCAAGTATGCATGAGAGCTTGTGTATGGAGGATCAGCAATTGGTTTTGATAGAGTATGGTAGGAAACGTAAGAAAGGGAAGAACGTAAGTGAACGGAATGATCGTAAGTTGTGTGATAGGGGTGTGAGTGCCAAAGTGAAAATGAGTGGATAAAGCGTGCAATACGGATGAATGGGATGGTATGAATAGAACGTATAGCATATGCGGGTTTGATATAACTGAGTTGACTGAACGTGGCAGGGAGTGAGTGAACGGTTGGAGGTGAGCGAAAGTGTAAGAGTAAGAGAGCGTAGCAGTAATAGACGAGCAGTGATTGAAAGCTTTGAATGAATCGTTGCAATAATTGGAAAGGTCAATGAGCGAATGGGATGGGTTAGTTGGAAGAATTGGGGGAGATATTTGGGAACGAGTTAGAGGGTATAGATGAGCTTGTGGGTGAAATTGAGAGTGGTAATAGTGAAGAAGATAGTGAATCTGAGAGAGAATGGAGGAGAAAAAATGTAAATCTGAATGTTGCTGGAAGAGAGAGCAAGTCTGAGAGAATGATTGCGTGCCCGCGAACGCGTTCTAAAGGACCTGCTAGTGAGCATCCGTGGGTGTTGCGTAAGGCACTTGAATGCAGTGTAAGCGTTGGTTGGAAAATGCTAAAAGGGGGAGAATTATAGAGGGATGGAATGAATTTTACTTAGCATTTCCCAACGTTCTGTGTGTGTGTGAGAGAGAGAGACAGAGAGACAGAGAGAGAGTGAGTTTTAGTTTGCCGTTTGAGATGGTTTTGTAAAGTAACGTAAGTTTTGAGAGAGAGAGAGAGAGAGAGAGAGAGAGAGAGAGAGAGAGAGAGAGAGAGAGAGAGAGAGAGAGAGAGAGAAGAGAGAGCGAGTGTAATTGTCATTAGTGAGTGTTTCGGTTGTTGGAAGAGGGATAAGGGTCGTTTGTTGGAGTTTGTTTACGGCGCTGTCTGTCTGTGAAAATGGGAAGCGAGATTTCGGTTTTGGGGAGTCTTTAGTCAGAGCTAGTGCCGGTCAGTGGTTTCGTGTTGGACAGTTTTTGTATGTTTTTCCGAGAGTTGTTGGGTTTTCTTGTTGGTGTGCTATTTTATTGTGTATATGGTCTTCTATTTTTTATTTATATTTCCTTGTTGTGTAGTCTGTTTTCAGTTTTGTTTGTGTGGTTTTTTGTGCTGTGTTGGTGACTCGTGGACACCTTAATCCATCTCCCAGCAACCGAGGATCAGGGTGAGTGTTGTGTGTGGTTATATGTTCTATGTTTCTGTGTTGTGTGTTGTTTTTGTGTTTTTGAATTCCGCCACAACCTGTTTCCTCTTACAGCAGGAAGATAACTTTAGTTACAGATTCCAGTTTACAAAGCACACGCTATCGCTTCGCTCAGGCCTCCGACTTTATCCGGGTTTGGAACTTGCTTAAATGCAGTTGTTTGAAACGATTTAAACCCTAGAATACAGTCGTCGATTAGTTTTGCTGTCAGGTTGGTATGGATAAATTTCGGATATCGGATAATGCTTTAAAAAGTTCAAGTTTTATTATTGCAACCCGGAGTCGCCTTTAACTGGATTTAAGAGAGAGAGAGAGAGAGAGAGAGAGAGAGAGAGAGAGAGAGAGAGAGAGAGAGAGAGAGAGAGAGAGAGATCTATAGTGTTAGAAAAAGGTGTCAACAAGAATCGGTCCCCAAATTAGGATTTTCAAACTCGGAGTCGGGTAGACGGAAAAGAAATGGACGTTTTTCTTGAAGGTGAAGTTAATTGCATATTTCTCCTTTCCAGATTCCGATGGAAATAGACACCGTCTTTTCATCGGTTACAAAGGAATCGAATCCCAAAAGGACGAAGAGGCTGATAGGATCTTCAAGGAAAAGGAGATCGCCTTTCCATCTGAATTTAAAAGTGAGCATAGTATACCGTCTATTCCAAGTCAGATTTTATTTAGTCATTATTCTGGTCGATCACGTTTTATATTCTTATTGTACCTTTAATATCACTAACTATTGAACGCTTCGATAGTTTTCAATACGACCTTTGCATTCCGACGTCAAGCCTTCCTGTTCCTGTTCATTTATTTAACAAGCCATCATTTCATTATTCTCCATTGTTTTCTGCCCTACTGTGTTTTTATAAATATGGGAAGATATGGTTGGGATTATCATCAACCTCATTACTATTCTTGGTAAGTTAATAGAACCTTATTTTTCTTGGTTTTTCCTCTCTTTCAGTTTGCCTTTGTTCGTCTTCTACATAAGCTTTCCCGTGCACTCTTTGTTGGATCAGCTCTCTCTCTCTCTCTCTCTCTCTCTCTCTCTCTCTCTCTCTCTCTTCTCTCTCTCTCTCTCTCTCTCACTTAATGAATCCTCATTTCCAATTTGGTCTGCTCATTTCACTTCCCAATCTCCTCCTAGTTGGTACTTGGTATGATATTAATCTCCTTTTCCACCGTATAAGTCTCCAGTCCAAAACAAAAGTTTGTTTGTTTTTCCAATTTTCAATTGCTGCTGTAACTCGTAGCTGTCCCTTTTTTGTTGCAGGGTTTTCGTTATCACAGACTGTAGGTCTCAGGTACCTGAAGTTTCCCATCTTATCAACCCGTTCCCTGCCCAGTGATATTGTGCGATCGTGCGCGATCACTGCAGTCTATCTCGTAAAGCTTGCAGCGGGGTTGGAAATGGGCATTGATATACTGAAGATTTTACTTTTAGTTTTCTGTAAAATTAAACTATTGTAACGGCTTTGTCTGTCCGTCCGCAGTTTTTCTGTCCGCCTGTGCAGGTTCACATTAACGTTCAGTTTTTCCTCCACAGGCCCACAGTGCAGGCATTACTGAACGTTAGTGGCGGCCTTTAGACGTAAAACTATGGGAGAACCAAGATCAAAAGCGCAAGTAAAACATCGCCAATTTACGCGGTAGAGAGTGGTAGGTACCTGTAGAGGTCTTGCCGCTGTCCTCTCGAGCACAGCGACAAACTAAAATTTCTTAGGTCATTTATATGGCAATAGCTCAATTACCGAGTTCTTAACCTGATCTAAAATTGCAGCAACAGGATTAAAGAATTGGTATTTATAGTTTTTCGTTTCTAATTTGCAACTCATGATCTCTCTTTCGCTTGCCTGTGTTTCAGTTCATTTAGGGTGAATGACTTAAGCAAATCTTTTGTGTCGTTCTTTGAATTTGCGTTTGTGTTTATATATATATATATATATATATATATATATATATATATATATATATATATATATATATATATATATATATGTTTTATTATGAAAAAGTATGCTATGCAGATAAAATATAAATGAATAAACATCCACGTTGACTGTTAAATTTTACTGAGAAACGTGGAAAAACATGGTCAATATCAGTGTCTTCGAAAAAGAAAGTCGGGTTGGGGGTGAGGGGTGGGCTGCGATTTAAGTAAGAGAACAGGTTTTTAAAATTTGTGATAAAGCCTAGGAAAAATCGTGAAATCTTTTGAAAAACGTAGTTTTAGAGAGCCAAAATATGTTTAATAAAAAAACAAACAAATAAAAACTGGAGAATACCTACCTTCAGCTAGTTACAAGAGGTACCAATAATTGAAAGGAAACGTTCTGTGCAAAAAAAATAGCACTAGTATTGCCCATTTTTCCAGTTTAGCATAAGTTTATAGCCAATATTTTCTTTTATTCCGTTATGTATTGTTTAGAATAACCATTTTCTGTAAAATTTTGAGTTTTATAATCTTATAATAAAATTTTAATTAAGAGTGAATCTCGTTAAACCCACCACAACGCTCATTGGCTGCTTGGAATCGGAAATGCACGGAATACTGGAACCGAAAGTTACCGGATCCGTGGAAGGGGAACCGGTCCGCACAGAACTCTGCAAAAGGTGCTTAGTATTAGCTTATGAAGTACTCTTTTATGGTGAGTCAAGTGTTGATACTGAAGCTCTCCCTGGTGTATAATATGTTATTTAATTGTTAGATTAGCCTGTTGAAAATACATTGTCGACCATGCTAGGGTAGTACCCTACTGAGGGCATGGTGCTTGTGTTTTTCCACCAATAGGAATGTTTTATAAAAACATTAGGTCATACAATAGGCTACTGTAAGTATTTTATTCCTCGCCAGTACCAAATTTGATGTAAAAAATTATCGAATAATGATAATTTTCTCATTTTTCTTCACGGAATATCCGTTAGGGGTCAAGTGAATTAGTTTTCTTTTTGCAATAAAACTAGGCAAATATTGTCATGGTTAGCCTATTGCCCAGATAGCCTACATGAACCACGAATTTTTTCGACGAGTAATGTTTTATGCTTTCCTAAAAGTGTTTTTGCAGCAGACTACTCGTTTTTTGCTATTTTTCTACCCTAGCCCATCCCCCCTCACCAGTGCAAAACAATTTTTGGCTGGGCCAAACCGAAAACGAGTGCAATGCATCTATCAGAAAAGTAGGATAGCCTATGCCTCAGCCTAACCTAACTTAGAACACGTTAAAAGTCACAAAGGCTGAAAATACTTGGAGTAGGCCTATACTAACCAATGGCACTGGGTCCTTACCTGGCCCAAAGCAAAGGAACCCCCTCCTCCCCCTCCCCAACCTTAATATAGGATGCTTGGATACTTGCCAGGTCCCCCCCCCAACTCCCCTGGCCATGTTTGACCTAGAGCATCATAAGAGAATGTGCATGGATGTGTCAGAATAACCCAAATTAGGTCACCAGGTCCTTACCTGACCAAGGGACAAAGAGAACCTCCCCCTTTCCCCCCATAGTCTTACCTAGAGCACCCATTAAAGTTACGTACAGAGGTGCATCCTACCTAATGTAAGCTGCCAGATTCTTACCTGGTTGTGCCCCCACCCCCTACCCTGCCATTCCATTCCAAAACCCATTCTCGTTAAAGGATTTGAATTTTTGTTACACACGTTGGGGTAAGTTAATAATTTGCTTCATACTCGATTCTTTACAGTTTTTGCTTTTGCATTCCTCTCTCACTAGAAATTCACAGGCTTTTCATGAACACCAGGGGCAAGTGGTTGAACAGGCTATATGATTAGTAGTTCTATTCGAATCTTCTCCAGTTAGGGAAAGTTATGTCTTAATCTGCAGATTTGCTGGTGATGAGCACTGTCAACTCAAAGTTGATGGGAGTTAATACTGGGTTTTTGGTACTCTGCATAATAAATGAGTGTAAACTTTGGCACTGTATACTCAACATTATGGCAGCCATGGAAAAGCATTTGTGAATGGTGACGTTGCTGATTGGCTGGGATATTTCCCTGGTAGTGAAGTGAATCAACTCTATCTTAACATAATTGTTTGTACAGTGTTTTCATAATGCATGTGTTTACTTTACAGTAACCTACAAGACTAGGGTTTGAGGTAAGGTTTAGACTTGGGGTTGATCTTAGGCACTTACGGTACATTGTTATACCGTACATAATACTTTTATTTTATCTGTAGATTTATGGTTTAAATTACATGGTGTATTTAGTATGCAGCAGCTTACTACAGTAAAGCCCCTGGACTCGCGTTCTCTCAATACACGGACTCAGCGATTCACGGATATCTGTATGGAACACATATACACATTATTTCGTGGAAAATTTGCTTATTCGCGTTATTTTTCACTGAGAAATATTCACTAGTTATTGTATTTTCATATATTCATGACTAAATGGACTTTTGGTGATAAAATTAATAAAACACTCGGGTACTGTATAGGCATTTTTAGAGTCGGTTTTAAGTATTCACGGGGCGGTTGTCGTACACATCCCCCCCTGAACACTGGGGGTCGACTGTAATTGTATGTTCTTTATATTAAGTGTAATCAGCCATAGCTTGAATAATGACTTGATTTGGACACTTTTCTTGCTATAGTACTGTTATTTAGTTACTGGTTTGTTTGGTGCTGCAAGATGTATGCTATATGCTTAGTTTGTTATGAACTGTAATGATTAAGAGTTTGTAGGGTAAGCTATGTCCTTTGGCAAGGTTGGTTAGGGTTTTAAGTAGACAAAGCCAGGTTATTTGTCAGCCATAAAAGTGTGTTACATAATACTGCCTGGTGTTTGGGTTCATTTACAGTATATAAATAGTTTAATACAATGCTTGTTTAGTTTTGTGTAGTAATTTTGATCAAAATCAATAACCCAAGTAGTGATGGGGCAACCATCTGGACCCTTATATTTTGACTGCCAAAGTAATTGATTTAATGCAGTTTTACAAAACTACCAAATTGATATGTGGCCTATTGTGACATTAGACAGAATGATCCAGTATGTATGGGGAACAGAGGGATACTGCAAAGAATTTCCCCCTTATTTTGCTTGCTAATTTGATTTTTTTTTTTTTTTTTTTTTTTTTTTGTAAATACTACTGTTTATATATGACTCTTTTGATTTATCTTGATATGGAATTATATTGTACTCCTCTGCTTATGGAATTATATTGTACTCCTCTGCTTAATTTAACTCCATATGGGGTGTGTATTCTGTGGGAGCCCTAGCAGATTTATGACCCAATGTAGCTTACTCCTGAATTTGTGCTCATTTTAATTCTATACCTACTGATTATAATGATACCTAGAATTGTGCTCAATAGGTTAGTGGGAATTAAACATTTCAAACACATGGTTGATGATTTTTTTCATTGAAAATTCACAATATTGTAAAATCTGTGCATCATTTTAATGCACTAGAAAGATTGGATAACTTGACAGTGGTGTGAAAATTTTGGAAACAATTTTTTTCATCATTTTACTCTTGTGTTCCATTACCAGTTCATTGGAATGTCTCCTACTTATGATACTCTTGAATTGCAGGTGTGGTTTTAAAGCCAAACTATGGAAAAATTAGGCAATGCAAGTATTAGACCCAAGAGTCTTCTGTACCAGATGCAAGTTCAGAAAAGTTTGGGAGAAAGTAAGTATTCTTAATTTTTAGTATTGCTTAGTTCCCAAGTAGCTGTTTATATTATGCAGTGTAAAAGTTAAAAAGAGTGTGATGCTCCTAGTTTGGCTGTGTACATTTAATTCGAGTAATTGCTGAATTTTTTTCCATTGAATGTTCACATTACCTGTATAGTGAAGCTTTTATGCAGAATTAATGCATTATAAAGGTTGGGTAGACTTGGCAGGGGTAGTGAAATTTTTGGAAATTGACCAGTTTTCCTATATAATTGTGCTTTGTGTGTCATTTATGATACTGGATAGGACATCTTGTACCTAATAATTATGTACTCTTGAATTGCAGGGTTACTTGAAAAGCCAAGATTCAGGAAGATGAGGCAATACAGGTGTTAGATCTAAGAGTCTTCTGCAGCAGAGGCAAGTTCAGAACTATAAAAAAGTACTTACTCTTTATTCTCAGTATTGTTTAGTGCCAAAGAGCTAATTATACAGTATATACACTATAATAGTTAAAAAGAATGGTTCTGAGTAGGGACTATACATTTAGTTGGAGTAAATGCTGAATTTTTTTTTTTTTTTTTTTTTTTTTTTTTTTTTTTTTGAATATTCAGTTATAGTACTATATTGTTAAACAGTTACTTTGTGTCAATGAATCTCCAAGATTGGGTAAACTTAGTAGTGGTAGGAAAGTTGTAGAATGTTTGCTAGTTTTTGTACATAATGTTGCTTTGTGTTCATTTACAAGATCTATGGAATGTCTTTCACTAACGATGTACCCTTGAATTGCAGGTATTCATGTAAGATGAAGAATGCAGGTGCTACTCAGGTGTCTTCTGTACCAGAGACGTGTTCAGAATTGTGCAGAAGAAAGTATGTATATTTAATTGTCAGTATTTGGTACAAATTAGCTAATTATATTACGCAATGTAGTAGGTTCGAAATATTGACTCTACATTTATTAAACATGGATATGAAATGTACTTCCTTCTTAATTTCCAGAGTTTTTGTATGAGCAATCTGTATTAACGGAGACATAAATTATGTACAGTACGATATTCTATGGCTAGTTTATATAATTAGAAATTGACTTTTTAAATGACATAAGAGAAACTATATTAATTAGAATACACAAAACAGTTACATCATCTTGCAGTATGTCTTGTATTTTTCCAGAATTTAGTTTTAAGCATATTTTTTTACAGCTCATTTATCTAGCGTAGTAAATCTTTTAATAAAACTTATGTTGAAAACCTTGTCAGCAAAATGAGACTCAAGATGAGGCATAATTACAAAGGGAATTTTATGAAATTTGCTAGATTTTATCCCCTTTAAAATAAGGTTGTTCAGTGTGGAATAGTTTCAGATTTCTCCCTTTATTGTCACATGCTCATCCAAAGGTGGTTTCAAGTTTTAATATATCTTGATGGTTTTTAAAAGGTAAAGGCATTAACCCTAAACAGAACTCTCTCTCTCTCTCTCTCTCTCTCTCTCTCTCTCTCTCTCTCTCTCTCTCTCTCTCTCTCTCTCTCTCTCTCTCTCCTGTTGCTGATTTCTTTTTTATCAGTATTTTTTGGCTACTGTCAATACCTGTTAATAAAAATTCAAAGGGTGTTGTATGAGAGTGTTTGAATTTATACAAAATTCCCTGGGTTAATGGTATTTTTGGTTTGAATTTTTATTTTTTAGTTATTAAAAGCACCTTTGAACAGTAAAGGATAAAAAATCGTAGCCTTTTTTAAGCATATCTTGGTATTTTTCATAATTAAAGAACACAGCATTCCCATGTATTGGATGATAATCAAAGTTTGTGATTTTTCATTGCAAGAGGTAGTGGGAGGGGAAAGTGGCATATAGTTTGTATACACTGTTCAAAAACTTATACAGATTTTTATACTTTACCTCTAATATGTTGAGTGTATAGTCTGTACATTTGTTGGTCACAGGTAATGAATGTGGGGACATGTTTAACAATGCACCTTAAACCAGTTAGCCTCTTGCATGAGTTTTGTTGGTATTTCATGTTTTCTGTACGTTTATCATATTGATACACGCAGTTACTTATGTTTAATTTTTCTTAAGAGTTTGACAGTTGAAAGCAATAGCCACACCCAACTACTGGGTGTTCCAACGTAATGAATAAAAGCTTTTTACGGTATAGTGAATTACTTTCATAAAGTTTGTATATACCGAGTTGCATCCTTACCCCACACCCATCCTTTAACTGCTAAACAACAAGGTTGAATGACATAATGTGTATTTCAGTAAAAATCTTGTGCATTTGTGTGTGTTCATTTTAAGATTCAAGGGTCCTTTGGTCACTCAGAAAAATTAATTCTCTCTCTCTCTCTCTTTCTCTCTCAAACCTCTTGATCAATTGCCCCGTGAACCAGAATTTTAAGGACAACTGCAAATGACAGTAGCTCAGCAGTGTCTTCATAAGGCTGAGGTGTTAGCTTTCTTATAACCCTCTCCTCTTATCCTGTATTGGGACAGGATTGTTGTTATATGGTACTTCTGGCAGTTGTGTACTTTTTAACAAGAAGCCCCATTTTGTTTGTTGGGAGAGGTTTATTGGTCGATTGGTTCCATACTAGCTAGGTTCAAAATGAAGGTTCTTTTTAGTAGGGCCACTGAAATTTTTAATTGGCATTGTAATTACAAGGGTATCCTAATTTTAGCATTCAAATATCCAGGATTGTACAGGAATCTGCTATTGTGGTGGATTTTTAGAAGGGTCTTTGAATGCCTAATGAAATAATCAAGAATTACAGTGTTTGTAGTTTTTATGATTTTTATCAAAATAAACTCATGTCAACTATATTAAAAGTCCAATTATGGTAAAATTTAAAATGTGCTTTGTTTTTCTTTAACAGGTCAGTTCAAGTACTTAATGTGTTGGTAAATTGCCATAGACTTCATCTGTTTTCTGTAGTTTCTAAGGATTTGAGACTGATTATCAGTACATACCTGAATTAATGGTTATCAGAGTATAATTTTGTTGTTCATAATGATAAAGTTCATTTTGCCATAACCATATGGTTCTCTGTGACCACTCCTGTTGTGAATAATTAGGCAGGTTGTTGGTTACAGAGGAGTATTGAAATACACTTGTGTATTTTTGAGTGTTGTGTAACACACATTATGTAGGCCTTTGGTGTCAACCTCGAAATTAAAATCTTTGGTTTTCAGACTATTTTGTTTAGCACTGTCATTTTTCTTGGTTGTTACCCCTTCTACTGTTTTCTTAGAGTTTGCAGCATAATGCTGCCTTTTTTTTTTTTTTTTTTTTATCAAAGAACGCTTTTTGGTATGTATGTGCTGTATCTTGTAATGATTGAAGGTAGCATCCTTGAATTTAAGGTTTTGCTACTTGGTTATCTCGTCACAAGCGTTTGCAGCACATTCTTTCATAACTGTCCTAAAACTGAATGAGATAGTTTTTTGGGTCTGTCAGTGGTTCCAATTTCTTTATGTGAAAGCTTGGAAGTATGGTGCTATTTGTAGTAGCCTGACCTTTTGAGTATTGTCTTGTTTGCATAGACAGATACCTAGACAAGTCTTCTGCAGCTTGAGCTACTGAAAATAGTACGATTGCAAGCTGGTTCATCCCATAGAACTTGGAATGAAGTTTTCCCTGTAGGTGGGGTACAGTTTACCTCATGTAGTGCACAGGCATTATTTAAAGGTACTGTATTTGCAGCATCCCTTCAGGCCCTAGCTGCAGCCTCTTTCATTCCTTTTACTGTACCTCCATTCATATTTTTTCCACCCCCTCTAACAATTTTCGTAGTGCATCTGCAAGGTTTTCCTCTTGTTACACTTTCAAACCTTCTTACTGTTCATTTTTCCCTTTCAGCATGGAATGATCTCATAGGTCCCAGCACTTGTTCTTTGGCCTAAATTCGATATTTTATTCTGCTCTTGGAATGAAGTTTTGAATGCAGCTTAGTTATTGACTGAGCAGATGAAGTATGCTCATTTATTCATTTTGGATGGAAGGAGGCAAGGGGGCTGTCTCAAATGGACAAGAGTCATACTTAGCAGCATCTTTGCAAATATATACTGCTAGTTCTTGGATTCTATCTCCATGTCTGCAGTTGACTGACATTTAGAATTTTAAGCTTTTCTTTCTCTGAAATGTTTGTGATAAATCTGTTTTATCTTGAATATGCAGATTTAATGTTGGTTCATTGTTGTCTATGGCCACATTTAGCTGTTTGGACAAGTTAGCCATAGTGAACATTTTTGTGGACTGGTGGTTGTGAAATATGTCTGCCAGTCTCTCAGATGGAATCATTTTGTTTCCCTTGTCAAAATGTTGGTTATGGTTATTTTCATTTCAATTCTGGGGGCACACGGTTAAAAGGTACTGGTGCTGGACACTCTTGATAGAGCGCAATAAAAAGCTAGCAGCTTATGGCTTATCAAAATTATTTTTGTTATAAACTTTTAATTCATTGATTACTAGTTATCCACACGATTTGTTTCTGCAGAATGATTGTCGTACGAATGCACAGTTTTTTTAGGTCCTGTGAACTTCAACCGTTCTTCTTGGGAGAGTAGTAGAGATGTAAAACTGTTTCCTTAGATGTGTAAAAAGTAAATATGTGCTATAAAGTTGTACAGTATGTTTAAATGGAAGAACCCAAGAGTATTCTATCAATTATTGGAGGGTGCAGTTTTAGCTCTGAGCTATCAGTGTTTAAAAAAACCTGTAATCCAAAAGCTTCAGGTAATAGAACCAACCCCCAATTAAGAAAAAATCAGCGTTCTTAAATTTTATATTTTCATAAAATCTGTGTAGTGCTTATGTTTGAATATGTTTCTCTCCATGTGTTGTTGCCTTTTTACCCAGTCTCTCCCTCACCCTAATGTTAAATGTCATGATAGGATGATTTATTTTGTATAGAAAACCTTGATGCATCACATGACTTTCATTGAAAGAAAGTGGTGAAATTTAAACTTATTGAAATAAGTGATTGTGCTTACCTAACACACACACACACACACACACACACACACACACACACACACACACACACACACACACACACACACACACACACACACACACACTCTCTCTCTCTCCTGTGGATGTTTAAGTAGCTCTGAAATCAGTGATACAAATGGAAGGAACACTGAATGTAAATGAAGGAAATACAGATGTATAAAAGTTTAAAAGTTTACATGAAGCTGTTTCACGAAGTTTTACATTATCTGTGGAAGAAAGTAAATGCAGGAAGAATAGAGGTAAGTTTAAATGGAAAAATAAATGCAAACTCAAAACCTTTTAATTAAATAATTACAAGGAAAACTGAACATTATTGTAATTCTTGTTGTTGTGGCAGTTCCTTTAGCCTCTGTATGTCTAGGTCCAAACAATTGCCACACCCTCCAGTAATATACGGAATCATTTCTGTATCTAGTTAATGAATAAAAAAGCTTTAGTGCTTGACTTCTAACTACATTTATTCATATGTCATTCCCCCTCTTCTAATGTAAAATGTCAAGGGTTTTTTCATTTAACGTTACCTAACATTACAGTAGTTTAATTAAGAGTGATTATCAGTTTTAGTGGGTTTTTTATGAGTAATGAAGTATATATGTACCTTTTTAGCCCAGTGTATTGTTGAAATCTTATCTAGTGTATATTAAGTGGGTACAGCATTTTGACCACTTAGAGAGGCTTCTAACCACCTTTGGTTTGGTGCAAGAGACATTTGTAGGTCCTATTTTGATAAAGCAAAGGCATGTAAGAACTGATTCATTACATACTTCGCATAGGTTAATAAATTGTTCATAGCATTGAGCTTGATAGTTGTTCCTACACAAATACAAACCTTTGTTCTTTGAATTGGTTTTAGCTTGCAAAAGTGAGCTGGAACAGCATTTCAGACTTACTGACCAGGTAGTTAACTACTGACAAGCCAGGGGAACCCTGTCCACTAGTCTGTGTACACACTGCTTTGCTTCTGGCTGCCACCAAGTTCAGATATATCTCTGGACTCAGCATGACTTTGTTGTTTGAACTTTTCAAGAATAAACTTGAGTACTGTATTCCTTTTCCTTCTTTGATTCTTTACTATCGTTGTATTATTATAATACAAACCTGTCTGTTGGTATTCCTAGCAAGGACGAATTTTTGGGGCCATCCAGAGCAAGGGTGAATGACCCGTTTGTGCAGCTCGTCCATGCCTCGTTTCTCACTCTGTGGACTGGGTATGGGCTGCAGTGAGCTTAGTGCTCTCCCTGCTTCACTGCAGTACTTTGTGATCACATAGAGGGGAGGTTTGCATGACAGTACTTCGTGATCACATAGAGGGGAGGTTTGCATGACATGTCTATGTGGACCATTTGCTTCCATTCATCCAATCTATGGATTGGGTTTGGGTTGCCAGCAGTCCAGGGATGTTCTTCTCTATCCATGGTCAGATGACTTTGGTGATGGGGCAGCACTTTGGCTTCTTACTGCAATTCTTAGGGATCAAATGGGAAAGGAGTTCCACAACTCTCTCATGCTGCTTGTTCAGTTCTCGAATTCCCAGTTTTGAATCAAGTTTTAAGGGGCAATGCCCTGGTGTTTCCTGTCCTACCATGGTTGGACAGTTATTGCGATGGGAGCTCTTCCACCTTGTGTGTGTGTTTATAGGGCCACTTAGAGCTTACACAACAAGGTTATGTGGTCTGTGTCTTTGGATCTTTTTTTCCTATTTCGATTCTTTCATTGGGGGGGGTAGAAGATGCTTCTTTTTCTGGCTCTCCCCATAGCAAGTCTTAATAGGCTTCTGGGCTTCCAATGGTTGGTACATATGTATGGAAAGGACCAACGGGCTCATGCTAGCGGCACTGTAAGTACTGCTGCATCTATTGCTTCATGCACTGGCGCAATCACTACCACTGGGTCTGCGGGCCCTTAGGGTACTGGTCAGGTTAGCAAGGCTGACGGGACGGGTCTGGTCAGGGTTCTAAGATCACTGATCAGGGTTCTCAGATCACTGGTCCGGGACCCTGTGCTAGTAAAGCCAGTGTTAGCATGCAAGAATAAGAATTAAACATGCAAGTGTTCATATGTTTTCCATGGGAACGAATCGGGGGGTCCCAGGAAGTGACAGAACCTGGGCGGTCTGTCAACCAGGGTTAGTAGAGGAGATTCTCTTCCCTTTTTCTCTCGAACAGTGCCAAGCCAGCAATACAGGCAGACTAGATTCTCAGTGGGGTTTTGTTGTAGTCTCTCTCTCTCTCTCTCTCTCTCTCTCTCTCTCTCTCTCTCTCTCTCTCTCTCTCTCTCTCTCTCTCTCTCTCTCTCTCTCTCACATTTGAAGGTGGCAACTTATAGTAGACTGCCATGGTATGTTTTAGGTCGGACTTCTGGTCCTTTACCTTAGTGAATGTGACACTTTGTAGGGTTAGATGCCTGAAGGAAAATGGCTACATGCAAGAGAGACTTTTGTCTGGGGTCAGGTTTTTTACGTACCTGGCCTACCAAGCAACTACCTGTAAACCAGCTCTAGTGTGGGGAGACAGGATACAGTTTTGTCTCAATTTCTAGGCTTTTTGGCATTGAGTCAGTGTTGGCACTGAGAATTTGAGTGGCTTTGGGTTCTGCCTCTCCCATTTTTGGGATGAGGTAAAGGCTGTGGCAGAGCCTGTGCAGTTGTATACTAGCACCTGTCTTGCCAGGCAGAGCCATGAAAACTCCCAGGTCTACATGGCACTGCAGTAGAACATTTGTGTTTGACTGGCCGTTTCTTCTTCAGGGCAGAGGAAGTCACAAGCTTCTATACTCCCACAGGGTATACCTAACTAATGCTCCTCTAAAAGGTAGTTTTGTCATGCCTTTTTTATTTTTTTTTTTTTACCCATCCATTTTTGGCAGGGTAGTGAAGAGGAAGGGGGTGGAGAATGCGAGGGTGGTTGTTGTCCCTTCCAGTTGCCATACTAAGAGGGTTCTTCGTGACAGCAACGTTTTTCGGTAACTCGAGGAGTGGATACCTTACGGAAAGGGTTTCTATCTGCTTCTCTCCTTTGAGTCCCCAACACGAATTACTCTTTTTTTTTTTTTCATCACAAAAGTTCTGATTGCAGTAGGACTAAGCTTTTTTAGGTGCATATGCCATACATTCAATATCACACCAATGCACTAGATGTTGAGAGAGAGCTACTTCTTTTTGGTATATCGAGGATGCAGGTATTTTCAAACACACATCCATAGATACTTTGTGCACCCACTTAATCCTCTCGGGAAGGCTTTCATTCACGAGTTTCGACTGCCCTCCCCCTACAGTCTGAAGGAGATATTCATGCTGGAGTAATTTTGAATCTTTTCGGTAAGGGGCATGTTTTCTTTGACATTTTTGGGTATTAGAGAAGTCCTGGCAAACTCATTGCTGTAATTGTCCTTGACATTTTTGGGTATTAGAGAAGTCCTGGCAAACTCATTGCTGTAATTGCCATAGGACAACTGTCTTCTCAAGGTGTAACAACTTTTATAATTGGTCCTCTTTCGTAATTAGAGAGTAGAGTACTTGGGTATGCCATTTATGACAGCAGCGAGAATGTTAGTAGGATTCTTGCATTGGCTGACTCAGGGAGGTTGCAAGCTAGTTCACGTCTTGTCAGAAACAATCTGCTTGGCAGTGGCACCCATTATAGGTCATCTGTCGTCCTTTGAGAATCCTTTCCATGGAGCATATACTCCCCCATGCCTGGTTTAGCGTCTCAAGAAATTTGAATCTTCTGAGTTATCTGGGCTTAATGGCACTTGGAAGGATGGAGGTCTTTCTTGCTCAAAATTGTCCCGAATTTTGTAACTAGATTCAGAATTGTCAAGTCGAGTCAGTTCAAATCATCGTCGTTCTCTCCCTGAAAGACTTTCAAGTAGTCTTCCATGTGAGACACTGTTAGGGTGCCATATTACTAAAGGAACTAGACACCTCAGATTTGTATGTCGACAACTCTTTGGTTAGTACTAAAAGTTAAAGGACTAGTTTCCGAGTACACTGTATCTCTTGGCTCTGAGAGTCAGTCCATGGGTCTTGCCCATTGTGGAGGGTGAGTTGCAGCCTGGATGAGAGCTCATGGTAGTAGGGGCATTGCCTTGTCCTTAGCACTGGGTAGGAACCTGTCAGTTTCTCAGGTATTATGAGCTGAGAGGTGATCATGTCTGATTACCTGCATGATTTATCTACAGAAGGTTACCCACTGGTCTTGAACACATTTGCCTTTGGCTGGTGGTGGTTGCTTATGGGTTGGGATAGCAAGTCACCTCCCATTGGGACAGGTAACACCTCGTCTATAAGGTACAGCTGGCAGGAGAAAGGAAAGGCAAGACTGGTGCTCTCTCTGAACTTGATTGTGTTTGCCTGCAAACACTGTTTTAATGCCTCTGACACTTTAGTATAATGTAGGTTCTTACAGCCTGATTGTGAGTAACTGCTACATCCCATGTGTAGTATGCTAGAGTTTGGGGGGTCCCTTCCTCTACTCCAAGTGGACCAGGAAGTTGACATTATGGGTATGGCAAATCCTTCCACCAGTGGGAAGAAGTCTATGTAAAGTGCAAAGGTTTATATATATTTTGGGTAGGAATATTTTGTATTTTTCCTTCCTACCCAAACATATAAACCTGAAGTTCTTTTAAAAGGGCCCACTTCAGCCCTCCCTCTCATCTGGCACTGGGGCTGGGAGGCAAAGTTGGGTGTAGACCAACCAGTGGGCAAGGTTTCCTGCCTGTCAGCAGTTACATTATCAGTGTTTGAAATTATAATTGTATTATATACAATGATCATTTCCAACATAACTGCGTATTTTATACAAGTAGTTAACTTTTTAAATTTGTTATATTTTGTAGATTTGTGATGTGAATTGTAGTTCACTTTTAATATTTTGTAGATTTCACATAACACATTGTAGAGCAGATGTGAATTTTGTTACTCTTTAAAAATTAAATTATTTCTATTTTACAGATTACCTTGTGGGAAGAGGATGTCACTATCAAAAAATAAAACAAGCCGGTAATCCAGGGCAGTTTTTAAAAAATCTGGACATCTCAAAGTTTTTTGCTGCTGTGTTGTGACGACTAATGTGTTATATTACATACAGTGTTTGTGAAATCAAGCATTACATTTTAGTTTTAATGAAATCAAAATCATTGAACATCTTGTTTTATTGTACACACAGTATTACTTAAAGCATTGCCAGAATACAAATTTACATAACATACACATTAGGCAAAACTTTCATTTGAAAATCCACATTGTAACATACCATACACCACCACCCCTACCATACACCACCACCCCCTATGAAATCCACATTGTAACATACCATACACCACCACCCCTTATGTACAACATGCCAGCACTTAAGTTGTAACTTTACAGTAAATTTTGGCGATATCTTAAATGATCCCATGTGGTTTGGTCTGGGTGATATATATAACAGTATAACATGGCTGAATTTCATAGACACAGACTATCATCAAAGCCATTTAACTTTTGTGAAATTATTATCAGTGAAATGTGAACTTTCCAAGCAAATGCACTAAAATACGGGACAATGTAATTTCAACATCCTCAAAAAACAATTCAGTGCAAAATTTCGATATCCTCAAGAAACAATTCAGTGCAAAATACGGGACAATGTAATTTCGACTTCAAAACAATTCAGTGCAAAAACACATCCTCAAAATTCACAGTGCAAAAAACACATCCTCAAAATTCAGTGCAAAATACTATATCTTCAAAACAATAAGGTTTTATAAGGGGCCCCATGTTGATTATGTTACACAAACTAATTTAATTTAAAAATTAAGGCTCTATATTCTCAAATGTTGCATGTGGTTTAAGTTTATCTCCACTTATTGATATTACCTTCTGTTGTGAGTTATGTTCATGATGGTAGTACTGTTTAATTTTTTGTAATTGTTTAAATAGGTATATCATATTTTTAGCCTTACTTTAATTGTTAATATATGTTAGTATGAGTTATGTATTTTCTTGTTGGCATGTATTTGTGTATTCCAGGGTGTGATTATCACATTTTAGTTTTATTTGAGGTGTGATTTTCTTTTTTTTTACCCATGTTTTACCATTGCTTTTTTTTTACCCATGTTTACACGCTTGCTTGCAAGTGTTATATTTAGTTATTTTGATATTTAAGATTTGTAGAGCTGGTTTGAATAGGCTGGGGGAGTGATCCTTCCACAACTAAAACCTTAGTGATCTATTCTAGTACATTGGTGCTAGGGTCTTACTTAAAACGCTGAAGATCATTATACTTTTTGTAAAAAAAATTTAATGTTTTAATTATTATTGTTTATTAGCCCTGTGTGTCATGTCTGCCTTCAGCATTCATAATTTTCGACAGTCGTTTAACATAACTTTACAACAGAAGGTAATTAAGTGGATAAACTTAAAACCCACGTAACATTTGAGAATATAGATCCTTAATTTTTAAAAAGGATATGGGATTTGGATAATTACTTTAAATAATTAAAGATATTTTGACTTCAAACCTAAAACGCTAAATATGCACAAACATAGAAGGACTTATGGGGTTTAAGAGCTATAATCATGAGTCGATATGGCAGTCTTCTGTCCAAAAGTGGGTAATGATGACGGTTCCCATACGGGCGAAGACACAATCCTAGGATGGAGTAGTAGTCGTTGTGAAGAGTGGGACGAAGAAATTAAATCACTCCAATTCCTTTACCTTGAGTATTGTTTCAACACATTTAGTTCCTGTGGCAAGCAATGAACAGACCTTTCCCACTATAGAAATATGACAATTTTCAACCAAAACTCAACTACCACAGCAAACTTCGATGGCAATATGTTATTAAGGCATCAACCTTTTTCATTTTATTACAGTATGATTTAAAGGAAGTCCTGAGAAAGGTTGGTCATCTAACAAAAAATAAACTTCCATGTAAAATTACTACTAAGGGCATTTTTGTGGTAACAGCAAACTAGTTTTGAGTAACTGATGAGTTTATTGGCTTTGTCGGCTCCCCCCCAAAAAAACTGAGGAATCAAATAGTCCGTCACGTTCAGCTAACGTTATATTGGCTTACAGGATTATTTTGGATCTATACTATTATCAGTGCAACTTTGATGTACCAAAGATTACCAGCCTGACTGTACTATAAAAATTTATCACTGAAATAATTACCAGTTTACAGTAATGATATAAAAAAAAAAATCTTATCCGCAAGTCTTAGATTGTAACATGTCAGCTAAACCTAGACCAGTGTCACCAAAACTTGCACCATTACAAGTAACTGGCTTCCAAAAACTTGACATATTTGCCAAAACTTGACATATTTGTCAAAAAAGTAAAAGATGTCATAAATTTCCCTAACACAGCTTCAGTATGAGACACTTAGCCATTAAAGTACAGAGTTTTTTCAGTAACTGCAATACTAACAAGTCAACGTTTTCTTTGAACAGTCCATTGTGGACCTTGTAAACCACCCTTAATTGGGGTTCTGCATAAATTGGTAATTACGCTCAAAAGAATGCTTACATGAAAAGCAAATCTGCCCCGCTAGGATGCAAACCTATGCCTTTTGGATTTGCTACAGACTAAACAGGAACTTATCCGATATTAAGGGTGTATTTGGGCTTTATAAGCATAAAATATTCACGCGTTGGTAAAAGACAAAATTAATATAAACTACCTAGTAAACTTAGTAATCAGCTATCCCGGTGAAGATGGGTTAATTTCGATCTTAAGCATAAAACTGAGCGTTTGAAAAGATTTTACAGACTATTATACAAAGAACTACTGAAAGAGTGGCGGGGGCGATTGGAGAAAGGTCACATCTACTAGTTAGAAATAAATTCGGTTAATCTCAGAATAAAAACGATCACTGATAACATTCAATAGCAGGTGAACATTTTTAAGGTGATGAATATGTTAGTAAATGAACGGAATTAACAATACAATCGTTTATCATCTTTCAAAAATCTGCAAGTTTTATCGAAAAAATCAAATAACACAGACACCTTAAGATACATTTTACGCCGTGCGTTGTTTGTCCTAAGGAACGTGTATTTGATTTAGGAAAGCAAATCTAATATTCTAATCTGAATTGGGTACGAGATCTGTTAAATCTTAGGTAGTCATTGGCACGACAAAGTAAAGGTAGTATGAAATATGTTTAGGCATGTTAGGAGAAATTTGCGTATGGTATTCGACCATCATATACATATACAGCACATACTAAAAAAAAATATAGATTAGCTTTACCTGATATTGGTCATATATTGTTGGTTACCTTCTCAATCGCTACCCCTCGATCACAAATTAGAGACAGGAATCTGCATCTGGATTAATTTTCAACGTTATAAATTTGCTGTTGTTGGACCAAAGAAATCTTTGCAAGAATTATATCTTGAAGCATTATCATCTTATCTACTCGAGCATGAACAGCTGTCGACTTGCGAAAGACAGACGGATTTGCTGTCCACTCCAGTCTGATGGCTTATTCGTATAATGATCTAGTTTTCGAAATGCCGGTCTTCAGGTTAGGATGCTAATGGTGGGTCGTTGGAGGTTTTCCTCTTGCGATGATACCTGTCGTAAAGAGAGGAAATGTATGAAGTATGTCACCATTTTACCTTCACTAGAAGGAATAACATTTACAATATGCATGATATAGTGATTTGCGACGCAGTTGGACTTTAAATGAAAGCTTCTTATTAGATTATTGTATTCCAATTCATTTAAAGAAATTACAATAAGTATAGTTTATTTCCATTCAACTTGGATTTTAATTAAAATTTTAAGACTTTTCCTATACATACATACGTAAATGCCTAACATGAAAAACATCTGCTAAACAGTAATGCAAATAATTGAGGTTATGCGCTCAGAATAATGACCTTTCAAGAAAGGGACAAGTAATTCGGAAGCTACGTGTAGCTAACCTCCACCCAGTTTTGCCATGCCCAATTTTTCGATTTGTATAATAAGGCAACCCAACCACCAGCAGAGGTTTCCTTTACAAGGATTTCATGGCTAATCTTCCTATTTTAAGATTTTTACGAATATTCTATCAATTCAATTTTCCCCCCACTGCGATATCCTGTACAGTGGAACGTAAAAGACAAAGACAAGACAAGACATTAGGAAGTGTTATTAACCCTATTTCTTTTTTCGTTTTCGAAGTTCAGCTTCTGCACGAGCTAATGTCATCAAACTATGGACAATCTAATGTGTCGTTCCCATTTCCGAAAAGTTTTGAAATATTCATAGTATATACTTATAGTTGTGAGAAATCGCGGTGCAAATGAACAAATTTACTTTTATGCTTAGATTTGAGCACTTTTATTCGGAAGAAATACATTTTCATACCATTTGGTCGCCTGAAGTAAGAGTGAACCTAATAATTTTACTGTTAAATTATGGACAATCGGGGCAGCAATATAAGAAAGATTGCAACCTTCATACTTATTTCGAAGAGCTACAAATCTTATATTTTCATATACTATATTCAAAAGTTGAATCGTCTGATGGAACAAGGAAATTAGCTTTGTGCCACCCATTTCTCGGTTAGTGAAATACAATGACAGAAAGCAGGTTTAAGTTATATCAAGTCCTATTTAGTTATGACCTAAATTTTCTGATACACTGAAATGATGGAGGTGGTGTAACTAAACTATTGTGGTTTTACCAGTCATTATGACAAAAACATTACCTACCCAATACAATACAGCATATATTCAAACCATAACAATACAGTATGGTTCATTACTGATAAACTTCGTATCCTTTTATTACAGGGGCATAAATGAGATTTAATTATTAAAAGTTTGCGTTGGGGATCCCATTTATGTTTAATCAATTACGGACTTAGTTAATATTTTTACACAAGCATCATCTCAAGGATACCGGAAGGAGATAAAAAAAAACAATCTGTTTTATGATGGTTATTTAAATTCAATTGTCACTAAAGTAAGTGCTTGGGTTCTGCTTACCCCTACTGACTGTCATGGCTGGTGAGCCTTTGACTTAACTTCTGAACCTGGTTGTCAACAAACCACAACTGATGCCACACAATGACTGGTAATTGCTTGAACCTAGAATTCATGATTTCCCCTCGTGTTATAGCCAGCAAGGATGATCTTTCATACGGGGTTTCCTATCATACTTTACTTTGCTTTATGATCAAAACCGAGTAAGCTGTGCCTAATAAATCATACTCTTAGAAATAAATATGAAATCTAAAAGCAGACTGGAGGGTCATTTAAAATATTTCATATTAACATTGGTCATAGTTCTGAAAGGAAGTTGAACGTGTTCTCCCATTTGAGTGTTTATAACTGATAGGAAATTCCTTCTCTGTTGTTTAACTGTCATATTCAAGACAAAGCCTGGTTTATGCTGGTAGACTGACTGACTTATGGTTCAACAGAAAATTAATACAATACTCTCAAATGTGCACATTCTGACGTACCCACTGCAGTTCCTCCTCTGTTTTAACAGATGGCTGTTACAGATCAAAGGAAAGCAAACATTCAGCTGGTGTGACCGTAAGCAAGTAATGAGATAAACATTGTTCCTCATTCCTGCTTTCTCTAAAAAGGTAAACTGGCTGTGTAACTTTTTTTGATCTCATAAATAGTGAATATTCTACGTGACCTTTGATAATATGGAGGGGTAAACCCATTTTTTTTTTTTTTGTGAGGGCTGCTGATTATTTGGCTCCTAGCTGTGAATGGTTCTTTTTGTACATCTTGGAGGATTGACTATTACTCCATTAGCTGAACAAAGGGAATGGTAGTTCATGCTCGACCAATTACAGTTAATTTTTACCTAATATATCTGCTGAGTTTTGACCTATAGCTGGCAAATTTCTGAACGCCTTTGATGAAATTAATAATCTATTCCTTTGAAAAAGTTTGATTTTGCAAGGCGTAGATGCTTGTGTTGCTCTTCTTGCAAATTACTAATACAGTACTGTACAAATATGTATAAATTGGTCTTGACTTTAATGTTGCAATTGGCCATGTTAACCATGAAGCCCTAGTTTCATGATAACCAAGAGATTGGAGTTCCGAGAGCATTCGGTATTATTTCTGAATGTTTAGCTTATAACACGGAACGAGTAGTTGAAGGGCACTAAAGGAAATTACAGAAGTGCAATCTCTGGTGTTTCTCAGGATAGTGTCCTGGTCTCTTTCAGTTTATTACACATGCATGATTTGTGGTTTTATCTTAACATGCTTGTTGCTCATGCACATAATGCTACTTAAATTGCAACGATCCATTCTCCTGATAGTGAACTTCGGGTTGCGTTGTTGCATGGTGCAGAATTATAGATAATAGGAGGTCTAGGCAAATGGATCCCCTTATCAAAACGTTTCACAACGTTTAACTACATGCAGCTGTTTGCTTTGGGCTGGTTGTCTCAAGTTTCACTACGATTTAACACTAAACTCGCCTTTACTGCTGCCGGCTCGAATACAGGATTCAATCATTCTTCCTAGTTAATACCAAGGTTTTTTCTTTTAATTAAGAAAAACGATAGTATCAGACGGTTTATGGAATTAAGGATAATAAAAATAGATATACCGATAAAATCTTATATGGGTAACTACAGAAAATAACATTGAAATATAGATTTGTAAAATGTACATAAAATATTTGTCAACTTGAATGGTATGATAAAATATTTGTTTTTGTAACGTTAACTTTGATTAAATTCTGATTGTAATACTATTAAAATGTAAAATATTGTATATTTCTTTAAGACAAAAAAATTACCCCAACGAAATGAGCTGAAAGCTTCAATCACTTAAGTGTAATACCTGGTACTTTCAAATATTTGAGGTTGTCATTAAGCCACACTGCTTATCTTTCTTTATGCTTTCAGAATGTTTTAATTTCTCAAATGCTTTACTTTATTGCTGTTTAAACAAATCTGCAATAAAAATTAGTTTTCATTCAATAATCTGCATCATGTACTCAGAAATTTTTAAAAAGCTCTGCGAGCCTCAGGACATCAATAATTATTTAGGTTTGGAATTTGATCACCTAGTTTTGTTAAATTTCAGAGGCCTCTAAAGAACCTCCAGGTTAAAATTTCTTTCTGATGCTGTAATAGAAACCCCTATCACTGTAAATTCAAATCCTTTGCAAGTTAACTCAAAAGGCTGAATATACTATTTTGTAAGATATTTAATGCAGGTCATTTAAATGCCATGTTTTCTTTCTCTCCCTATCCTTCTGAAGACATGCAACGTCAGTTACTACTGGACGAGTTCATTACCGCCACATTCAACTTGGAACTTGAAATCTTGAAAAATTGCAAATTTTCTTGAGATATATGAGCTTTTCATTTACAAGAATTTTTTTATTATGCTTTGTTTTTATTTTGGATTCATAGAATTTGGAGACCTTTTCTATTACGGTTCTGTAGTCCATCACTGGATCTAATATTGACGTCCAGTGAAAAGAACAGTGCTTCAAACGTTTCCATAACATCCGGTAGCTGTATACAAATAAAATTACTACTGATCAAAGGAAGCATATATCAATTTTAGCATCCTCTTAAAAACTGCCATCACAAGAAAAGTGACAGTGATTTTAACAAAACCCACATATCACAATTATATGCAAATTATCAAAGAATTACGACTATAAAGCAGACGAGGCCTTTCAGCCAATCGGCATGAAAAAAAACAATAAAACCAAGAACTTAATGTAGTATTTAATGCATAGACTCAAGGTTTTCAAGAATCTGGAACCTTTCCGCCAATGACTTGAGCACTTGAAATAGTCAGCATTTGTAACATACAAATATCAGAACTCCAAAGCAGGTGCTGAAAGCATATCAAACCAGTGTGAGCCCTTGCTGACCAACCAGATGTCTTCTGGGATGAGTTCTCAAAATTCAAGTCTCACCTATCCTGCCGATGGCCATTAGGTTATTCATTACAACCTGAAACCACAGTCCCTCTTCAAAGACGTTCATCAGTTAAACTTTCCTCCAAAAAGAACAATCAATTTAGGTTCAACTTAACCCGTACATCATTTAGTTATTATGCAAAATAAAAATTCCTCGTAGATGAGGTATGATTTTAGTCAGTAATAAATTCCATGTTTATCTGTGAAACGGAGGTTTTTATACTAGAAAGTTGGAATTCATCTACATTTTCATGAACTATTCACAAACACATTGCAAGTTAAATTGAACACATGAGAGAAAACAACAATGCCATTCAGGATTATTTACACGAGGCAAAAACATACTACATTAACTACTTACAAGAGAGAGAGAGAGAGAGAGAGAGAGAGAGAGAGAGAGAGAGAGAGAGAGAGAGAGAGAGAGAGAGAGAGAGAGAGAGAGAGAGAGAGAGAGAATGCACCATGGCCGAGAGCTCTTAAGTCAAATTCTGAAGTCCTCCTATAATCCCTCATGAAAATGTAAATGTAAGCAACTGATTAATGCAGTGACTGAATATAAATTTAGGCTAAAGGCCAAGCACTGGGTCCTATAAGGTCATTCAGCGCTGAAGCGAAAATTGACAGTAACAGGTGTAACGGAAGAAAAACCCCGCAATTGCACTATGAATCGGTTGTAGGGGAGGGTGGAAAGTAAGAGGGAAGAAAGAGAATATGAAAGGAGGTACAGTAAAGGAACAAACGGGTTGCAGCTGGGGCCGAAGGCACGCTTCAAGGAACATAAGTATTGCCGAACTGCACCCGCATGAGGTGCACTGGCAGTGCTACGGGGTGAAACCGAATACAGAACAACCATAACATTCATCACATCATAATCTCTGAGCTATTCATCTGGACCAGCACGTTATCATCTTCAGTTTTCTTTATCTAGTATAAAAGTGTAACAATATTAAAAATCATTGTACTCTGACAAAATCTATAAAGAATACCTGAGTAAGCACAGCAAAGAATAATTCCCACAAAGAATTGGGGGTAGGAGTGAAAACACCAGCAAACCGAACAGGATATCATGTAAAGAACTATATGGACAACGATTTAATTGTGGACTTCTCCAGGACCCAAGCTTGAGAAAACAAGGCAATGAGGATCAGTGACCCTGAATAGCATGAGGTATACAGCACACCGTTTGTAGATAAGGCACCATATGTAGGGAAACATTTCCGAAGAAACGTAAGACAAAGCAAGCAAATCAACAGTCGATGCCTGAAAAACTCAAACCACCGGTAAGGGTTAAGTGTACCTGATCTGGCAAAAGTAACCAGCCAGTTACAGCAAAACCATAGAAAAAGCACAAAAGGCGATAAAAGGTTTGAGAGTCAAGGGAGTTCCTTTCCTGCTGACAAGTTTCCTTCCAATACATCTAATATGTGATCCTTAATCAAAATTATTTTTCCAGAAGAGCGAATATTATCAGCAGACATTGAGTTGAAGTTGCTGTTCAAGAGCTGTTTGAGTATGATAAATTCCGAGCTAAAACAACTTATTAAATGTACTGAAGCCAGTCAACAATTCATATAAATCATCATTTTCTTGAAATGAGCTCACTACCGTGCCTGAAAACATTTCAGTATAAATATTCCCATGAAACATGCATTGGAAACAAAGAAAGTGGCGGGGGGAGGGGGGGGGGCTAGGGAATGGATCCACACACCCTCCCTCCCACATACATAAACTTTCAGAAGTTTAGTACCTGCTACTCAGGTAACTATTAGCATTCAGTTAATAAAACTATTTCATGTTGAAAATCAGGTAAACGTTAGTAGTGTTTTTACCGATATGAAAGCTATGGGGTCTAATGGTAAATGGAGATAACCTGTACAAGACCTGAATCTGTATGTTATTTGATGCATTGTAATACATCCATCGAAGATACGCACACAGAATTACTACCCAAGACTACGACCTTAGCTGGGGAGTGGGAGTGGGTTAACCTCCAATACCTGGATCCCCTCAACGTATTTAACTTCACCCACAACTCGATGACTACATACACATTTTGGTATGGTCCATTAGGTTTTAGCAATTATTCCGGAAATTTACTCTTTGCTCGAGCAGAAACATAAACCTTAGGCGTCCACAATGTCCAGTGGATTAAAGTTTTTTTCGAAAACAGTGATCATCGGTACCTACAGTATATGACAGCATAATTAGAACAAGCATTAAACTCTGACAATCTCCATCATGAGATTTTGAGATAAACGCTATTAATTTAGACTAAGGTACTGCGGATCTTACAATTAGGTATACAGTGCAAATGACAGGCAGAACATTGTTCGGAATGGTTAACTTGGATCTTAAAAGGAAAAAAGATAAAAATGATTTCAGTTAGAGAGAGAGAGAGAGAGAGAGAGAGAGAGAGGAGAGAGAGAGAGAGAGAGAGAGAGAGAGAGAGAGAGAAGGGGGAGGGGGAGGCTGTTTGTTATTGCGATACTGTCGGCGTTTCTATACTAAGACCAAGGCCGAGAGAGACAAGGTCTACCCAATTGGGTGGAGTGGCCTCCTACCGGGGGGGGTAACTACGTAGGCGATGACGTAACTTAAGGTACCTGCTCATTACGGCAATTCACCTGCTTACGCAATAAGGAGGTAGACGAAGCTCCGCCTACATGGGGGATTTTGGGGGAAGTGAGCAGACCACCTCTTTCACTTGGCCTTAAGACAATACATGCTTTTGAAGACTCAACCCTCAGATTCGAATAAGTTATTATGACGAATGATAAACCAATTGTTATTGATAGAGATATACGTGTTCCTATAACGGCGAACCATTTCTTCCTAGTAAACTGGATTGATCTAGATTTGTGTTCATCAAGGTTACATAAACTTCCTTCTTGTTCGGAGAAAGTGAGGAATGGTTTAAGTTGGTGTACGGTAGGCCATTAAATGAGAGGATATTTCAGAGATGTACGAGTTAGAGACGCTTAAAAAAAATCTTGCCCTATTCATAAAAAAAGACCAGTGAAAACTAGAGCGAACTGTCCGAAAATTTAGACCTCACTAGCACACCTTGTTACCGAACAAGTTTCAGGGTGTTTTAAAACTCATTACCATTACGTTAAAGTTATTGGGTTCAATTATTCTGCAAGAACACATGTAACTAGTCGTAAATTACTCAAAATATGGCCGATCTAATGATTATTTCCACTTATATACATTTCTAGATTTTTAATTAATTTTTGGGTTAATATCTACCATGGAGGGCGGTATTTTCGACAGACAAAACAACCTACTTGAATCTCCACGTGGTGTACACAGGTAATGAATTATGGGCAACTTTACCTTGGGCTTCCCTATAACTACTGTACCACGCTCTAACCACGTGCAGTTATAGCTAGTATGTTTATAAGTAGCTATAATATTGCAATGTAAAGTTAATTTTTTGCATTAATTTAAATTGACTAAATATTATGCTACGGATACATTTTTTCGTTTGGTTTAGGATCATGTTGGTAAAACAGCAACTAAATTCAGAATAAGTCATCAATTGCACAGACATGCTGTTAACGGTACGTGTTTATCCTATTGTGAAATGGGTTTGTTAGCAAGGATGAAAATATTTCCAGGATGATAAATTGTCAACCAAATATATTCACAAGATATGAATTTATTCTCCTTTGGTTTAGCAAATAGGAGCCATCGTACCATTGGTCTAAGGAAATCACAAGCTGTCATTTTTTGTGTTGCGTCAGTTAATCAACTATTCAGTTTGCATAGGTATACAAAACATAAGAACAAACATGGAGCATAATTAAAGGTAAAGGGAAGAAAAAGGCTAGTGTCATAAAGAGGAGTTTGCCTATTTTGTACTGACACTGAATACTATATAAAGACATCGTGAACTTCCAAGTTGCCATTAATATTGGTATTCAGGTTAAATCACGCAAATTATCATTAAAACATTCATACTAATTTAAATATAAGTACTACCAAGAAGTCAAGTTCGATATAGTTTTGTCTTGCGAACCAAAATTTTTTCTGCACTTCTCCCCATGTTGTACACCACCATATACCCAAGTATGTTAGCATACTCTTGACAAAAATACGAAAAGCGTGATCCGGATTATGTGGCAGTTCGCTGTTTTGAAAATGGTAGCAGTCGAAGTGAAATCAGTGCCAAATTTAATGTAAAAGAACATTTTACACTATGCCATATATTTTTTTTCTACGCATGAGCCATCTTAACTGTAACTGCCCGTGTGGTCCGAAGCTGGTCCGTGAATATATCGGCTTTGAATAAGACCCAGAAATCCCTTTTCAATTAGCTTCTAGCTAACGGAAGTCATATCCGTACAATGGAATAGCATAGAACAGAATATAGAATTCAGGCCAAAAGCCAGGCTCTGGGACAGATGAGGTCATTCAGCGCTGAAAGGGAAACTGGCAGCAAGGTGTTACATGAGGAAAACCTCGCAGCTTAACTATAAAACGATTGTTTGGAGAGAGTGGAAAGTCAGATGGAAGAAAGAATATGAACGGAGGCACTATAAAGGGAATGAAAGAGGTTACAGCTAGGGGGCGAAAGGACGCTGCAAAAACCTTATGCAATGCCTACAAGTGCACTGACAGCGCTACCCACCTACGGGGATATCCGTACAATAATCCATCATGTTGAAAATTCCGTCAAATGAGCAGACTCGCTATGGGAATATCATTTTCCAGAAACATCAACTTATTTATTCAGCCATCCTTCAGAGAGAGAGAGAGAGAGAGAGAGAGAGAGAGAGAGAGAGAGAGAGAGAGAGAGAGAGAGAGAGAGAGAGAGAGAGAGAGAGAGAGAGAGAGAGAGAGAGAGAGGTTGGGGGTAAGGCAGCCAGTTTAAAAACTTGTACTCGTAGTTTCCATTTGCCTTCAGTATACCACAGATTTTCCGTCATCTTTAATGTATTTTAACTATTTTACTCTCTTTTCATTTGCAAACATTAACTCGTTTTGTTAAGTTACAAGCACCAAAAAAATGAGAAAACGGCGCAAGCGAAGACATAGCTAAGGTCCCTCCTGAAACACTTTTCTTCGGTGTAAATACGAATGAAAGAAAACGGCGGAGCATATGCACGTTAACTATAGTAAATGGTAACAACCGGACTGTAGGCTATTAGCTATTTAGACCTCACTGGCATACCTTGTTACTTAACAGATCAAGCGTTTAGCACCATTGAATGTTTTGATTGCAGAAAAGCTTAAAATTTAGTAACATAGAATCATGTAGAAAATTATTCTTCAGTACCAAGTACACTGCAAACGGCACTTCATCCTCTTTGTTTTTCATTGTACATTAGTCTTTAATAGAATATGTTTAATGAAATGTTTTAATGGCTCCCTTCTTAAACTTCGTTTTCATTGACACAATTAAGTGGAGGGAATACAGTAACTTATGTCGAATGCTAGTTTTAGGTCCCGCTAACTTCAGCCAGGTTTTCTCAAGCCTGTTAATTTGGCACTCGTCAAATTGAAGCCCGGTAATTTCACTCCCAATAAGACTAATTTTTCGCCTGACACTTGAGCTTCATATTACTCCACTGAAGGTGGTCTGTGGGACTTGCAAAATCATTTGATATATGGGCCTACGTTACCACAAATTCGAAGAATCATAGGCAAAATCATTTGATATATGGGCCTACGTTACCACAAATTCGAAGAATCATAGGCATACTCCATACTAAATGTCAAATCAACACCATAATTAACATTAAGAAAATAAAAACGATTTTAGTTACTTCTAGAAAGACTGTCTTCATTCCTCAAAATATCAAATGAGAATCTAGTGTCCAATTTTGATACTGCTAAAACCGAAATTCCAAATTCATCTTGGCTCCATAACTCGAAACAATATGTAGTTAGTCTTTTGTTGACTATTCGTTGGTTGCATTAAGTTTTGCGAGTTATTTTTTTAAATAATTCAAGCTACGATAGCTAACCAGTATGACACTAATTTAGTCACTACTTTGAAGGCCTATATTTTACAGCCTCCTAAGTTACCAGACTTACCATGCATACGGATATCTGACGACTTTCTCCTAATATTGACTAATTCTCGTTTTCATTAAAAAGCTAAGTTTCGACTGAGCACATTTTTGGTGGGATGCTTCAAGCTGACATATAAAGCCCCTTCCACTCGAGGGGTAAATACACGGAGGGCAGATACTGTTACCAATTTTGTGGGTGAATGGCGATCACGTGTAGATGACGTCATAGACAGATGCCTTGGACTGTTTGATCTGGTAACACTGTTTAAAAGCCAGAGAATTACGGGCAAACCAGAGTACCCGTCGTGTCTTTCCTCCTCGTGTTGAGGGAGCATGACTGGTGCTTTTAACTAAAACGTTATAGTAGTACGTATAACCAATATAACTAAAAGAACATGCCTTGTGACTTAACTCTATACACGGATAGATTATTTCGCACAACAATCTGTGCCCTTTGTTATACTAAATACTACTTGGTGGGTTGTGTGAAACTAACACACCCGCCTTTTCAAATTTACTTTTGACTGTGGGTCTACCCTTTTAGTCTCCTTACATTAAAATCTTTATTGGTGATGGCGTGCAAGCATGTTCAGTAACTTGAATTATTACCTGTCAAATTATTTAATTCTCGTCGTTCTCCGCATGGCGTCCCTCATTCTTTTGGTTAATTTTTGGAGGTCTTCAAATCGGCATTAATTCCATCCTGAAGGATAGCGTTTTGATTAGGCGCCCCCGTTCATCTCTTTGAACGTCTCTTAACTTTTCAATTCTGGTTAGCACCTTTAAAACATCAGTTTCAAATTTTGTTACATCTAGCCTTCATTAATCCATGCTCCTTCGAGGAGTTATACTGGTATAATGCCCTGGAAGTGTGCTTATTTCAAGATTCATACTCTTCATAGCAATTCTCGCTTTGACAGGTAGCAAGAGAGCTCAGTTATGCATAGTGTAGTACCCATTCCCAGGCAGTGGATCTGTGATAGTTTGGCTGTCTTAATTGAACATTGGGTAATAATTTGGTATGCCATTGTAGCAGCATTTAAGAAAGTATCTTATTAAATAATAATGCACAAACATATTTAACGTTATTTAAAATAATGAACTAACTTTAACGCTATCTAAAATATTTATTAACAGAAAGTAATTTCCCACCCTGTTTTCATTACGCATTTACTGTTTTTATCTTATCAAATTCTTTTAGTCTTTGTTATACATCGCAGCATAACTACCTAGAATTAATCGATTACCAGAATTTTAGTCATAACTCTAGCTAAATTTGCCAAGGCTTGAAGGCGATGTTAGACATTCTAAAAAATCTCCTAAACCCGTCGAGTGCAACTAACGTTGTCGAGCAAATTTAAAATATTTTCAAGCCAAACCAGGATCCAGCCAAACTGTAGTCCTAATGGTCGGACTCATCTCGACGGACTGACTGCCCTGTGAGAACTAGAGGCACTGTGTACATCTAAAATTTCAGGCTGCCCCTAACGAGAGTACATCAGGTTAACGTGTAACTTAGCGGTATTTTGTAAACTCCTCCCTTACACTTAATACGGAAAGTAAACCAGTCACGCAATTAACTGATGTCTTGTTCAAACAAGACCAAACAGGACAAAACACAATGCACCTACACCCGACTGGGATTTATTCTCAGTCAGTGAAAATTTACAGTTCTAAGCATTTAAAGCAGTTAAGTAACCGTTGAAACTTGAAAAATGTGTGACAAGATGGTTATCTTTTGTGTATCATTTGAACCATCAAAAGCACGTGACTGGGGGATAGAAACCACTTCAATTCAGCATTCAGAAAACTACTTGCCAATTACGAAAGTCTGTAAAGTGTATGTCAGTTACACAACATAACAATGAACGACATCCAACTCCCGGGAGCTTTACACACCATTGTGGAAGAACCAATCAATAGACACGAAGTACTGGATTTCATAAAAAGGAAATGAAGAAAAGCAACATCAACCGAAAAGCTGCAACATCTTGTGGAAAAAGAACTATCCTTTAGATTGCGAAGAATTGAGTTTATTGCAACAAATGTAAAAAAAAAAAAAAAACCTCTCTCAATATAATACCAACGAACTCTTGCGTTGGTTACGTTACTGTTCGCCCAACAGTTGTCATAGACCAGCAATTCCAGGTACTTCCTAAAGCAATCCAGAATTAACGTCAACATTCTTTGAAAAAAAAAAAAAAAAAAAGCATCATACATTACCTCGACCAGGGATTAATTATGATCTTTGGCCCTTGCTCACCTAATATAACTTCATGGCGGTCTTTATGTCTATGTTAAATGGAAAATATTAAAATGGAAAATATTAAATGTAGATCGTCCATAAAACTGCTACAAAACCTTTATGGTACGAGCTGAAATCAAAATCTTAACGAAAATTGAACATCAATTAAAGATAAAATCAAATACGATAAATGGATACTATGATGACCATGAGGCCAATTCTTGATAGTTCTCGTTTATTAGGAGAAGTGACCTTCGAGCAAATCTCTCTAGCTCAAATATAGGCCTGAATTTCTAGCTAGTATGAGAATTTGTATTATAGGATTACGTAGAGCTAAGGTCTAAACTTTTGCTTAAAGATTGACCAAACAGCTAATGTCAGAATTTAAAGAGGATTTCTGGATTTCAGCTAATCCCAGTACTTGAAGCGAAGGGCATACACTTTTTCGAAAGGCATCTCACAATTCGGGTGGTGTTCGTAAAGTGTACAACAATTAAAACAGTTGTAACTGAAGGTACATGTAATGCCTCAACTTCTGCCAGTTTCCTGGACGATTACCTTGTTTCCGAACCTACGGGTAAATGACTACAGTTGAAACTTCATAACTTGTTGCGAATGTATATTTAAAAAAAAAGTTTTAGGTCATCAATTTAAATACGAGCATAGTGTTTTTAGGCTTCCGAACAATTTTTTTTCTAACAGAATCCTGTATAAATGGTTTTCATTGAAGTTTCAAATGGAACAAACTTTTGTTCCCCCCCACCCTCTTTTTTTATTCAGTATAGGAATTTACTCAATGTTGGCACTGCGCTTCATTATTTACCCTACATTCTGTAAAAAGTGGGAAGTTTCCTCGAGCCCAAAAGTAATGATGGGCACCTAGTTAGTGTAGAATGACTATGCTGCAACAAAATCAACAGAAATTGCCGGATACTAACTTTAGTCCTTTTGAGCAGTTAGGGATTGCCCTTACGTCGATTTTTCCCTTTAATCATTTTAGCATTCCAGTCTGCTTTAGAGAACTGGGAACCCTTCCTTGCCCAGATCAATCAATTCCACTGGGAATGAGCGTCGGAAGGGAGTGTGAGGCGGGGGCTTTCTATTCAAATCAAACAAAGTATGAGTTTTAACCAGATTAATCTTAAGTTATGAGAAAAACTGAGTTGGATAGTCACTAACTCAATTAAGAATTTTCTGCGAAATCATTCGATAAGAACTGACTATGGTCTGTGCCTCAGAAGATTACAGTCCGTTGGTCCACCCGGATAGCGAAGGTCCGAAGAGTTGAACTTACTGGTTACATTTTCGATAGCTATGGGGTGGGGCATATTTAAACTGACTTTCGGAGTATAATACATCTACATGACAAGACTGGATGTCACCCCTCAAAAGTTGAACTTAGTGTACAGAATTGGCATATTTGGTAAACTGAGTCATCTACCACAAGCCTAGCTACAGGTTGTTTCAAGTTACTGCAACACAGACGCACTTTTGAATAGTTTTAAAATTACAATTTTTAGCTCCGTTATTATTTTTAGCTGTTATGATAGTGTGGATTTGACAATTAATATGGAGCACGCCATAAGGCACTCAGAATTTCTCTGCACAAATGAATTTGTGGGTCCAACAGAGTCAGGGTGACCAGATTTTGAAAACTGAAATAAGGGACACCTAAATTGAGAGGTAGTTGAACAATATTGACACACAACTTACACGTGAAGTTACGCACGCAGTGACGCAGCGCGAAGTCCTTCTCAGTTAAAAAAAACTCGTGATCGCGCTATTAATAGTGGGTTACTGCAACCTTCAGAACCAACCTGATACAACTTAGTAGGCTGCAGCACTAAACAGAGCAGCAAGAATAATAAAGGGTGTTGCCCTCGGGATAGAAGTCAACGCAAGACTAGCTACACTTCAATTGCTGGTTTAGAACTTTCAAATTTGCAGCCCTAAAATTGTACTGAAAATAGTCTTTCAAATAAAAATGGAATTTTATGAGTCTTGTGATTATTTGACTATTAATACTGGGTTCGCTCAAGTGTGTATGGACCAAATGAAATTGCGGGTCCATAAGTAACTCTGCCGGTGGGGACTGAATAAGAAGCCAAGTAAGTAAATAGCTTGGGTAAATGGTTAACTAATACACCAAAGTACTGTACTGCATCTGCCCCTCAATTTTTTATGGTTAATTTTTGGAAGACTCCAGCCACCTCCCACGTTATAATTTATATTTTTCTTGGGTAAAATACAAAAATTTCTTCTCAATACACAACCTTCGCAAATGCTTAACAGAAAAATAAATTACGACTCATAAGACAATACCAGCGTTCCCACCCCCTCCATAGCTAATACGGCAAAACTGTAAACAGTAAACACCCCTATAGGCTACGTTAGGTTGGTATTTTTAGGTTCTTTTAATGCCCTATCACTTCCTAGCCATTTTTGCATGAAGAACCCAAAATGGTTTTTCATGCAAAAATGGCTGGCTGGAGTCTTCCGAAAAATTACCATTTCTGATAAACTGAAAATATACTCTATATAATAAAAACATCAATGAGATTAAAATCCAAACTGGGAACCGATTAGGGTCAAATCATGCATTTTTGTTAAGTGTAACGAAACGAGACGTTGCCTAGCTTTTGGGCTACTGCCCAAAACCGAAGTCCGTTTCATCCTCTCCGGAGACATGCCGTAATTATTCACACTTATTAACTGATAGCCTAAGATAACCATAAAAAAATTTCGACGGGGAAAACTATGAAGCCAACAATCCGGAAGCCGGAAACCCCGACTTGCGCCGTTGCTTACCGGCTACTTTTCCTCACGATTTTCAGCCCAAAATTCACTTTTGTAATTCAGCAAAAATAAAAAATGACGCTATCTGCACTTAAACTGCAGCACTCAATAAACTCTCATGAATTAGATACCAGTAGTGGACCTACTGACTTGAATAAATCGACTCACCCTCTCTGCTGCTTTCCTAGGTCCTTCCACAACGACGATTGAACAAGGAGGACTGGAAGGCTGAAAAGTCCCATGTATTCCAATACTTTTCAAACCTCGTTTTCCATATTTTTAATCTTAATTTTCTTTCTGTTTTTTTTCCTGTGTACGGACCAGTAAGATCACTTCACTGGGTTAACCAAGTACAATAATAAAATTTAATTACAACAATAGAGGAATATTTTTATTTTGATATGCACCTCGCGTCTTTTTAGTAGACCTTCAATATTCTCTTCGTGAATTGCTTGGACGAAAGATGGGTTTGGGGAGGGGAAATTGTTACTGTTGGGGGTTGTGGGGGGGTTAGAAGTTAAATCTTTAACCTCAGTTGTTCTCGCAAAATTGGAATGGTTTTGGAGACGAATTTTGGAAGATATTGTAAAGACATGTTTTTGTAGCTAATAATTCATGGGCAAATCCACCACAAGTAATAATAACAATCATAATATGGAGCCGCTGTCAACAAGAATGTCATTATACTTAGAATCAGAAACCAGTTAAAAGCAGAACAGCTTTTAGCTATGTTCACAGGAGTATGGAGACTGAATTTCATCTCTATTCTTACCCAAAATACTCGTAAGAATATGTTAAATAACTAAGATCAATACAGACTTGTGACCATAAAACCTGGCATAATATGATTCTGTCCACTGGAAGCAACAGGAAGCAACACTCTGAGACGATTTTTATGTATTTAAAAAAAAAAAAAAGTGTTGGTCGGACTGATCAACGTTAGCGACGCCGTAAGGCTATTAATATGGATATAAAGAGGACATATGAAGGAACTTTCTCTCCATCCGCCACACGTACCCTTTTATATCACAAGGACAAAAAGGACGTGATGAGCCAAAGGAAACCCTTAGTAGGGGCAATGCACATGGAACGTCTATAAAACTGACTTAGAGAGGTGGCATATAAAAAAACAAGAAATTTAGTACTAGTTAAAGGAGTCGTATCTACAAGATTCAAATTTTGTCTAGTATCGAGTTTACATTTCCCAGCCTAAGAATTAAAAGCAACCCAAACATACAGTCAACTCTCCTTGACCTAGCAAGCCTTTCACACAACCACTGTATTCACTGAGAGAGAGAGAGATTAGAGAGAGATTAGTGAGCTAGAGAGAGAGAGAGAGAGAGAGAGAGAGTATTTGGTGAGCTATATTACAGTACACACTCCAGAGATACTAATTCCATGTCGCCGATGATCCAATTGAGGTCAGTCGATTTCTGACTGGTAAGGTAAAACAAACATACAATCGTACAGGGTTGACCGACGGTAATGACATGTTTACTTTCCGGTATTTTTGAGATAATACCTTTTTTCGTGTTGTGTTGATGATTGCATAACCTACAGGTCAAAGAGTTGAGTAATATTCACCATGGTTCTGAACAAGGGGCTAAAAAATGGAAAAATATACAAGGTCTTAAATTCATACAAGCTTTTTGAAAAGAAAATCGAGGATTTCTTACTTAAAGATACGTTAGATTGTATTTCCATTTACCTTGTTCATATTAGAATGCTTTCCACCCACCACTTGACAATGCTTGCTTAAAAACAAAACAAACAATGCACTGACATATAAAACTTTAATTTTATAAAGTACCCTTCGCTGGACTCTGTGTACTTAATTCTGGGGAAATAAAATTGTCCGAGATAAAGTTTGTCCAGCCAATGAAATATATTTGCACAAAATCATGATACTTTCAAATAAACATTTCCCCTTGCGAAATACTAGTTTTTTATTCTCCTTTTTTTGTACACAGCTCGGCGAACTCGAAACGCACAGGTCATAACTGGTCAGAGAAACATTAATTGGTCATGCCCTGTTATGCTGGTTCATATTACATATATTAATATCTTCTCGCTCATATGGGCGACTAGTTCCATTCTATCTCAGCTGAGCTGAATTACCTTGTCATGTCATACCTCTGATATTGGAATAGTTTCTCGCCAACTTGCAGGATTTCATTAGGTACGTGCAATAACAAACTTATGGCAGTGACCTTGCTATTAATAACTATCTACGAACGAGAACAATAATGATTATGTTGCAGTTTCATGTAATATTGTTTTTTTCTAGCCTCATACTTATACAGTTTCCTCTGCCTAACCTTACAAAATAACGAAGGAACTATTGTACAGAAACGATTGTCTTGAAAGCATTTGTTGGCACAAATTTGAATGATGTCAGGGTGCCTTTAAAATTGGGTACCAAAATATTACATTCTTGATCACGCTTGTGTTTGGAAAACTCTGCTAAAATTTTAATACTAACACTAACATTATGTGATACGATCTATTTAATTACCTTCCAGAAGTAATACTTTCTTACATGTAAGCATATTTCAAGCAACACATTAAAACGAAATCAAAGCGAAAACCTAGTGAAATACGACTCTTCCTCCCTCTCTCTTGCGACATTCCAAATATTTATGGTTCGAATATTGGAAACGAAGAGGGTTCATGTAGCATCAGCACAAAGAAAAAGATGGACAGTCCCATTAGCAATGCCAGATAGGATCGGTAACCTATATATCCAGTTCAAAGTATCATTGCCATGAAATCGAATTACCATGAAAATGATTTCAATGCAACAGTTCAGGCCGTGGGTGGATGGGGGAGTTGTTCGGTAGGTTCCTTTTCCTAACAAGAGCTGTTATGTGACCACGGAGATCTTTCGCATTCCAAGTGGCCCTGATCCTCTTCTCCGCCGAGCGACCAGTTGCTGAGCAACAGCACCAACAGTAAGTACCTTGTCGAACTTCTTTGTTCCAGACTCACACCATAGGACTGTGGAACAATCTCCCGAGTATGATGTGTGAAAGCCGATCTATTGCCTAAAGCAAATCTCTTTGTTTTATAATTTACTTACCTTTTTTTTTATCAATTTATGATATTTGTTCAAACTAATCTCTTCTTTCTATATTTCCTATTACCTTCTGTTACTTCAAAAATGAACAGCGTATTCTTTCGATTCCCCTGTGGGTTTGTTCCAAATGAATAGGGTTCATCAGAGCAAGTTACTAAGCTATCTAAAGAGCATGGACTATATCCTCATCCCAAGTGAAATCCAGAATGTGGACATCCATGCTATTTATCCAATATATATATATATAGGTATATATATATATATATATATATATATATATATATATATATATATATATCTTTGTACATATGTATGTATGTGTGTGTGTGTGTGTGTGTGTGGGTGAATAAACACCACGGTTTCATTCCTGTATGAGGCAGACAATATTTGTACATTTCTTAAACCAGTTGTGATGCTATTTAATGGGTGAATAAGAACCTGACAGTTGGCCGCTGTGCTTGTTTACTAGTTTACTAAGAGAGTGGCTAAGGGCATTGGCTTAACAACTTTAGCCTAGAATAATTGCTGAGGACTGGAAGGAGAGGTCAAGACAAGGATGTGGGGCTAGCATTCTCATTCCTAAAGATCTATTGAAAACTAGAAGTCTACCCATTCTGCGTGACATCTTAAGATACTTAGAGATGTTTATGTTCACTGATTACATTTTAGAAAATATTTATTTTTATTTACGTATAGAACTGAATATAGAACTTAGGCCAAAGGCCAAGCACTGGGACCTATGAGGTCATTCAGCGTGAAACGGAAATTGACAGTAAAAGGTATGAAAGGTGTAACAGGAGGAAATCCTCAAAGCAGTTACACTATGAATCAATTGTTAGGAGAGGGTGGAAAGTAAGATGGAAGAAAGAGAATGTGAAAGGAGGTACAGTAAAGGGAACGAAAGGGGTTGCAGCCAGGGGCCGAAGGCACGCTGCAAACAACCTTAAGTAATGCCTACAGTGCACCGCATGAGGTGCACTGACGGCACTACCCCCTGCGGATTTTTATTTACGTAGATTTCTGACAAAACGTACAAAAATATCTTTCTGATTCAGTATAATGAGCAAAGGTTTATTGTGGAGCAACTGAGAGAGAGAGAGAGAGAACTTTTCCATATCATGCAGATTTAGATCTCAATCAACTCTTGATGACAGGGCGTTGTTTTACGCTAAGCGGCATTGACCACTTATGCCACCACGGGTGCTTGCCCACAAGAGTATGAAGAATTAGAGGAATTTATTTCTGGTGATAGAAATTAGTTTCTCGCTATAATGTGGTTCGGATTCCACAATAAGCTGTAGGTCCCGTTGCTAGGTAACCAATTGGTTCTTAGCCACGTAAAATAAGTCTAATCCTTCGGGCCAGCCCTAGGAGAGCTGTTCATTAGCTCAGTGGTCTGGTTAAACTAAGGTATACTTAACATTTGCCCACAAGAGTATCGCGCAATGATGAGAGCTGCATCTGCTTAAGGGCGAGAAAATCCTCAGTAATTGCCTTGCGGTCTCAGGCTGTCAACAGTGACAGGCCTAATTTCAAAGTGTCATTTAAGGTTTATTTTAGAGACTGGTTCTTAAGAGGTCATTCTAAATATTATTATTATTATCGTTATTATTGAAGGAGAGTACTGACCTGAAATTAACCGCTCTGTAAAGGTCAGTCAACAAGATTCTATCTCTTATAATAATATAATTTCATCCTATTTTACTGAAATACAGTCATTTCGGAGCATGACAGAGAAATGTCTGCGTTGTTCACTACACTAATCTCTACCCAAGTATGACTATTTTGTGACTTAATTTTCTTTAAAGTATGTTTGCATCAGCTTAGGTGCGTCATCATATTTGTATGCAAATACAAACACCATTGGCAGTGTTCACATTATTTACGATTTTAAATTTTTTCGTACTTTTTGATTTCCTCCCCTCCGATCAAAATGCACACCACATTCCGTTTACTCCATTTTAGTTTTTTGTAATAGAAAACTATTGTGCGGTCTTTGTCTGTCCGTCCGCACTTTATCCTGTCAGCACTTTGTCTGTCATATCAAACGAGAGACTATTTTCGTAGCTATTATTTAGCCAACTTTTTCCAGTATATTTTGTGATCGTTATTACTGCGGTTTCTTTCACTGGCCCAGTCTACGTCAGTGACCTGAGTAGCTCTCTACTACTACATTTCGTTTTCTTTGGTTTCTCTCTCTGTCCATCGCTTTCAAGTCATTTCTGTCTGAACAGACACACCCATCCCGTTCAATGTCAGTCTGTCTGTCCCTCTGTCCATCCATGTCCGTCTTTGACAGCAGATGCTCTAGCCTTTATCTGTCGTCTCTGGGCAGTTTAAGGCTAACTGCTGATGGGAATAGTTTTACCATTCTAAATTTTGGAGTTACGATTTTACTACAAGAGGGGAGTGATTTCCAGTAAGAATTTTGGCGTTTTGTAACCTCAAAAATTCAGTTTTAATTTACCGAAAGATGTCCTGTTGTTGTATATATATATGTATATAAATATATGGATGTATACATATATATATTATATATATGTGTGTGTATGCATGTATGTGTGTATATGTATATATATACGTATATATGTATATATGCATGTATGTATGCTATATATACAGTGTATATATATATATATATATATATATATATATATATATATATATATATATATATATATATATATATATATGCGTGTGTGTGCCAGCGTGTGTGTATAGGGTGGGCGTGTGCGTATGTATATGAAAAGTATTTGATAAATATTTGTGACGGTGTGTGTATCCGTTAACTCTTCGCAAGTGATTGCACCTAACCAGTTGCAAAATGGTCTGTGCATGCATGTACAGCTTTTCACGTGGATTCTGGTACTCTGCATTACTGTACAGTTCGTAAGGCGGTCACCTTCTAAGCTAAAAATTCAATATACTAACTTTTTTTAACAATGTAAATCCGAGAAATCGGAAGAACTGTGACTGTTGAGTATAACGTTGCATGAAGACAGGTTTATGTGCATAGAGACAAACACCTCGAAAAAAAAGTACACACGCCCGATCTTTTTATCTGGGCTTCGTGTATGTGTCTCTTGCCATTTTTTTAATGAGCACTGGAATAGACTGTTTGACGCTGAGATGAACGGCCCCCCCCCCTCACCATTCCATGAAGGTGGGAATTGGCAATGGGAACCGAGTGGAAAATTTGTTGGTTTTTACTTATCTTAAAACCAATTTTAAGATATCGCAAGAACAAGAATTAAAAGATGTATGTTCAAAAACATTTTCCAAGGTATTGAAACTGTTTTCACTCTCACTTCCCCCTGTGCTTTTCTTCATTATGCGTGCTTTATGCAATGTACACAATCATTCTCAAATATCCTATCGGTGTTCATGCCGCATCTGTAACTTGTTGCATTCGATAGCGGACTGCTATAGATTTAGTGGAAAGCCATTTCATTTCTGACATGAAAGGTTATTTTCTTGAGGAATTATGCAGCGCTTATGAAGCCGAAGGTGTCCCTCCATTAAGAACACTTCCGAGGCATAATTGCCACTCTTCTTACTGGGCAAAGATAGGTGTTTTGCTAGTATCAACTGAATGAGCATTCCTTAATGGCATTTCGAAAATACACGTTGCCACCTTATCCCATGCATTTAAAAAGGAGGTTGAATCAAGTCAACGACCTTGGCCAATGTTGGATAATTGTACGAAGCACTAAGCTCTTCGTTGGGTGAGTCGGTAGAGCTGCGGACTGTCACGGAGTTCAATTCCCCGGCCGGCTGATGAAGAGTTAGAGGAATTTATTTCTGGTGATAGAAATTCATTTCTCACTATAATGTAGTTCGGATTCCACAATAAACTGTAGGTCCCATTGCTAAGTAACCAATTGGTTATTAGCCACGTAAAATAAGTCTAATCCTTCGGGCCAGCCCTAAGAGAGCTGTTAATCAGCTCAGTGGTCTGGTAAAACTAAGGTATACTTAATTTTTGTACGAAGCACTCGTTAGGACTGCTAGTAAGTTGCTGATCTGTATTCAACCTGTCTGGGATGTGTGGGCAATAAGTTACGGAAGCGAGTTTATGAAATATTTTACAGGAGTGTGGACGCACCCTAAACTGTTCGACATAGAATCCTATGCCGCACTGAACTTCGCAGTTATTATCTTAGCAGTTATTGTCAATTCTGTCAATAGTTCTTTCATTTGGCCAAGAATTAGCACTAATATATAATTCCCAAATGAAAAGAAGATTTAATCTTGAAACGTTCCATATACCATAAATAGGAAACGGAAGAGGGAAAAAGAAAGCTAGAAAAGAATTGTCGATAAACGAGGGACTGAATATACAAAAAAAGAAACTATCGGCTAAAACTTAGGACACAATAAAACATCATTTTCCAAAACCGCTACATAAAATGAATTGTTCCTCACTACAAGAAACAGAATAAAAGCGAACTCTCCAAAACCCTTACCGGAGAAGAATTCTTTTTCAATACTGGAAGTAAAATGAAAAATGAATTCTCCAGCACACTAGGCAACAATAATTGCTCCTGACTTCTGACGAAAAAAATCTACATAAACAAAATACGAGGGATTAGATCTTACTGCCAGAATTAAAATTAAGATTTATTATTCAAAAACAGAAGCTACGAAGAATGGATCTTTGCTACTGAAAATGAAATTAGAAATAAATTTTCTATAACATTAACCCATATACAAGGCAATGGTCTTCACTAACCTGATAACTCGCTGGTTACTGACCCTTGGGAAATTCGTGAGGAACTACACCATCAGTAAGGCTCTCTTTACCCTGATATTTCATCGTGGTTTCTTAAATTTAATATCGTTCGGAGCAACAACATATTGCACTACTACTCAGCGCGGCTCCTCGGAAATAATAATAATAAACAAAAAGAAGTTTGATACTCCGAGGAATAAACACTATATTTTGTTAAGACTCCCTGGTTATTGTTCGAACTTAATACAGCAGAAGTGAAAAAGAAAACAGCAAAATCAGGCATAGGCCTACGTTATCTTCCTATGTCAGATGACCAAAGATATTGCGGAGCCGTTCGTGGAAATAATCTTAAGGGTTTCTTCATATCCACGGTTCTTTGCTCTGTCCTAAAAAGCAATTATTAACGTTAAATTGCATTTAACTTATTCAAGGAGTAATAAGGAGTAATTTGCAGATAGAACTTACATAAATAGACGAAACCAGTGGTCCGATCAACTGAACAAAATGCGGACTATAAGATACTCTGCAAACTCTAATAGACGAAACCAGTGGTCCGATCAACTGAACAAAATGCGGATTATAAGATACTCTGCAAACTCATCTGCATGAGCAGCCGTAAAAAAAAAAAAAAAAAAAACAGAAGCACTTAAGTATATTTGTGTTCTGTCATATTTTGCAATGTTTGCAACTCCCTTATTTTACAAACGTAATGCGATTCATCGCAATTCTGCACACATCCAGAATGAGCAGTACAAAACAATGAAATCTAAGCCTACAGTTCTTAGTACATATTCTTGCGCTATGTTTTTTTTTTTTTTACCAGTCAAAAGAATTAGGATGTTCTCTTACTTTTTTTCAAGTTGATTATTAATTTACCAATAACTAACTTGCACTATTATTTACTAAGTCTTTTTTACATAACTTTCAGGCACTTATCAAGTACATCGATTTCGTAAGTCTTTCTATTCATTAATTCGTATAGATATGAACCTCTGTAATTGGTTTTATATTCTATTTTCATTGGTCTAACTATAATATTTATTTTATATTTTTTACGCCTTTCCTACTATCAGCCTCAGTGCATTAATTTGTTCGTAAAGCAATGAAATTAGATTTTATCTTTAACCTGACCGTTTACTTACTGTTTATCTTTTATACTTGATTATATATATATATATATATATATATATCTATTATATATAATATATATATATAATATATATATATATATATACTGTATACATATATATAATACACACATTATATATACTTTGTATAGAGAGTATATATACATATATATATATACATATATATATATATATATATATATATATATATATATATATATATAATATATATATATATATATATAAAACTCTCAACTGATCTGTTTCAGATGAATAATGGCCCCCATGGAGTTTGAAAACACAGAAAAGATTGCTACTAGGCGCAAAAGTTTTTTTTTTTTTACTTACAGGACGTTGATTAAATTCCCTCTAAAAGGTAAATTCACAAACTGCCTAAATTCAGGAGTCCTGAATGTAATGTAATTATACAAAAGAATTTCCTCTTTCTCTTTTAGCAAGCTAAATATTTTTATATGTGGATATACTGGCAACAGGAGAATTCCTTCAACGTTTTAGTTCACAGGGAGTTCTCTAAGCTCTGAGCAACAGGTGAATTATCTTTATAATTTACCTCCCACCGAGATTTCCAGGCTGTAAATGCAGGCGTTAATCGTCTCCCACACACAGACACAGACACAGACAAGCACACACACACACACACACACACACGCTAGTGAATAATACTGGTACATTCCTCTGTGCGTGGAGACCACCTAGCTATGCATGCACGCGCCATCCTAAAAGCCTTGACACAGTTCAAAGGGAAAAGAGAGAGAGAAACATTCCACAGCCTCAGGGTAGGACAAGCGAGTCCTAACGAAGGAGGGGGAAATGCATTGTTTCTTCCAAAAAGGAAAAGAACCCCGGAAAGGCAGTTTTTCTCCTGCCATACACCGCAGGAAATTGGGCTGCGAGCACAGAGCGAGAAAGAAAGAGAAGGCAAAGTGGATGAAAACCTGAAAGCGTGAGAACTGGAGTCAGTGACGTATTCGCTTTCAGAATGACCATATACGTCGTTTGTTTCTTTAATTAACCTTACGTAAGAGTTGTGGTTACAAAGGCTTTGCTCTGACAACATCAAAACACAGGGAAATATAACGGAAAAGTCTGTTAATTTGAAGAGGAAACTGACTAAGACAGCGAGGAAAAGGTGGGCTGGGGATGCCAGTGATAACCATGAAAGATTATTGAAGAGGCTTTCTTTAGGAAAAGGCACTAATCTGACGGAGAAAGAGGGTAAATGGTTACAATCCAAGACACTTCATTTGGAGGAAGTTGTGAAAGCAACAGTATCTAATATTACTATTAGTTTTATTACTTCTGGAGAATTATTGCACAGTCGTGTTGCGGAGGTAGTAATGTATGCACAAGAAGTTACGAACAGCAGAGAACTTTCGGGAGCCTATACATCTTCCTAGATTGAAAAGGGGAGTTTATGAAAGCTTTTTATTATATTTTAAGTTAATTATATTCCACAATGTACATGTGTGAGAGACAGAAATCACACACACACACACACACACACACAGAATTCTTAGGAACATAATGGGGCTGAGAACAACTTACAGTGTGAAAGGTAACACTGTATGATATGTGTAAACAGGCAATCAAATGAATCCTTATCTAACGTTTAGTTTGGATGAAGAGGGTCTTCTAAATGAATGATTTTTCTTAAGTTTTCTTTCCTTAATGTACAGTATATGATATGAAAACAAAGAAAAACAATGTAATAGAAGATAAAACGGTATATATTTTTATCAAATGGCCCGAACGGTAAGGCTATGTGCATAGCCTTACCATTCGGGCACCCCTGCAATATGGCCGAATTGCAATCAGTTGTGCAAATGTGGCCATTTTCCATACGTAGTGATCAAATGGCTTGCCAATAGGCTGCATTTTTCTCAGTTTGAAGGAAATGTCCGTCTGACCGCCAAAAAACACCCCAGGCTGTAGCCTTACCATTTGGGCGATTTTTGGGCACCCCTGGAGTATGGCCGAATTGCAATCAGTTGTGCAAATGTGGCTATTTTCCATGCATAGTGATCAATTTCTTGCCATTAGGCTGCATTTACCTCACTTTGAAGGAAAAGTCCGTTTGATCCCCCCAAAACACCCAAGGCCTTACCATTCGGGTCATTTTTGGGCACCTCTGCCATATGGCCGAATTGCAATCAGTTGTGCAAATGCGGCCGTTTTCCATGCATAGTGATCAAATGCTTGCCATTAGCCTGCATTTGTCACAGTTTGAAGGAAAATTCCTTTTGACCCCCCAAAAAACACCATTCAGGCCATTTTTGGGCATCCCGGCAATATGGCCGAATTGAAATGTGGCCATTTTAGATGCATAGTGATCAATTGCTTGCCACTGGTCTGCACTTTTCTAATTTGAAGGAAAAGTCTGCTTGACCCCCCAAAAAACATGCAGTTTAGCCCTTACTATTCGGACCATCTTTGGCACCCCTGCAATATCGCCAAATTACAAAAATAGCCCGAATGTTTGGTGTTTTTTGAGGGTCAAACAGATTTTCCTTCAAACTGAGAAAAATACAGCGTAATGGCAAGCAATTGATCACTATGCATCTAAAATGGCCACATTTGAACAATTGATTGCAATTCGACCATATTGCAGGGATACCCAAAAACGGACTTTTCCTTCAAACTGAGCAAAATGGAGGCCAATGGCAGCCAACTGATCATTATACATATCGTAATGTATCGTAAGCTACAACCACAGGGTACATAACAGCAGTAAACTTCAAAAATTTTTTTTTTTTTTTTTGCTTTTCAAGTGTACACATGCCTTAATTCTATGCATTAACGAATACATTAATGGCTTCACATATATAGTACTGTACCTTATACAACGAAAACATTTCCTTTAAAATTAGGAGAACTAAAACTCCACTGAAGAAGCCAGTGGAAAATCTAATCTACCGTAGGTGGCAAATAAGAAGCCATAAACTTCTGGCAGAAGTTCGTCCCAAAATCTACTCTAAACTTCCTACTTGGCGTTGAAAGTTGGAGGACACGCTCGCTTGTCAAAGGAGAGAGAAAATCGGGTTCAAGTGATCCAGACTATTAGGTTTTCCGTTTAATTGCTCTACAGGGGTCTTTCATTTAAAAGGATTTTCGAGGAGGTATGTACTGGAAGCCAGTATATGAACAGTCATCAATGTATTTGTTTAAGCACAGAACTAAGGAATATATGTATACATAAAAAGCATAAAAATAATTTGACATTTACAACGAAAGTAAAATGCAATAAAAAAGAGAACACACTCTAAGCCGAATAGAAAACAAATTGCAAGCAGCCGTTCTAAATTTACTGCAGCATCTGACCAAATTACACTGCCCAGCATATGCATGCTATCGAGAAAACCATCAGCGAAGGGAAAAAATTCGTTGCAGAGTTGCAGAGGTCCTACAAAAACTAAATAAGCAAGCCGAAGTTGATAAAACATAAATCTCCTGTGTGTGTATATATATATATATATATATATATATATATATATATATATATATATATATATATATATATATATATATATATATATATATATATGTGCGTGTGTGTGTTACAGATCATTCAAATGGCTACTCTTCATCTTAAATCCGATAACCTTTTCATTTTTCACGATCAGAAATTATCATGTGTTTGTTCAAATGTATGACTGAAGAGGATACAAGCTTACTCCACCTTCTACAAAACTGGAAAGCAAACATTGTAATAAAATTTATGTGTGCCGAGTCCCTCTATCCCGCTGATGGTCCGATTATAAACATACATAATAAACCAGAAATCTTACCTAGATTTCCGTTCAATGCCGAGAGATTTTGATCTCGGCATTACTTTGGAGCGAGGCTGTCTCGTCCTTCAAAAGCTAATATCCTGGAATCTGCCAACATTGTTCAAAACAACAACGTGAACTGATCAGGAAGGGACTGGAAACTAAATCATTTGGATGGCATCCTCATCAGACCAATTCTAAAGTAACAGATTCAGATATCTCACTCATCAGACAATCCCAGGAAATAAAGTTAAATCACGGATGCAGCAGGCTTATTGCTGTCCGATATAGTTCAACATGATCATTATTCTTATCTGTAACGATCTTATTAATATCTTGTACATCCATTCTCCTTCAGATTTACCATGTTCTGGGCGGTAGCAATTGCAAAGATATGTGGATTTTACTGATTAATATTGATTCAAAGGATCCTTCATGTACAGTATATATATATATATATATATATATATATATATATATATATATATATATATATATATATATATAATAATGTATATATATGTGTGCTTATGTATGTATTACTACTACCTATTTATCTATCCCACGAAAAGTTAAGCTTCAAATCACTGTACTCATACATTTTTTTTTGTATAAATATATACGTATGGACGTATGTGGACACACAAGGCAGTCCGTAAGGGTTTCCGGTGAGTTACTGCGAGCATTTATACATTTGCGTGATTGCAATACCAAAGGGAAAGATCATCTGCGAGACTCGACAACTACTGTTAAATTGCCCAATTAGTTCTTTAATCTCGTCCCCCCCCCCGCCCCCACTCAGATCTATGCCGTAACCTGGATACGAGAAGGAAGACATATGTACAAGGATCTAGTGTTATGGCTCTCATCAACGCCTAATGGGAAATGAATCCATTTGAATCGGGGCTGATGTTTCACGGGATGGTGTTAAATGTTATGGATAGGGGGATTAGAGCGTGAGTCTATAGATACAAGAAAATATAAATTAAAAGAGGGCCAGTGCGAAAACGTGAATAAATCTGAGGTGGAAAAGATTGCAAGAAAGTTAGCAGAGAGAATTAATAGATAAAGGTATTAAAGCATACTTAAGAACAGATTTAACAGCGAATACAGTAAGCATTCTGGCTCCTCCTCTGCAAAATGGACTGGTTTGAGAGGTGAGTTGAAGCTATTGTGTTGTTTATATAATATATATATATATATATATATATATATATATATATATATATATATATATATATATATATATATATGTATATATATATATATATATATAATATATAATATATATATAAATATATATAATATATATATATATATATATATATATATATATATATATATATATTCAATGTCAACTTTCAGTTTTTGCTACGATCGATTTCCGATTGTTCCTGACTTCTAGGTTTGTTGCTAATTTCATCAAAACTGGAATTTTATCCATGCTCAGAATATGAAGCATGTCACACTCCTTACAGGATTCAAATTCCTTTGTAAATAACTTCTCAGCTATGGCAAAGAGTATCTTTCAGCAATCCCAGAAGACGATTCACTCTTACGTTTCCGCTCAGTGTATGGTACAATAAGTCACTGAAGGATATTCAGTTTGCAAGCGGGGCAGGTAAGGCCATGTTTCACTCTAGCAAGAGGGCAAAGTGATTTTTGAATAAACGCCTTTCTAACGGCCATTGGATTCCTACGCACCTTTTGTATGTATATCATATGTTGCTTTCTTTCTGTCTCCCTCTGTTTCATCCGAGCTCCAATAATATATATATATAGATTAATGATAAATAAAGTGCCAAGACCAGGAAGAACATTCTTTGTGTACGAGCTTTCGAGGTATAAAACCTCATCATCTGTACATTGAAAAAACAAACAAGGATGAGAATCAATAAAATTACAATAAAATGAATTGTCATAATAAATCTTCAGCAAAAATACTAGCAGAAATATATCAAATGAACAAGTAAATACAAACTAAAAGGGTGAGATGCGAAAAAATAACGAAAAATTAAAAACACAAACATAAAAATATGAAAATAAAACTAGGTGAAATGTAAACAAACTACCACTCACAAAGTAAAATATTTAACGACCCCTAATTGAGTACCTACTATGAAATTACACGATAGCTAGTTGAATACCAGACGAGTTGTTGTTCAATTCCGGCTTCATCTTTTTAATAGTCAGCGACTCTGAAAATTAAAAGAGTCCAGTCTATTTGAACAAAAAGACAGTACCGAAAATCCCAGGTCCAGTGAAAGGATGATCCTGTGCTAAACTGTTTGTTCTCTAATGGCAGAAAGGGGTGGTTTGGAAAGAAACCTGGTTCTAATAGAAGGACCTCTGTTCCAAAATTCTTGTGTCTGAGCCAGCGGGAACTGGATCCCACGTATCATAGACCACACTGCGAACAAAGTGAACAAAGTAAAACACAGGAATTAAGGTCCACAGGCAGGATGAGCTTCTCTCTCAAAAGTGATCTCATTAAAAGGATTAGAAAACCCGGAAACCAATTTGAGAAACAATGCTAAGTATTTCATAACTTTTTTCGGACCATATAGCTACTTATAAACCAAGGTAAGGCAGTTTAATGTGCTTTACATCTTTACTAGCAGTACTGTACACCCGGTCTGGACAAAACTTTTCATTTAAAAATTTTTCAGAACTTTGTAAAATACAAAAATGGGATATGAGTTTTCAGAAAAATAATTCAGGTTATTGTGAAAGGATTTGGATGTCTGAATGCCCTAGTGCTTTCAAACCTTTGCATTACCGTAGAATGTAGATGATACTTTCCTGTGTATAAGGAATTATCACATGTTGATTTGTTTTTAATATTTTAATTCTCGTCACTAACATTTCTTTTACTTGTGAGACGGAACAGGATAATAAGTTGTCATTTTTAGATGTACATGTATACAGAAATAGTGGCAAATTTGAGACCTCTGTTTATAGGAAAGTACTTTTACTGGCAGGACTGAATTACCTCAGGTTTTGCCAAAGTTGTATAAGATGAACTAAATACGCACTTTGATAAATAGAGCCTACAATATTTGTTGTGATTTTAATTTATTTCATCAAGATATGGTTTTCCTCAATTATTTTTCTGAAAACTCATATCCCATTTTTGTATTTTACAAGTTCTGAAAAATTTTTTAAATGAAAGTTTTGTCCCAGACCGGCGTACAGTACTGCTAGTAAAGATGTAAAAGTACATTAAGCTGCCTTACCTTGGTCATAGTAGCTATATGGTCAGAAAAAAGTTACAAGAAATACTTAAGCATTGTTTCCCTCAGGTGGTTTTCCGGTTTTGTTTTCTGTAATCCTTTTACAATAGGATCACTTTTTGAGAGAGAAGCCTACTCTGCCTGTGGACCTTAATTCCTGTGTCGTTTTACTTGTTCACTTGTTCGCAGTGTGGTCTGTCTGCGATACGTGGGATCTAGTTCCCGCTGGCTCAGACACAGATTTTTGTTCCAGAGGTCTTTCTATTAGAACTAGGTTTCCCCCTTTCCAAACCACCCTTTTCTGCCATTAGAACACAGTTTGCTGGGATATCCTTTCACTGACCTGGATTTTCGGGTACTGTCTTTTTGCTCAAATAGACTGGACCTTTTAATTTCAGAGTCGCTGACTATAAAAGATGAAGCCAGGAATTGAACAACAACTCGTCTGGTATTCAACAAGCTATCGTATAATTTCATAGTAGGTACTCAATTAGGTCGTTAAATATTTTTACTTTGTGGTGGTAGTTTGTTTACATTTCACCTTAGTTTTATTTTCATATTTTTTATGTTTGTTTTTAAATTTTCGTTATTTTACGTCTCACCCTTTTAGTTTTATTTACTTTGTTCATTTCATTTTTCGTTAGTATTTTTTGCTGAAGATTTATCATGACTATTCATTTATTGTAATTTTATTGATTCTCATCCTTGTCCGGTTTTCAGCCTGATGATGGTGTTATACTTCGAAAGCTCGTACAATAAAAATGTTCTTCTAGTCTTAAGCAATATTATTTATCATTAAAGCTAAAGATTTCAAGTAGCCGCTTAATTGCAGGACTATATATATATATATATATATATATATATATATATATATATATATATATATATATATATATATATATATATGTATATATATATATATATATATATATACTAGGAAAGTCACAAACTCTGGGACCAGGTTCATTCCTCTTAAACCTCTGCGTGTCTGCTATCTATGAAAAAGGTCATCAAAAGGACGATTTGCCTATTGACAGAAAGATAGGTTGTTTAACTTACAAAATCATCAATAATTAACTAATTAGATTAAACAAGTGAACCGTGGGACTGGAGGGCCGATTCTCGCTCTTGGTGCGTCCGTAATTGAAGGGCGTGTTAGGGACTGACTACTATAAACTGTTGAAATCTCATTAATTATATCTTTGTTATTTTCCTTCTCTGGTTCCTCTTCAGTTGTTACTTTTTTACCTGATATATATACAATGCATATCCAGAGAATGTTTCATAGTTAGCTGGCATGTCTTAGAGTAAGCCGCTTACCTTTCTACATAAATTTTTTAACAAATCTCATTTACTAAACAACATTGCAGTCGACACTCTTCTAAAACTTGATTATCACAGTTGACGCCTAAGGCAGGGAAGTCTCTGTAAAAATATAAAGCATTTTAGCCGCATTATACTCGATTATTAAAATGTTTTACTCATAACAATAAATGTTTTCGGTAAAAACTTTCTATACTCTTAAGTATATATATATATATATATAATATATACATATATATATATATATATATGTATGTATGAATGTACGTATGTATGTATATGTATATGTGTATAACGTATATATCTGTGTATAATCTAAGATTTGTATAAATTTCTCCTCTTCATTTTTCCCTAAAAAATACCTCATATAAGACCTATACATGTCTCCCTCCTCCCTAATCTATACTCTCTCTCTCTCTCTCTCTCTCTCTCTCTCTCTCTCTCTCTCTCTCTCTCTCTCTCTCTCTCTTAAACCAGTTTCCCTTCCAACAAAGAAAGAAAGAAATTCAAATTGTATTCACTTTCTCACGTTTCATCATTGATGTAAGTTAATCCTCTTTAAATGGAATTTCTAATGCTCGTATTAAAAAGTTGTGCCCTCTAGGGGTTTTTCCTTACAGGATGTCGCTTTTATCAGAGGATGCCTTTTGACATTAGCAGACAGCCTTCGTAGGATACATAACACATATATAGATATACTGTGCATGTGCATCTACTGTGATTTTTAAGCATATATATATATATATATATATATATATATATATATATATATATATATATATATATATATATATATATATTATCAGGTAAGTCAACTAAGTTAGATTTACTGCTAATTGGCAAAATAACAGTAGTCCCTAGTAACTGCTAGGAAGCGCCAATAGCCTGGAATTTTTATGCATTGTGTCCTAGGGCAGAGGAGCACCTAGTAGATGGTTGTGAACCCCTTTAGATAGGCAATGCCCTCTAAATGGGAAATGAGCTCCTCTACAATGGCCAATGGCAACCGCAGTTATCAAGTTACTCCTTTTACTGTGGGTTGCTGCTGCATTTGTACTGTATTAAGTGGAACGACTTGTTATCTTAAGAACTGCCTAACATTTGACGTGCAGCTGTAATGTACCCCAAGATGGAAGGGTGCCTGCTGAAGGGTTGTGAATCCAGTGGGTGTGAAAATACGCCGTAAGTGGCAGATAGGCATCTTCACATAAGGCCAAATATTAATCTCAGTCTTACTCCCTCATTCTGGGAAATAACAGCATTCTCGCTGCCTGAACTGGTGCGAAAATCAAGAAATGGAGAGGTGCATGTGGGTTGCAGTCCATATCCTTTGTTTATTTAAACAAGAGTAATTTCCGAATGTTTGCTGTTATGGCTGAGATGGGAAGGAATGTATGGTAGCTGATTTGATTATGGAGAAGCTGGATGTTTTAGCCCTGAGTGCAAAGGTGAAAGAACAATGTGTGCAGGAAATATATGTATATATGTATGTATGTGTATATATATATGTATTACATATTTGTATACATATGTATGTATGTATGTGTATATGTATATGCATTGTATATATTTGTGTATATATATATATATATATATATATATATATATATATATATATATATATATATATATATACGTGTATATATATATATATATATATATATATATATATATATATATATATATATATGCATCACAATGATGAATTGCTTTCTAAGGAACTCTTAGGCCTTCGCTGGAGTTTTCCCTCACTCAGAAAAGTCTTGAACAGGTATACTGATATTTCCCAAAAGGTTATTTACCTAAAACAAATATCTGCCAACTTTCATCAAATTTTGATATCCTGCTAGGGACATCCAGCAAACACACATACAGACAAGGAAATCGAGAGAACCTATAAAGGCAGGTTCAAGGTAAAAAGATAAAATGGAGACTGAAAAACTGTTGAAAAGAAGAATGTCTGAAAACCTTAGATGAAGCAGAAGAGTACCTGGAAGGTATAAAGTGAGCTTTTCGGAAAGCTAAAGCAGGTACTACAAAGAGAAACCGCAGCTGAAAATGCCCAGCTTGTGAATTCAGTGACAGTGCTTTGGCAAGTTTTTGTCTTTATTGCACACTCAAAGCCAAGGTGACAGTAATTAGTTAAGTCCGCTAAGGAAGTTTCACTTCTGGTATTACTGTATTACCAAGACGGTGATAAACTAATGAACGGGTTCGACGAAACTTGGTGAAAACAACCACAGCGTGTTTGCCTTCTTATTACCAACTTTTGGTGGGTACTCATGAATTTCAATTGTTAGTTTTTGCATGTGAACCACGTCATATCGTTTTCAGTTCCATCAGAGGTTCATAAGCTGAATGGGAGTCAACCCAAAATATATTTCCATCAAACTTCTTGAAGGTGTTGCCTTGAATCAGATAAAAATAGGCAGACGTGGGTACAAACGACCATATTTTCAAACTGTTAGTTGCAGTTATTTCTGTCAAAACTGTAGATGTTACCACTAATTTAATAATGCAAAACCTTGACACAAATGACATTTCAGTAGAAATCTATTAAAAATCCATTGCAGATGGTTAATCATAAAAGTAGTTATACATACATACGTACATACATACATATATATATATATATATATATATATATATATATATATATATATATATATATATATATATATATATATATATAAAATAAACTTTATACCTGATGGCTGCAGAAGTACAACAGACGCAAAGCAAAATTATGCAAAAATTCGCAGACAGGTGAGAAGAGCAATAAAATTTCGCAGTAAAATACATATAATCCACAAGTGTACAAAAACAACGAAGAGCGCACAATAACGAGTTCAAGAAGGCTGAAGTCGACAAAGTGAACCAGATTGTAGTTAAAGACCACTTAAAAACTCACCTTGACCACCACTTACTCACTGGAGTTTTGTCGGCTTCGGACAGTATATTAGGTCGTGTCCTCACCAGAGCAAAGCATGTCAGAAACACACGTCGGAAACTTATCGCATATGTATCACAGACAGGTCGAAAACAAGTCCGCGCCCGTAAGTGGAGAGCGATTCTTTGGGAACTGATGGGTAATTGTACGAAGCGCTGGACAGGACTATTAATAAGTAATTGACTTGTGCTAAACCTGTTTGTGACGTGTGTGCAATAAGTTGCCGATGTGTATTTATGACATGTTTCATTGCAGCACGGCCAAACTTTAGGATGGCAGGAAAAGCAGGAGCCAAAGCAATGGGGTACAGAGTGCATACAATTACCCCCGATCATAATGCTCACTTTTCTGACCAAAAGGCCAATTACCAGAGGCTTTAAATAATCAGTATGGTGCATTCAATGAAGTGCTTAGGTATTGTTACAAATTAAGCATCGTCATAACCTCAAATTAAAAATGAAAAATATTATATATTTTCCTAACATAATTCTAAAAATTTATGACAACCTATAAAGATACGTCATAAGCGAACAAGCTTATTTATACCTTAATTACATCTTTTACTTTATATATATTCATAAACATGTACATGAATATGTGTGCACGAACTTATGTGATATATAACGTTAGAAATGAGTAAGTTCGTTCAAGAATTTCAATTTTTTTTTATTTCACAGTTTTTTTTTATCAGAAGCCCCAAAAAAGCGTAACCTCTGTATATTAATGTTACTTAGGCGCTATGCTTGCACGATTTCATTTAGGTCTTTTCGTCCCAGTCATATATCTATATATATATCAAGACAAATGAAATTCATTTAATTACAGTCGTTAAAATTATACAGTCTATTTTCGCCTGACCTTGTGACCTAGTTCCCATTTAATTAACCGTTATAAAATTTTCTAGGGAACAAAAAGATAATGGAAAATGAAAAACCGCAGTGATTGGATGTCTGTATAATTCCGAGGATATACCGACCTGAATATAACTTGGAAATTTGTGATGCAAAAAAATGCAAAACAATGATACGCGATTTATTACGTTACATTACTCAACGCTAATCGTATCATATCTACAATGCAGTAATGACAGAATACTGAAGTACTCATAAACACCTGGAACTGAGGAAAATTTCATGGGGTGGGCACCAATTTTCATATTATACGTACATATATACAGTATATATATTATTTCTATAATATATTTACTATTTTTCCCCATTTTTATATTTCTCATTTATGTTATTACCTAAATCTTCAATATCATTATTTTATCATTATTTTTCATGGTGGGGCACGTGCCCGGGTGACCCCTTCCCCTGGATGCGCTAGTGCGCATAAACACAAGAAACTGAGGAAAACTGTGCCCGGTGTACAAATAATTTAGAGAGAACTGCGAAGCCGTTGGGTAAAGTTACGTTTTCACAAGAATTCATAAACATTAGAGACGCGAAAAACAATTATTTTCAATTTCATATTCACTTCATCTTCCCATGACCTACTTCCCTTCCAAAAGCAAATACAAAAGCCCAACACTGGATTTATTTCTTTGTCGAAGACGCGTAAATCGATAAGACATGCGCACTGTGTGTGTGGGGGGGGGGAAGAAAAAACGAGGCAACTAATCAAAAGGAAATTCTTCGAAAATTAATCAGCGGGGATCGAGCCACCTCGAAATCCCTGCCAATATGCCGATACAATTCAAAAGCTCTGTCCAGAGAGAAAAATGATCTTGCCTAATCCAGATACCTCAGCTCCGACGATGCCTTTTGTACAGGGAGGGAAAAGCGACTTATGTTTGGAAACCAGTTCCGTTTTTTTTTTTTTTTTTTTGTCCAATCTGTTCTTGAGGTTTTTTTAGCTTTATTTCTATTTGTTGCTCTTCATTTTTCATCCAAGTATTGTTTACGCATTATCGCTAGTTTGATTTGTGGAATTCATTTTACCTTCTCTATGCAAAAGAAAGATTTTTTTTACCATTGTAGACAATCATGTAAAGAAATTTCCTCTGTAAACACTTGTATGCAGCAAGGAACTACATGGACTATACTCCAGATAAACAATAAGACCGCATTTTCAGTAAATAAAAAGAAATGTAATTCATTTTCACAGAAAACTTCTACAGTGTTGTTTGAAAGAACTACAGGAATTACGAATCCGCATACCAGTCAGGGGTCCTGGTCGTTTCGGCCTTAAGTCATTTAGGCCGTAACATACAAACTGCCAAACGGCCGAAATTGGTGTATATAATACTTCGATTGGCGAGGGGCTAGTACTAAACACGGCGTCCCAAGGAGCTCCCGCCATGTCTTACGGCCTAAACTTCATGCGGCCTAAAGTTGTGACGGCCTAACAAGTTCACGGCCTAAAATAATACGGCCTAATTTAGTCCCGAACTCCCAGTCAGTGTTCATAACGATTGGTTGTTAATTTAAAGCCAAGTTCAGCGAACACAGATGCCTAGAGAGAGAGAGATGAAGAAATGGAGCCGGACGCCAACCCCTACGATATCAGGATAGGAGGTTAAGAGATAGGGACGCCCAAAAGACTTGCATGTTAAGTGTGACATACATGCATACATACATACATACATACATACATACATACATACACTTTCATATATATATATATATCGATAGACAGAGAGAGAGAGATAGATAGCTAGACAGGTATATGTGTGTGCGTGCTGAATAGCCACAAGGCTGCGCTAGACCATCTCTGCGTTGGTCTGAATCCCTGCTACGGGAGGTAAAGCTTCTTCATTTAGTCCTCGCTTGGTTATTATAGGCTTGCAATGACAAACGTCTCCACAGGGGGCGAAGAGGAGTCGAGAAGTTGAGAAGTCACTGTTGTGGCTATCAGAAAACACACGCATACATACACACACACACACAAATATATATATTATATTATATATATATAATGTATATATATATATATATATGAGCACATAAACACACATATATACATACATACATACTTACATACATACATATATATATATACATATATATACTGTATATATATATATATATATATATATATATACATATATATATATATATATATATATATATATATATATATATATATATATATATATATATATATATATATTATATACACAGTATATAGCGTATACAACGCGTGCGTCTGCAAAGAGTGAGGCAGCGAATGAGAGTTATCGTGGGACCACTTCTCGCTAATGAAGCTGAAAACACTTCACGCATAATTATCGCAGACCGACGAAAGAATTCCTTGCGAGAAAAAACTTACAAAGGCAGAAGATAAACACCATTTAAATGATGACTAGGTTGACGTCTAAGGTCAATTTTACGTGGGAAGACTTGGAGTCTCTTGACCTAATTTGACATCTAAGGATTCAACTAAAAGGAAGATTCTTCTAAGGCAGGTTAACAGTTACAAAGGGAGAAAGAATTCTTGTGATATTTCACGGGCGGGAAAACTGGATGTCAAAGGGATGAAAGAAAAAAGTAACTCTTACAAAATACGTTTTCTTTCTAAATATTAATTTCATATGACCAACTGAACTTCTTTAGTAGTTTTAACTTAAAACAATGGGTCGTTTTAACTTTAACTCATGTTAATGTGTTTCGACTAAAGGTATCCAAGCGATTGTCAGTCGTGCTAAGGAGGACGAGTCTTTGAATTAATCAACTCATTTTTTTTTCTGGCCAAGATTCTTAGAATCAAGGTGATAATGTGGTGCCTGAAATTCATAAGCCTTATCGTATTAACTGTGACTGTCGATTTTACGTTAAAAAATAGGTAGAAGTGCTAATATACAGTGTATATACATATATATATATATATATATATATATATATATATATATATATATATATATATATATATATATATATATATATATATATATATATATATATATATATATATATTTTTTTTTGCTAAGAAGTAAATGACTTCTTAAAACAAGCCCGGTCGTTCGTGACACATATTGAATTGAATATAGAATTTAGGCCAAAGGCCAAGCACTGGGACCTATGACGTCATTCAGCGCTGAAATGAAAACTGACAGTAAAAGGTTTGAAAGGTGTAAACAGGAGGAAAACCTCGCAGTTGTACTATGAAACAATTGTTAGGAGAGGGTGGAAAGTAAGATGGGAGAGGGAATATGAAAGGAGGTACAGTAAAAGGAACGAAAGGGGTTGCAGCTAGGGGCCGAAGGCACGCTTCAAAGAACCTTAATATTGCCTACGGTGCACCACATGAGGCGCACTGACGGCACTACCCCACTACGGGGGTTCGTGACACATATGTAAATTGACGTCATCCAAATGATAACAGACAGAAAGTCATGAGAAAATTAATAAAATATTTTTTGGCCTTCTTGTTCTTCGTCCCCTCCCCTCCCAAGGTCTTGCCTCTTCCTCTTCCATACATTGTATGGGAAGAAGAAGCTCCCTATCGTAAAGTTTCCTTTCGGGGTAATATTCTCTCTCTCCGGAAAGCCTTTAATCCCTCTGCCCATAGAATAGCCCTTCCTTGAGAGTACTTTTATTAAATTTGGTGGTGGGGAGGCGATTTGACACAGATTTCACCTGCCTCTAATGATTGTGGTGGCCTGAATACCTGACTTCATTATCACGTCTGTTCGTGAAATTGCATCTACTCTAACTATCTGTGATGGTGACATTGTCCGCAACGGGTCATAATGAAGCCAGAAAACCAATAGAGAAAGTTGTGAGAACGATATTTACTTAATTAATAAGAATATTACAATATCCTCCTGCGGCTATTACTGCTGTTGTTACCTGAATCCGTCGTTGGACCTGAGGGAAATTTTCAGGAAAAAACTTCAGACTTCTGTGAAATTCCTTTAATTGAATATAGAATTTTAGCCAAAGGTCAAACACTGGGACCTATGAGGTCATTCAGCTTTGAAACGGAAATTGGCAGTAAAAGGTATGAAAGGTGTAACAGGAGGAAAACCTCAAAGCAGTTGCACTATGAATCAGTTGTTAGGAGAGGGTGGAAAGTAAGATGGAAGAAAGAGAATATGAAAGAAGGTACAGTAAAAGGAATGAAAGGGGTTGCAGCTACGGGGCCGAGGGCACGCTGCAAAGAACCTTAAGTAATGCCTACAGTGCACCGCATGAGGTGCACTGGCGGCAGTGCCCCCTACGGGGGAAATTCCTTTAAATGGAAATTTTTTTGAAAAAGGAGCCGGCCGAAGTGTTAACGACCTTTTCTGTCATTTTATCTCTTTATTCATTAGCTGCTATTCAACAAATTTCCTGATCTTGCGTTTTCACAAAAAAAATCAAAAATACTAACATCCAAGCTCAAATAAATTAACTGTTGTGAAAACATTAACCTCCCGACCTCATTACTCTCTTGAAAAAGTTTCGACAGCAGTTCTCACATGTAAAATACAAATGTAATGACAGGCTATAGTAATTAACAAAAATGCCAACGCTATGCAAGCACCGATAGTATTCTCAAAAAAAATTTTTTTTTGCATTCATAATGATAAGCAAGAATCCTCTACGTCAAAGTTAATAATCTGAAAAGCGTACTTCTCTCTCTCTCTCTCTCTCTCTCTCTCTCTCTCTCTCTCTCTCTTCCCAAGGGCTCTAAGTGTACTTCGACACTAAGCCTGGACCGAAATCCCTCAGCTAGATAAAATCTAAAAGGTTTCGGTGCCAGCATTTCCTCATTAAGTTTTATTGCCTTTTAAAACTTCCGACAGCTGCTCCGACAGATTACAGAACTTTAATGAACAAACTAATTATTTCTGATGCCTGGGGTTTTGTGTCTTCCTGAATTTCTCGTAAAAGCCTCCTATTGAAAATAAGAGGCTTCAGCCACACACAAACACTCATACACACACACACACACACACACACACACACACACACACACATATATATATATATATATATATATATATATATATATATATATATATATAGTATATACATGTACATATATGTGTGTCATACAGCAATTTCATTGGATCTAGTCAAACAGCAGAAAAAACATTTTGCTGTTTAAAGCCCAATTTTTGTCAAACACGCTGCAACAAGCACATTGTTGCATTTTGTATTTCAATCATATATACGTTTACATACTCCTCTAAAGTCCATTACAACATTAAGAACTAATCAGTGTGATAATATATCTTTAATGATCAATATGTTCCTTGCGCAAGGTTCTGACGAGGATAATGTAGCTTTAACCAATCTCTGCTGATGATTTTGTCTTGAGAGCTTCTAGGCAATTAGGAGTAACGCCCTTGCCTTTAATATTGATAACCAAACGTTCCTAAAACTTGCAACAAACCTTAGCAACGAAGCCCAAAATTCAACTAAGTACGAAAGTATCTCGGAATTACGTGTCACCGAAATCAACGCTCAGAGTTATAGAGTCAGATTAACCTGAAGGCAAAGTCATCATTAACGGGAACATTATCCAAGGCACATCCTTTTCCCCCCGAAAGTCGACTTTTGAAAACTGGTTCATTATTTCCCTTCTTCCCACAGGGGTGTTCGTTACCTCTCATGCGTTTTAAATCAAACGAGAAATTAGAAACGAACTGATATTTTTCATTTTATGGCCCTCATTAATATTCCCGGAGTTCCACTTGTAACTTTTAAATCCCCTTCGCGTGAAAAGGGACAATCTGCGGACAGACCATTTTATCCCAAGACCCTCCGAAGAAGATCCGAGTGTTAAATGAGCACGAGGATTAAAAGTGGGTCACCTGATACACCCACTAGTATTAATTGGGAGCGATTGCAAGAATCCATTTGTCTTCCATCATCAAAAGCTCCTCCTTTTCGGCTATCATCTATTGTCTGCCCTTTACCCTTTGTCCTCTGAATTTCATCTTTTGTCCGCCGTCTGGCTTTTGTTTTCGCGCTCGGCAGAATTTTCTGCGCAATGTACAGCTCACAGTTTGTTCTTCCTCTTCTTTATTATTTGCTGTCTCTTTATACGTTGTGAAAAAGGGTCATCGGGTGCTCACAAATTAATCAAAAGGTAAAATGTCACTGAAGTCCTCTTGAAGCTGAGAGGAAGCTGTTTATCAATTGTTTTCTTAGCATCAAGACAATGGAAATACTTCGGCTAGTGATAAGAAAGAAAAACTCTCTCTCTCTCTCTCTCTCTCTCTCTCTCTCTCTCTCTCTCTCTCTCTCTCTCTCTCTCTATCTATATATATATATATATATATATATATATATATATATATATATATATATATATATATATATATATATATAATGTATATACATAATGTGTGTATGCATACATACACATATATATAATTTATATATATATATATATATATATATATATATATATATATATATATATATATATATATATATATATATATATATATATATATATATAAATCCTCCCGCTGTGGTATTATGCCTCACATTTTGCAAGCACTTACGTGTCTGAGTGCGCTGCAGTTTACCAAGCAACATATTCCTTATTCCGTAAATATTAAGAAATATTTCTTAGCCTCCTCTGTGTCGGCATTCATGACCATAGTCGCCTTGCATCCAGTTCGCAAAAATCAATACTAAGTCGAGGTCTTGTGGATTTATTCCTGGCTTTATGCGTTCCGGCCCCTTTGTTCAAGCGCACGGTCTTTCGCAAGCGCTCCTTGGAGGTTTACGTTTGGTTAGAGAAAAGAAAGCGGGTCCGCTTTTTAGTTTTTTTTCTCAGCGAGAGAGGTTTATGTTATTAGTCAGTGGCTATATAATAAGCTAATGGATTGGAAGAACTTATTTCAGGAAAGGTCTTGAAGAAGACTTGCAGCGGAGAGGAGAGGAAGCACTTTAGCAAAGGGTAAAAGGAGTTTATATTAATGAAGACTCAACATTCTTTATGTTTTGGATTTTACGGCTCCATAACCTTTGATCATGGAGATTAGCTGGTCAGGTGTTTGGGGTTCTTTCAGGTCTTAAACGGATTCAGAAGATTAAGGCATAATTATAAAGGGTTCCTCTTCACGCGTGCGTAGGTCTGTAAATGTGATTTTATAAGAGCTTCACTCTCTTCTGCGTTTATGTATAGATATATATATATATATATATATATATATATATATATATATATATATATATATATATATTATATATATATATATATATATATGTATGTATGTATTATATGTATACACACAAATATATATATATATATATATATATATATATATATATATATATATATATATATATATATATATATATATATATATATATATATATATATATATACTAGAGAGAGAGAGAGAGAGAGAGAGAGAGAGAGAGAGAGTAAAACTGGGCTATAAAATACTGCATACTTTGCATACTTTAAAAAAATTTCTGTAGATACAAGAAAAAATCTGTAAAAATTATGGAACATGGTTAATCTTCCCAAAGGGTATTATGTCAGTCCATACAATTGACTTTAACTAATTCCCCAAAATCCTTATTTTGTTCTCTAGTTTCCCCGACAAAAATGTGTTAATTTTTTCAGTGCAATTTATATTTCCCTATCCAGTGCAATTTTTCTTTTTCTATTATTATTTGCTGTTTCAGTAAACATTTGCACTTTTGAGAGTGACGTTAACCCACAAGAGCTATTCAGACTTCCCGAAGTCGTTCTGAGTTTGGGTACTGCCGTAGAGACGATTTTTAATCTAATTTATTGTGAGTCTTTCAGCAGGCACTGTGATTCCTTACTTACTACAAATGTTTCAGATGAGGCATCGAAACCTCTTGAATCGAATATGTTTTTATGCATATTCATATAAATGTATTTGTAATTATCAAACTGTTAAGAGTCTTGACCGAGAGATCAGTTTTGAAAATCAATTTGATACTAGGTGAATATCAACTATTTCAAAATGTTACGTAGCTTTTCCTTAAATTTCTTATAAGTTTAATCTCAGCATCTAGAACGTCCTCTCTAAGCATATCACATACTCCCGTCTTTCTGTATAAATTTAATAAAAATGGAAGAATTTGAAATAATCAATATCATTTCATTCCATTAATATCGTTAGTACTCACTTGTCATTGTAGCGACTGGCTGATTCCGATTCGAAACGCATAAAGCCTGATGTCAACAGGAATTTGTACATACAAATGGTTTCCTATCTATTGATGAAATTATTCATCCGTGATAACAAAAGAAAGACGACAGTCAAAGAATTATCTCGTAGCCATACCGGATCACCACTGATTCCAGATTTACTTTCACGGCATCGTTTCCTTCATAAGAAAGAAAATATTTAAAAAATATTCATAGTAGCATGAGTCTTGAATTGGAGAAACAGGCCCCCAGTTATGTATATGTATATGTATTTACAGATAAATCTGTACATATAGCTTTTGGGAACCTGTTCGAACAGATTCCCGAAAGCTCTCTGTACAGATTTATCTTTAAATATGTGTACATATACATGACTGTGGACCTGTTTCTCCAAAGAAAACAATACCATAATCTGTACACCATACCTAACCTAAGAAATGACGGTAACACATCTCCGCGTTCTTAACTCCTTCCTAAACTGAAATTCTACACCGCGATCTCTATTAGCAGATCGCTAGGATGATTTAGCATCAAAATTCCTTGGAGATGCCGGGGATTGAACCCGGGACTTCTCACATGCGAAGCGAGCACTCTACCTCTGAGTTACACCCCCAGTGCCATTCTCTAACGCCACAGACAGTTCTGGCTCTTACCTGCCATCAACATCTCTCTCTCTCTCTCTCTCTCTCTCTCTTTCTCTCTCTCTCTCTCTCTCTCACTCTCTTGCTTTGTATTCAGAATCTATTCCCGGCTCTTTGTTTCATCGTCACTGTCATGATTTTGTATGCTAGAGTACATTCCTTTGTCCCAGTCATTTGTTTAGGCAGATAACGTACATCTTTGCAAATCTTTTGCATCACTAAATTTTACTATATCTCGCTCCTATGCCGCAAAGTTATTGTTGTTGAACTTTTATATTGGTTGCAATATCTCTGATTTTAATTTAAAAGACTGGTTATTCTGTTTATCTCTTGGCGTGCGATAGACGTATTGCGTGTAATTTTATAAATCGACTAAAGGCGACTTTCATTCAGAAATCAAAATAGCCTTCGTTTAACATTTTGGTCTGATGATAATGTTAACTGGTTTGGTGCTTCCTTAATTACATAGTTTACTTTTTGTTTTTCTAAGTGAGTGGTCAGACTTCATTATGTGGTATGTGTAAATTTTCGCACGCAGTTGTTCAGCCATCCACGAACATATATCATTCGTTGGAATTTTTAATGATACTAGGATTTATCGGTGACAATACTGAACCAAAGTTTTGAAAGCTATTGTAGATTTTTTCTCCTGAACTGCACGGTCTGTCATTATCACTATCAATAGCATTATCATTAGTAGTAATAATAACGACGAGAAGAGCAACAACGCTGACCTCCGCTAATACCGTTTCTACATATTACAGTCATTGAAATAACTGTCAGAAAACGAGTAATAAACGTTACGAGGAAAGCATTCGTTGTTATTGCCTTCACTTCTGACACGTCACCTGACAGCTGCTGTAATGGCAATATTCCAGCGACTGAGCATTTATTAAGCGTCCAAAATTGACATTTTGCCTCAGAAGCCAGTGACCCACAAAGACAGCCCTTGGGTTTTCGAAAAGGGGAACAGATGGGTTTTAAAGAAGACTCGTGATGGAACTGCTGGACTGAACTAATAGCATTATAAAACGGTGTATCGACGTCAATAGTAATTGAATGGATAAAAGAACAATACAGATTATTGTTTCTGCCATTTCATAATGATGAAAAGTTAATTCAGAAATTACTTTATATTTAAGTAAATCACCTAATGCATTAGCTAAATATTCATTGACGAAATAAGATAAAGGATTTTGTGAATCATTCTCTTAGGTATTAAACATGACAAAAGCAGTCGTCGTAGATATGCCTCAATGCATAAACATAAGATACACAATATCTCCTATAAAAACGGAATATAAAATGCCAGATATTTTTTTCGTTTATGCTTAAAGATTAACAGAAAGACACACGAAATCATTATTATAAAAACCTTAACTGCATTCTACTTGGGAAAATAAATGCCGACTATCTCATCTCACAAATCTTGGTTTTATTGAGCAGCTGTGATGTGGATCATCAGTTCATTTATCGGACCATTTTCACACAGATCTTGGTTCATGTAGGTCCTGGTTCTTTAGTTTTCTGTAAAAGATAACTATTGAGATGGCTATTTGTTTGTCCGTTCGCCCTCAGATCTTAAAAGCTAGTGAGGCTAGAGGGCTGCAAATTGGTATGTTGATCATCCACCAGGCAATCATCAAACCTAATTGCAACCCTCTAGCCTCAGTAGTTTTTACTTTATTTAAGGTTAAAGCTAGCCATGATCGTGCGTCTGGCACCTCTATAGGTACAAACAACACATGCCACCACCGGGCCGTGGCTGACAGTTTCGTGGGATGTGGCTGAGTTTCATACAGCATTATACGCTGTACAAAAACTCGATTGCCCCGAAGAAGCTTCGACGCATTTTTTACTTGTCAATTGTTAAGGAGGAATTAGCCGGGCAAGTGTGATCCCCCATACATAGACCACTTCGCTGTTGTTAAAGATTATGGAAAAGAGCAAATAATGAGACGATAACAAAATCACTGAACCAAATGATCCGTGTCATAAACTCCTAAGCTGTATTGAGCAGCGTACAAAGGTTAATACCTTCTCGCACAAAACATTTATATTGCAAATCACATTATTCACATTTTTCAAACGTTCCAGCTTGACTCCTACCTTATCATCCCTCAATAAAGAAAAAAGTTGATTCCTGTCTCAAAAATGAAGCAAAACGAATATTAGACAGGCTGTGATTTCCCCTATACATTTTTTTTCTTGTGCTCAACATACACCAAGAGAATGATTGTTCTATTATACCTTAATCTCGCTTTTCACCTTTCCGACCCTGCTACGCAATGTTACATGCATGAGATCCCTCACGTTTATTGCACATTCTAACACCGCTTGGTATTTTGCAATGCAGACTCGGTAATCCAGCGCTCAATCTCTTTTATCTGGGTTTGGCTCTAACCTTAAGTCTGTTTGATTATTTCATCTTTTTTACCAGTTGCATTGCCATTAAATATTATGAACGAGTTTATATTTAATCTTAAAAGGAAACCTTGCGTTGTCAAAGCCCAGTCCCTTCAATTTCAATTGTGATCGGAAAGAGAGATGGAAACTGTGGGGAAATTGTAGGTAAGGGCAAGGACTCAATGTTTTTTTCCTCCTCTACTTTTTATCAAATTTATCCGTGAATGGTCTCCATTGTCTAAATTCATTCACGTTGATGTTGGCTACGATTTGCGGATGTATCCCTCTCAACTGAGCAGAGGTGATCTACGGTCAGCGAGCGACAATTCGTACGAATGACAATCGACAATTCCCGCAGGGCTTCGCACAGGTAATCGCAATGTGAGAGATTAAACTCTCGGGTGTTTGCATATCAACGGACGCCGTTACAAAGCGAGGCTATTCCGGCAATAAATGTCCCTCTGGGGAACATTATCGCATTGACAAAACGACCCCCCACCTCCCCGTTCCCCCCCTAATCATCAGGACATAAATACTGTGTGCAGACGCTTGTGTCCGAATGGGGAAATCGGCCGTATAATTTTCGAATGCCATTTCATTATACCTGAGCCAGATGATCAGTCATTCATTATAACTCCCATTCTCCCCATACCCGACACCCCACTTATAACGCCAAAATGGATGTAGTGGGTCGTTGTCATTTGCGGAATAACGGGATGTCAAATAAACCGTAATTCACAAGCATCGCATCGTTCAAATGAATTTGGCCGATAATTCATTCGGCTGAGGATTTACTCACCTAACCCTACCTCAACCCCCGAATAATGAAAGTGATAGAATCGAATTTTAGTGTATTGTTAATGCAGAGAGGAAATGTGGTGTCTTTTTTTTAAAACCTTCTGAAGACTCTCAATTCATCATGAACGAGTGCTTTCATTCACGTCCAGAAATAGCTACAAACATTTACGTATATTGTCGTCTCTTCACACTGGATGGAGAGAAAGAGAGAGAGAGAGAGAGAGAGAGAGAGAGAGAGAGAGAGCATGATGATGTATACATATTTCTGTATACAGAGCAACTCCTTTTCATCATCAGTGATATTGCATTGTTACGCATCATCGTCCCATCCACTTCATGAATATCATCTGACTGCTCATAATTTGCATATATATTCAGGTATTCGAATTACTTTTAATAAACTTAAATACGAAGATTGGTTTGAATATTACATTTCCTCTTGGCGTATTTACCCCCTCTCTCTCTCTCTCTCTCTCTCTCTCTCTCTCTCTCTCTCTCTCTCTCTCTCTCTCTCTCTCTCTCTCTCTCTCTCATTTATATGCTTTTACTTGTGCCTGTGACTTGCCTTTGTAAGAAGGGGAAGTCTGCCCTTACCAACACTCTATTCGAACTTACAAAACTTTCAAACAGGATTATTGTTTGGACAATATGCCTTCCTTGCATTGACTTCATAAAAACTATTTCACACCCGATTAAATGTCGTTACGAAATTCTGGTTTTCAAATTATTTGTCTAACTTGTTTTTCAAATTACTTGTTTTTACCTGCTTTTAACAACCCACCCACTAAGACCTCCATCCGAATCGCTATGTCTGAAATCACCAGACTGAAGGCCTTTGTAAAGAGACAGTGAGAAGAATTTCCATATACTCCTCTCTGTCATACTGTTCAGAATAACACATGCCATTTTTAATTTTGAGTATGCGTTTGCCAAACAAATTTCCGATATAGAAAATCCCTCCGTCTAATCTGACATTGTTTTGTCAATGATAATTCTCTTTCTGTAAAAACTCTAACACACTGAGTGATGCTATGATTGAATGCTATAAGGTTCCAGGCTTTTCTGAATTCTTGCTTGATTTAATTTTGCAGCGGTGTAGAAAAAATAAATATGGGCTAACTGGTGCAGTGTTGGTAAGATGCCAAAGGTTGCCAGAAAACGAGATCGTGTGCCTAGGCTTTTAGTGTCCCGCGAGAGAATTGTCTTTTCATTAATAAAAAAAAAATATGAGAAAATTACAGTATTACTTCGTCGCTTAGAAAAGAAACACCGAATAAAAGATATTTCCCCGTGAATGTTACATAATATAAATTTAAATTCAAATTGGAGTAACTGTCCTTCGTGAATAAACAGTGGTTGATTATTTCTTAAGCTAAGCATGTTTTCCAGACTGATCTTTTTTTAACGAACCTACATCCAGAGTGGGCACATCCTGTGTATATCATAAAGATTTTTCTTTAAAATTATTTGTTAGGTTCATACCTAAAGGTTTAGAGAATTTACACAAAAATAGCTTGACGGAAATAATTTAACATTAATGGTAATATCTTCGATGACCATCTTGAATGCAAGGGCATCGGGCTATCAACTTAATCCTAATATTCTAAAATTACGAGCACTCAGCAGACCTTAGGAGTTCGGTGTGAGCGGTAATGAGTTACGAAGCAGTCAGATGAAACAACACTGCGATAAATTCCAGCCGGCTTTTTCTATGTATCTAAATTGTTTTCATTCATATTCAAACAGTTGAATTTTAGTGAAATTATCCCACGCCGCCTCTGTCTAACCCTTTTCTGAACTGTAATAAAATTGCCTTTAAAGCGGTTTTCCATTATCTTTTATCTTTGCTCTAGTTTTTACTTGAAGAATCTGCAAGACCGCGAGATAAATAAGCATGTGGGAATAAAAAAGAGAGTAAAAGCTTTCCTCGAAATAAGTGGTATGCAAATTCACTGTTTCCATATGGGCTTGAATCTAGCCTCCTGACTATTCAGCCTACAGCGGGAATGAAAAAAGGAACAGTGTAACACAGAGGCAATTAAACTGAATTGCTGAATTATTCATCTGTAAAAAGAATCAGGGAAATAAAAATATATTCCGTGCCCACTCTCACATTCGAATGTATGCATAATTAGACATGCGCTCACGCACTCACAATATATACACACACACACATGTATATATGTGTGTGTCTGTGTGTGTGTATTGTGTGTGCGTGTGCGTATATATAATTATGCATATATTCGAATGTGAGAGTGAGCATGGAATATATTTTTATTACAAACCCAAGACATTGAATTTTGCCTCTTTTGATCATTAAACTGAATCTATTTTTTTTTTTAGTTACTTGTACACACAGACACACACAGCAGCAGCAGAGACGTTACTGGCAACTGTAGTTTGGAATAAGAATTTATTTATAATAAGGTTCACTACTGAGCTTTATTATAACTGATTATTGTTATTATTATTATTATTATTATTATTATTCTACCTGTCCCCCACTAGCTGTCGGCCTAAGAAACAGGAGATCAGCGCCGGCCCTATGAGCCTACACGGGACCAGGAGGACTTTAAGTTAATTAATATTCATGTACTAAGACGCCTTATGCACAAAAAAAAAACATCTTAAGAAAGAGACAAATGAAGCAGACACAAAGGCAATACCCTCAAAAAGAACGTTTTCTGACATATTTAAACACTTGCTGTGAGATTTTGCACCTCGCAATCGACAATAGACACCTATTTTTTAAACTGGTGTCAAACAGAAGTCAACCACGTTCTAAGGAACACTTACTCACAGATTTCAGAGCTGCTTTTGGGTCCTGTTCGTTAAAAGAAAAATATCTCAATCAGTCCCTAATGATGGAACTGCTCTCCAGAGACAAATGGTGGTGGAAATGGGTTGTCCGGTTGCCATGGCAACGCCAATCGAGGACAATGTTGCTCTCTTAATGAAAGGCATTTGTCACCAAGGCATGTTCACGAAGTTTTTACTGATAGGCAACAGAAGTTTGGAGGAGAAACAAGCTGTCATTGTTAACTGCTTGATCTGCTGATTAAAACGTTTGCGTAATGTACAGGAAGCTATCAAAATATGACAATAGATATTTGAACGATGGTAATTAAATATCACAAATTTCGAAGAGACAAAGAATTACCCGAGACTGTACATTAGTCTACAGAGATTAAACAAAAGGATTTATGAATTTATCTTGTCAAACCAATTATTCTGAGCAAGCAATTGTACGAGATAGACAGATAAAGCTTTTGCTGCTGCCAACTTCGTCACTCTGGAGACACCTGTCGATAGGAATAGAAAGCTAACAGTTTATTAGATTACAGATGGAACACGCACAATAATGTTGAGCTAACCTTTATATAAACACACACACATATAAATACGTGTGTGCATGTGTATAGAGATACATTTTCATGAAGGTATTCAAAAAACGTATGTATTTATCTGTGTACGGAGTTTCTATAAAAACAAATTATCTATGAAAATGGATATATATATATATATATATATATATATATATATATATATATATATATATATATATATATATATATATATATCCATAAATAAGAACGTGAAAATTTTCGTTTGCAGTTTGCACTCGACGGAATAAGGTAGAGCAGGCGTCATCGGGTGTGCCGTGAATTTGGCAGAATGGCCAAAGTTTTCCAATACAGGGCTTCCTGCACTGCAACAGGTGAATTTTACCGAGTTCCACCGAGCACTCGTGATTCTCATTTTCCCAAAAGAGGGTCGTCTTAGGTTTTCATCAAGAAATAGTTATCCTTGCACATATGAACTTTAATTTCTAGCAATGTTTCAATTCAAGTTCTGAAGCTTCTTAAACACACAGAGAGCTAACCCCGCTGTACTGAATCTGTTTTATTTGTTACACACGTTGTGATTTTTAAAGGAATCTTTCCTGAGCTCTAGAATTAGATTTTCAGTTTTCTGTAAAAGAAAACTCCGCATTTTATTCTGTCCGCCCTCAGATCTAAAAAACTACTGAGGCTAGATGGCTGCAAATTCGTATGTTGATCATCCGCCCTCCAATTATCAAACAGACCAAATTGCAGCCCTCTAGCCTCAGTACTTTTTATTGTATTTAAGGTTAAAGTTAGCCATAATCGTGCTTCTGGCAACTGTATAGGATATCCACCACCAGGCCGTTGTTAAAGTTTCACGGGTCGCGGCTCATACAGCATTATACCGAGACCACCGACAGATAGATCTATTTTCAGTGGCCTTGATTATACGATGTACAGAAAACTTCGGTGCATTTTTTACTTGTTCTTATATGCAATGCAAATGGGGAATTTTTACATGGCGGAATCGAATGCAGTACACAGTTGCTGAATAAGAGTGAACATTGACCACTGTGTGATATATCTTAACTATTGTTTGATTTATCTTCACTATCGTGTGATATATCTCAACTAATGTTTGATTTGTCTTCACTACCGTGTGATATATCTTCACTGCTGTGCGATATATCTTTAGTAATTCACAATTCTCTTTCCTCTTTTTTTCTTTTTCTCGTATATGAATAATTCTTATGAGAAAAGCTGTTTTGAATTTGAAGGCTTACATATTTCGAATAATGGTAACAAAAATTATCAAATGCACACCTTCGGCAAGTTTTTAAAGAAAGTCACATTTCTTTGATGGTAACGTCTGGAATCTCCATAAGATTCCCCACCATAATCACTCCTATCAAAATTTAACTTTTTTTTACCATTGATCTTTACGGTGAGGGACGGCATCTGCCCAACTCTGTTCTCTTTTTCTCATCCCTTGTTGAGTTACCGGATAAGCATTCGCCTGACAAGTTTGGAGAGGGTTCGAACCCACGATTTAGAGTTGACTATAAAATCCACTGTTAACCATGGGCAAAAGATCGAGTTGATTTTAATTGGTCTCAACCGAGTATGAAGACAGGCTGAGAGAGAGAAATCTCGGTTGTCGGCGAGCAGCTTTTCATCAAACTTAACACCATCACGTTTCGCCTAAGCTTAAATTTGAGCTGTTCGTCCGTTAATTTGCTTCATATTACGCCTCTTTAGAAATCACCAGCCAACGTCTGTTCAGTGGGACGAAAATAAGGCACTCCACCATCGTACTGATGATGTTGGAATCAAAATAATTGATGAATTTCTATGACATACTCTAACCAGTGATTCTTAACCTGGGGTCCCTGTACCCACAAGGGGTACGAAACCTTAAACCTGGGGGTACGAGACATGATAGCCAGTGCCATGGTACTGTATATTTACTGTATATTTAACATACGTTTGTATTGTATTTATACTGGATGGGGTTACGAGAAAATTTTCTGAGGTATCAAGGGGTACGGCCACTCGAAAAAAAGTTAAGAACCGACAGCGCGAAACCTGACAGCCACATCACTACAACAGCTCGAACTAAAGGAACAACAACAATCTAACATAAAAAGAACAACAACATTAACATAAACAATCCATGGAAGTGGAAATCATCTCCCGAAAAGACTTCAGTCGTCTACCACTTCAGATCAAGAAGAGCAACGTACCTTCTGTTTTATGTTTTTTTCTTCAAGTAAATTTTTGTTCATCAAATATTATTTGTATTAGGACTTGATTGTGAATAGTTATGTAACCACTTTTTTCCTTATAGTAAGTTCCTTTTTATTTTTATAATCTTATAGGATTATGTTATTTGTACTTGATATTTTATTTTTCTTGTTAATAATTTTTTTTTCTGTATAGGCCATGTACTTGCAAGAACAGAGATTACTGTTTACTTTGTATATTTTGTATTATGTCACGTTGTGGTCAAATTTGTACTAATTATTGTATACTTTTGTCAATAAAATAACTAACTACCTAACTAGGAAGACAAACCCCTGACATTCATTCGCCTCACATCCAGGGTAATGACGACCACTCATCGACAGCAACGACGCTAATGACTATTCACACAAGAGGAAGGAAGCTCCCTGATTTCCCATCAGATGAGCTGACTACTAAGCAATTGTCTCGTCCTACGGAATGACTATCGGCTGCAGCAATCACTGCTTTACTGCGATGCCATTAAAACTTGATTGGCTAATACGGCACGGGGTTAATGTCCCCCTCTCACATATAAATGGGGATTACGTTGCTTTTTATTTTCTTATTCGAATTTGTAGGCGTACGAAGCGCTGTAGGAAAATAAAAACAACTGAACTGTAAAATTACCAAGATACAAATTCTGTAGAATATATTTTTTTAATGCATGTGAATTTGCGTCTGATTTATCTAAAATCTTCACATTTGCATATCACAGTATGTGTCAAAACATGCTTCTGGCCATACAATTAATATCGCAGTTATTAAAAAGTAGCGTCACCGCTGATCTAGGATCGTACTCAGGAAGTTACCACGAACAGAGATTAATGACAGTTAAAATTAATAATATTTTCCCCTCCGTCCTGATGTAAATTAAACTAAAGGGGCACCTTCGCTCTTTTATGCTTTATTCATACAATTTTCTCAGTTTCATTTTCAACCGGTTTGCAGGTTAATTAAATGTGAAGTAAGTGAAAGGTCCATTGAAAAGTACTCTTCATAAATGAAATCAGGGTAAGGTTGCGTGTGAATGAGTAAAAGTAATTAGTGATCATATTAATTCAGTAACTGAATACGAGATACAGGAACTAAATGAAACTGCAAATAAAACACTAAGGTAATCAACGCCAGAATTACCCAGAGAATTAGATAATAAATTACTGTTTGAGCAATAATAAAATTCAGACAGCAAAACAGAGCAGAAACAATGGGAATAGGAAGAGTAAACGGAGTAGAAACAATGGGAATAAGAGTAAAAAGAGCAGAAACAAAGGGAATAGGATGAGTAAAAGGAGTAGAAACAATGGGAATAGGAAGAGTAAAATGAGCAGAGACAATGGGAATAGGAAGAGTAAAAGGAGCAGAAACAATGGGAATGGGAAGAGTAAAAGGAACCGAAACAATGGCAATAAGAAGGGTAAGAGGAGCAAAAACAGTGGGGATAAGAAGAGTAAAAGGAGCAGAAACAATGGGAATAAGAAGAGTAAAAGGAGCAGAAACGTTGGGAACAGGGAGAGTAAAAAGAGCAAAAACAATGGGAACTGGAAGAGTCTGAGGTCTAATGTACGACCAGAAATTAGAAGATAAGAAATTGCAACTAGGCCTGTCCCAATACTTCATACTAAAACATTTGCATTTTTCTAATCTAAATGAACTTCCTTCCTTTACTCTTACCTAATCCTTAACATTTTGCAGCAGCTTTAGTTGTAAACTGCAATAAAAAGGAGAGATTAAATGTGGTTACGTCAATAAAACTTATTCGATAAGTTGGCCAAGGAAACCTTGCGTGTAATCTAGAAGTTAAAGGCAACTCTAGTCAAAGACAGCTGACACTGAAGAAAGTGTTAAGCAGTAATCCTATACACTTGAACAAACACACGAAATGGAGCCGCCTGGTCAGTCAAATGCTGATTCTGATCATGTTACCTTCGGTGTCAACGTTCGTCTGTTTCAGTGCTTGTACTTCAGAAATGTGCCGTCTCGAATGGCATTTGCAGTGCAATTGGTATTAAGAGATAATTTTCTTATTATTATTTGGTTAAATCAAGTTCCCATGGCTATTATGAAATTCCCAGAGGTCTGTGGCATTTAATACAAACGTTCTTCAAACATAATTATAAACATGAAAATACAGTGTATGCATAATTAGCTATCATAAAAAAACTCTGGAAAACTAAAAGAGAAAAATAGGTAAGACCTTTCCCCCCACATCCTGCCAGTCACGTCGTGTGTGGCCCTTGCTACGTCAAGTTCGCAAATTATTCCTCCCTGAAAAAAAAGGTTGAAAACCCATACGTATATATATTTTTTAATCCAATGGGTTTATCGAATCAATTCATTAAACTGGATTAAAATATTAAGAAATAATCGTGCATGTTTGTACACAAACAGTATGTATATACTAGATTATGTTTGTGAATATATATATATATATATATATATATATATATATATATATATATATATATATATATATATATGTGTTTCTGTGTGTGTTTACTACAGACCGTATATTTATAATCATATATATATATATATATACTATAGAGAGAGAGAGAGAGAGAGAGAGAGAGAGAGAGAGAGAGAGAGAGAGAGAGAGAGAGAGAGAGAGAGAGAAACTCCCAAAGAGACTCTTCACTCCACGAACTCATCACTCAGCGCAACTTTAAGTGAAGAGACTCCTAGAAGTCTGAAAGACTATTGCTAAATGTGCAGCTCATCCAAAAACCGTCGGTGATGAAATGCCTGCATGGCCTACGTGCTGCTGCAATCGATGAAGACATTCCAGAGGCTGCATCGCTTTATTGACAGCGCCCTACGAAATGCATTCGAAATGCTGCAGCATGAATCATCTGCGAGCCCTGCATAGATCCGTCTCCCAGGTGAGAAGAAGAAGAAGAAGAAGAAGAAGAAGAAGAAGAAGAAGAAGAAGAAGAAGGATTAGAAGAAGACTTATTACAAAGGTGACCGACCTTCCACAGCGCTGATTGAAATGGCTTCCGGTTTGGCTACTGGCCTATACCTTCGGGCCGTTTTCTAAAGCTAGTACTACGTCTAGTTTTTATTGCTAATTTGTCCCTTGCGCAACTGCAAGTTGGTGACTTTGGGGACAATCAGACTGTTTTTGTTTATTTGACGAAAGATGGAAACATAACCTCTACTCTCTGAATTTTATTGAATTTATTTTTTGGAACATTAGCAAAGAATGATATTAATGATGACATATGTGATAAATTAGGCGTCTTCGGACAAGTTCGTTCAAAATAAAAGAAAAAACAGGATGAACTACAGCATATATTTCGGAAAACTGATTAGGATAAAAAGATACTAGACAAAAAAAAAGCAATTATGTAACCTTATCAGAAAGACGTGAAGGTGTTTTAAGAAACTGCATGCTGTCACATTGAAAGGAAACCCGTCTTATTAATAATGATACTTCAAGATAAAAAAAAAAAAAAGTGCTCTTAAGGACAGGAAGGGCTGGACGGGCATCGTGAACTGTACCGATTTTAGTGTCCTCAAACCAAGTTCATAAAGTCCAGTCTTAAAAAAGAACTTAAGCAGAATTAAGTTTCACCAGAAAAAACGTGAACTCATTTTAACGGTGAATAACAGAGCATATGAATTATTCTAAACAATTGAGTCTCTCTCTCTCTCTCTCTCTCTCTCTCTCTCTCTCTCTCTCTCTCTCTCTCTCAGGGTGCGTGAGTGGGCGTGAGGAAAAGTGGCCCAGGAAGCGTCATCCTTTCCAAACTTGAGCCAGCTGCAACTTTCGGAAAAACTCACTTTTGCGAAGTTATCCATGCTTTATTGAGCGTGAAGCGCTGATTACACTTTCATCACGCCGTTGCAAAAGAGAATTTTCCTGCCAGTATCTTCTTACGATATTCTTTCAGACTTCACGGCCATCTCGAAAAACAAAAAATAATTATTGGAATTCCGCGTCTCGCGCCAGTCAAGATTTTGAGGTTTGAAATAACACGGGAAAGTTCCCTTCCAGAAACTTCTGAGTAATTTTAGGGTCTTCAACAAACTTGTTTGAGTTTATTTTTCATTCTTATCTCTTACTTTAATCAGGCTGTCTATTTTCTATGGCTGATAAGCTCTCATCTCCTATGTAACTATTCTATGTGTGTGTGTGTGTGTGTGTGTGTGTGTGTGTGTGTGTGTGTGGTGTGTGTGTGTGTGTGTGTAGGTAGAATGTAGTAAAAGTGAGTACATAAAGGCTAACTCAACCTCTATAATCTATATATAATACTTAATTCATCATATCTATTTTTGTTTAGCTCAATGACGAAACCTGTTACAATTTTCGAGCAGTAGCAGCAAATGTGCAGTAACAGTTGGTTTATCTGTTCAGTAAGATGTATGTTCGCAATACATTTCCTGCAGCATTCAGTGAGAAGTCTATATACTGAAGTCTCATTTGCAAAAGCACCGCAAAGTAAAAATTCCTCATTACAACAAAACGCTTCAACTTCCAGGCATTTTTGAGGCCAGATACGTATTTCCATAAATATGATACAACGCAGCACAAATGACGGTTATCTTGAAGATTTCCAAATGAGACCGTGAGATCTTGTGTCTCATTTTTTTAGCACGCCCCTCTCTCATTATTAATTTTACATTTCAGCTCTTAGCTTTCTGCATTTTGTTTGAACAGCTCTCTTTATTCATGTATCCTCATTCTCTTTCCTTCCGTAATAAATAAACTCCTCAACAAAAATCTGACTTCTTCTCCTTAAGCGAACGGTTTTAAAGCAAACAGATGATTTCCACTTTGCCCTTCTCTTCGAATTAAGGCCTAAAAGCAAAGCTTGTTGGTCTACGTTTAAATGCCTGTTCAGGACTTTACAAATATGACTCAATAGATGATAAAAAAAAAATATATATATATATATATATATATATATATATATATATTAATTATATATTATATATTAAACTATATATTGTTATTATATATATTATATATATATGCTATTATTATTAATGTATTCATACAAAGCATCCATTTGGAACACACATGATAGTCATTCGCTTAAAGTTAAGCAAGTCCAGCCTGGATCTCATTCACTGAACCAGGCCTAAATGATTCAAGGAATTAGTCCTTCACTTTGTGATGAAAAACAAATATCCTTCCTGGAGATTAGGGTCATTTCTAGGATCTCCAGATTCCTGAACTCTCGTGGATAATTTCAGGATCCTTTCTCTCTCTCTCTCTCTCTCTCTCTCTCTCTCTCTCTCTCTCTCTCTCTCTCTCTCTCTCTCTCTCTCTCTCTCTCTCTCTCTCCTTTATCTTTCTATATTTCCCATTACCTCTTGTTACTCCTTTCGAAAGAACACTATATTCTTTGGAGCTTGAATTTCAAGTCAATGGCCCCTGAGGTTTGTTCCATATATGACCAGGTTTTCATCTTCGGAATAATAATAATATTAATAATAATAATAATAATAATAATAATAATAATAATAATAATAATAATAATAATGAAAAAGTGACCCTATAACAATGGATACAATATCGAGAATTAAAAGCCACAGTTATCACCTCTGTACATAAATATTTTTAACACTGCTTAAATTTGCCAATAATTCTAATAATAATAATAATAATAATAATAATAATAATAATAATAATAATAATAAATAATAATAAGAAATTTTGCTACAGCTACAGAAAAATTATTAACTCAGTTACAGAAAAATTATTACTCTCTCTCTCTCAGTATAGAACTGCCAACAAACAGCTATATCAAAGGAACTTTGCTCATATATACGACACATCCGGTCCTTCGTAGAACGTTCTCAAAAGATAGAATGATGGCGATCTTTCTGTGTTTCATCCTATTCCATAATTTTGAAAAAATTTTCTCCCTCGTAAGTTATAACGAAAATTAATCTGAACTCTCTTTATATGTTTTTTCTAAACCTGTTGAGAGGAGAGAGAGAGAGAGAGAGAGAGAGAGAGAGAGAGAGAAGAGAGAGCCGGGAGAATGAGGAATGACCAGTAAATTAAAAGAAATTGAACGTGAACTGAAAGAATAGAAATCTGGGCAGCGTAAAGCGTTATTAGGTAGGAGGAGAGAACTTTTACACTATTTTTTCCTCCCATCCCTGTTCACCTTTTATCTCTGTACCCCTCTGCCACTTTCAGTGACGAAATTTCACGGCTAAAAACTCCACGAAATGAATAATGCACTCAACGTTCGACATTATTATATTATATATTAGGATATGCTGTCGTCACGGGTAATGCTACCGAGTCAAAAACTTGGTCTTCAGCCAGCAAATTGGCGCGGATATTTATTGATATATTCAAGGCTTGGTAAAACCATTTCATATTACATGCGTTAGTATGACAGTACGGACTTCTATGGCGGAATCAACATAACAACCCCCTAAAGACGTACCGGTCTCTTTGACTACGGTCTTTGAATGTTGGTGCCATCAGCGCACTTCATACGGTTAAGTATACCTTGGATTTATAGACCACTGAAGCTGGTTAACAGCTCTCTAGGAGCTGGCGAGAGATTAGACCTATTTTTGCGTAGCTAGAGGCAATTGGTTGCCACAGCAGCAGGACCACCACAACTTAGTGTGGAATCGATGACACAGTATGGCGAGATATGAATTTCTGCATGCAGAAATAAATTCCTCTAATTCTTCATTGGCCGGCCGGAGGTCGAACACTGGCCCAGCACAGTGCTAGCCAGTACGATATCGACCCGTCCAATAAGGAACTTACTTCATCCAGTGCAATGTAGGCATTACTCAAGGTCTTTGCAGAGTTCCTTCGACCTAACCAACTGCTTTCATTCCTTTTACTCTACCTCCGTTTATATTCTCTTTCTTCCATCTTACTGTCCACCCTCTGCTAACAATTGATTCATGGTACAACTGCGAGGTTTTCCTCCTGTTACACCCTTCAAACTTTTACTGTCAATTTCCGTTTCAACGCTGAATGGCCATAGTTGTCTCAGTGCTTGCATGTAATACCTAAAATCTATAAATAAATCAATTAATCAATCAATTAACATAACAACCAAATTTTTACTCTGTTCTGAAGAAGAGCATGACTCAGGTCTAACGATTACTGACTTGGGTATGAATGGATGGAATATAGAGTTCAGACTAAACGCCAAGCGATGGGACCTATGGGCTCATTCAGCTCTGAAAAAGAAAATTGAGGAGTAAAAGGTTACAAAGATGTAACAGGAGGGAAAAACTGATAGATGCACTGTGAAATAATTGTTAGGCGAATGTGGATAGCAAGATGTAAGAAAGATGACTTGGTATGAAAGAATCATAAAACTCAGCATTTCACTTTCGTTCTATCTAAAAGATCACTTTTATGAAGTTTCATGTACTGACTTCTTTTATAAGGCATGTTCTAAATTCATAGGGATTTTGCCATCTACCTACCACCCTCAGTTGTACCAGATTTAACCTATATCGAGAAGTGTCACTCTGATGCTATCAATTCGATTTTCTGGCGGCATTCGGCAATTGTCCCCAAACTTTTGCAACAAGTGGTCGCAACTTTTCTATACAAGTGAAAAATTGAAATGTATGTTTGCGGACTGATGTTCTGAAGGACTGATTTTTCTCACCGATGTTGGCTTTTGGTACAAAATGCTTCCGGGTAAAATCTTGATATATACCATAAACGTTCTCTATCGTAACTTTCTAAAGTAACCATTTCAACTACGGTATTCAGGTTTTTGTTGTTCTTGCCACAGTTACACGACTTGACGGGTATAGTGCGTTCTGTAAATACTCTTTTCATAACACGGTTACGATTCTCTGTAATTGCTGCCATGTTGTGAAGATGAGGATGAAAGCATTTCTACAGCCTATAACATGTTACCGATTGCCGAAAGTCCGTTAGGCTGACGTCAAAAAGAGTGCAAATATTCTTCTTTTCTTGATTACTGTACGAAAAAATTATTTCATTGTACACCTTCCTGACAATATTCCCAATACTCCTGTGAAAATCTGCATATGTTCACTAACCCTGAAGATCATTTCGTCCCTTTAAACTGTGAAGCTACTTTGATTATTACTCGCTAGCTCTCTCCATTTAGATGATAATGAGGCAGCATTTGTCTCACTGTAGTTAGGATTTAGACAAATGGAGATTGAAGACGAAGCCCTTCTGTCGAGAAGAGCAACGCACAACCTTCTGGTATCAACTCTCACCATATCTTCCATTCTCCAGCAGTTCCTCGCTGGACAAGTCAGTAAGAGTAGAGTTGTCGGATAGCACTCTATTGGGCCCGGTTCAGATCTCCGGCCGGCCAATGAAGAATTAAGAGGAATTTATTTCTGGTGATAAAATTCATTTCTCTCGCTATAATGTGGTTCGGATTCACAATAAGTTGTAGAGTCCCGTTGCTAGGTAACCAATTGGTTCTTAGCCACGTAAATAGAATCTAATCCTTCGGGCCAGCCCCTGGAGGGCTGTGTTAATCGCTCGGTGGATGCAGTTAAACTGAGTATCCACTTAACTCATCTCTCAGCGGACGGAATGTCTCGCGGAAACCTTAACAATGATGATCTTAAAAACACACCATATATAGAGCAATCTATACAAGCTTGCAACAATTAATATATTATTTTCAAAGTCAACAAGTAAAAAATGCGCCAAAGTTTCTTCGGCGCAATCGAGTTTTCATTTTTAGCTTCTGCTCAAAAGCCGCCAAAAAATACATCTATCTTCAGTAATTACTCGTTATAATGCTGTATGAGCCGCGGCCCGAACTCTCAGCCGGTCGTGGTGGCGCTGTTGTTGAGTTCCCAGAAGCACGATCATGGCTAACAACCTAAAAAAAATAAAAACTACTGACGTTAGAGAGCTGCAAGTGGGTGTTTTGATGATCGAGGGTGGATGATCAACATGCCAATTTGCAGCCATCTAGACTATCAGTAGTTTTTAAATCAAATTGGACAGAAAAAGTGCGGACGGACAGACAAAACCATCTCAATAACTTTCTTTTGCAGAAAACTAAAAAAGCCATATTCATTAGCATTTCTTTAGGTAGTTTTTAAATTAGTATTTCACCTTCAAATTATGGAATGTGCATTTTTCAGTCCTTAAAAATGTACGAGCAAATAGCAGAAACTTCGTTTGATGCCTCTGCGGAAGGGACGGGTTTAAGTACTTCAGCTCGCAACGTGTTCAGAGGAATGATGATAAAACTTTAGCTAATTCGTTTTTCCCCTACATCCTTATAACGATCCCATTACTGTCCCTTCTCCTCATAAAAGTACTCTCTATGGACCAATATTTCTCGCTAACTTTTCACGGATTAAATCCAGGTCTTCGTCTCATTTATAATTATAGCGGACGCATCTTTTCATGCTGTTCCCATTAAGAGGAACAAAATAATGCTATTTATCTTGATGTTATGGCTTTTCCTAACCTCTTTCCATGCTGACTTCCCGAGAGCAAGAGGAGTAAAAACCGAGGCAGTAAATGTGCCGAGCAGCAAAAATGTCATAATTCGCAAAATCGTTAAACACAAACACACACACACACACACACACACACATACATATATGTATAGAAATATTAAAACACAATTACGTGTGGAACGAAATAAATTTCTGACTCATCAACATCGAACCCAGGTCTTTCAAATGAAAGACCAGAGTGCTGTGTCCCTTGGTACAGTTGTACACAGGTTCCAACTTCTTTTATGACTTGTGTGGCCTGGTTGGCAGCACTCTGGTCTTTCATTTGAAAGGTCTGGGTTCGATCCTGATGTGAGTCAGAAACATATATATAGATATATAATTATATATATAATATATAAAATATATATATAGATATATATATACATACATGTATATACGAATATATATATATATATATATATATATATATATAAATATATATATATATACATATATAAATATAATGTATGCATGTGTTAAAAGGCATGTAAATTATAAATCAATAAATGCAATTATGTTAACGTGCAGATACTTTGTTACATGCATAATACCATACGAAGGTGAAGCTTATCACTGAACTTTGTAGTACAAAGTTTTCGCGATGCGATTAAAATCCTTCAAGTGCGAAACTGATAGAACAATGTCCAGAAATAATACGGTCCCCGTTTGACAACGCAAATGCGTCTGTTAATCTTTTCAACGAGGCTAAATGATCCGATTCTCCTGCAACTCAGCGATCGTATATCCTCGGAAACGACCGAGTTTATTTCCCATGCGTGGTCAAGTTGTTTCGAAAGTGTCGTTTTTTCGACTGTATCTCTGGTTTCACCCTTCTTGAGTAGAATGTACGTTTTATTTTATGGCACGAGGGTATTCAAATTGCGGGAGATTTTTATTCATTCTCTCTCTCTCTCTCTCTCTCTCTCTCTCTCTCTCTCTCTCTCTCTCTCTCTCTCTGCCTCTCTCTTTCACAATATCACTTCTGTAAGGTCATATATTCTACGTCTCAGTTCTTGGAATCGTGAAAAAGGCTCTCTCTCTCTCTCTCTCTCTCTCTCTCTCTCTCTCTCTCTCTCTCACACACACACACACACACACACACATATGCACATCTGCACACTTCTCAGAAGTTGGCTGCGGGAATTGATAAACAACACTCGCTTATCTCCCTCCGTTGCTTTTTTTTTAATTTATCTTTCACCATTTTTACTGACAAATATTCTTAGGAACTATGCTCTCTCTCTCTCCCTCCTCCTTACTTTATTAGTTTTCGAACCTCACTATAACTCATATAGTGCTTGCAGTCAGGGTTGCCAAGCTTGCTGGAGGCTTCGTTAGAATCTTATCTTAGAAGTGGGTTCTTACCCGTTGCTTTTCTACAAGCTTTTATACAGGCCACATACCGAGATGTGTAAACTAATTGGCAACACTGTTGGTTGCCCCAAGTGACTAATACACTAATAATGCATAATGTGCTATACATTATTATGCCTGTATTAATAAGATTACTTTTTCTAAATCAGTAAAAGAGTAAACAGACGAGAAGAAGTAAATACTCTTAAATAGGTAGTGGGCAGCTCTTATATATAACTTCATGACTTGGAGTTCTAATTGTAAGATGAGACTTCTTTTATTATTGTCTTTTATGCTTTTAATACTTCATATCTCCTTCATTTCATGCTCATTCATTTCCTCTCTGTTTTACTTTTCTTCTTATTAGTGGACTCACATCCCCTCCTTTTATCAGCAATCTATTGCTTCCACCCACATCCATTTCCAGCCACATTTTGAGGACATTGAACCAAACGCGCCTGATTTTATTCCTGGTTTCTCAGACTCTCGAAGACGCTCTTTGTGCCTGTGAATGACGACGCTCTTTGGTCACTTTAATTGGCAATGCAAAGGTTTCCACACAATTTCCCTCACAATTCATTAGCTGATGCACTCCGGAATTCGAGACCCTGGAAAAGCGAGAGCTTATGAGTAACCTGGAATTCAATTCGCCTTAATTGCCTCTTTGTTCTCCGGAGACCGATGTTTTCGCCATTATTTTACCTGGGTGTTCCTCTGAATTCACTCGCTTTCTCGTCTCAGTTTATGAACGGAATTAAGACAGTACATTCCAGGTAACGGTGGATGGGCATCTAGAGCTGAGGATAGACTTATTTTACATCCTTTTCAAGTTACGTTAGAATGTTAGTGTAGTTAGTTCCAGGTAAGAGCAGTTCCAAACCTTGTGTGTGAGAAGTCCTGTCTATGCTTTTTTGTCTGATGGTATGAAATCCTTATCCGTTTGACAGATATAGCACCTTGCCTAATTTTTTTGGGATGGGCGGGGCGGGGAGAGGAAGAATAGAACAGAATATAGAATTTGGACCAAAGGCCAAGCGCTTGGGCCTATGAGGTCATTCAGCGCTGAAATGGAAACTGACAGCAAAAAGGATTGAAAGGTGTAACAAGTAGGAAAACATCGCAGTTGCACTATGAACCAATTGTTAGGAGAGGATGGAAAGCAACATGGAAAAAAGAGAATATGAATGGAGTTACAGTAAAAGGAATGAAAGGGGTTGTAGCTAGGGGACGAAGGGACGCTGCAAAGAACCTAAAGTAATGCCTACAGTGCATCGCATGAGGTGCACTGACGGCATTAACCCCGCCCCCCTTACGGAGGGGGAAGGTAGACACAGATAAAGTTCCTATATCCTTGTCTGAATGGGGATTCCTCGGGACTTTATATCCGATTCCAAGGTGATGGTATTTCGCCGCAACATATATAAGTATCACTATATCATAATTGAAAATGGGATGGTCTCCACGAAGTAATCATCACACCTACTGGTGTGGAACCCTTCATTAGATGTTCATTAGGTACCCACCAACCCAACCCGATTCCCCACTCCCCACTCTCTCTCTCTCTCTCTCTCTCTCTCTCTCTCTCTCTCTCTCTCAAGAACAAAGATTATCGGTGACTGAAAAGTGCGCACCACAAGTACAATTATTTGCATTTGAATTTAAAATAATTATAAAGAAAACCATACCATATCCATTTATTTCAACAATAAAGGGGGCCACTAGATATGAATTATTCAAATACCCTTTACACAACTTTCTCGAGATTGAATATTTCTTCTTATGAGGAAGAAAAGGGACAGACAGCACAGTAATACTTGGATAAAAGGACAGTCACCAGTAATACCTGGATAAAGGGACAGTCACATAATTGGATAAAAGGACAGTCACCACAGTAGAGGACAGAGAGCAAGTTATAACCGGATAAAGGGACAGTTACCACAGTAATACCTGGACAAAGGGACAGTCCCCACAGTAATACTTGGACAAAGGGACAGTCACCACAATGTCTACCTGGACAAAAGGACAGTCACCACAGTAATACTCAGACAAAGGGACAGTTACCACAGTAATACCTGGATAAAGGACAGTCACCACAGTAATACCTGGACAAACGGGACAGTCACCACAATACCCAGACAAAAAAGGACAGTCACCACAGTAATACCTGGATAAAAGGGACAGTCACCACAGTAATACCTGGACAAAAGGAACAGTCACCACAGTAATACCTGGATAAAAGGGACAGTCACCACAGTAATACCCAGACAAAAGGGACAGTCACCACAGTAATACCCAGACAAAGGGGAAACCACAGAATACCTGGACAAAGGGACAGTCACCACAGTAATACCGGACAAAAGGACAGTCACCACAGTAATACTTGGACAAAAGGGACAGTCACCACAGTAATACCTGGACAAAAGGGACAGTCACCACAGTAATACCTGGACAAAAGGGACAGTCACCGCAATAATACCTGGACAAAAGGGACAGTCACCACAGTAATACCCAGACAAAAGGGACAGTCACCACAGTAATACCTGGACAAAAGGGACAGTCACCACAGTAATACCTGGACAAAAGGACAGTCACCACAGTAGTACCTGGATATAAGGAACAGTCACCACAGTAATACCTGGATATAAGGAACAGTCACCACAGTAATACCTTAACAAAAGGGACAGTCACCACAGTGATACCTGGACAAAAGGGACAGTCACCACAGCAATACTTTGACAAAAGGGACAGAAAGTACAGTAATACCTGGACAAAAGGGACAGTCACCAAAGTAATACTTGGATAAAAGGGACAGTCACCAAAGTAATACTTGGATAGAAGGGACAGTCACCACAGTAATACCTGGACAAAAGGGACAGTCACCACAGTAATACCCAGTGTTACGATCTCGCCTCTCGAGATCGACAGGTTCTTTACAGAAAACAAGCAATTGGGCTGTAATGACTGAGAGGACAAACAAAGGAGAGAGGAGCAGAACAAATACAAAAAAGTTACCTTAAAAAATTAATTTATTTACAAAAATTTACAAGTGGGTCAGGTCCAGGAGAGATAAAAACTTAAAAATGATCAAAATAAGTAACAGAGGCAGCAAGGTAAAATTTACGTAATTAAATCCATTTAACAAAATCAGGAGCAGCAACATACAAAAAAAAAAAAAGAAGGCAGCATAATAAATACATCAACAAACCAACAGAAAATCAAACAGCCTAATCGGCAAAACTGCAGGACAACAAACAGCTGATACAGCAACCATCACGTCCTCAGACACAGTTCCAAAGACTGGACTCCCACGACAGAGTCGATACGACAACCATCGCGTCCAAAAGAATGCTCTCCGCTGCTCTGCTGCCGTGACCTGTGCTGTCCTGGACCTGACTGGCGAAGTCTGGACCATCCACCACACGTCAACTCGCCAACAAGAAAAAAACAAGAAAACAAAAGGAGATAACAAAATCCAGGGAACAATCGACAAACGATTGTTCCTAACACTGAACAAAGGACAGTCACCACAGTAATACCCAGACAAAAGGGACAGTCACCACAGTGATACCTGGACAAAAGGGACAGTCACCACAGTAATACTTTGACAAAAGGGACAGAAAGTACAGTAATACCTGGACAAAGAAAGGACCCAGTCACCAAAGTAATACTTGGATAAAGGACAGTCACCACAGTAATACCTGGACAAAAGGGACAGTCACCATAGTAATACCTGAACAAAGGACAGTCACCACAGTAATACCCAGACAAAAGGGACAGTCACCACAGTAATACCCAGACAAAAGGGACAGTCACCACAGTAATACTTGGATAAAAGGGATAGTCACCACAGTAATACCCGGACAAAAGGGACAGTCACCACAGTAATACCTGAATAAAAGGGACAGTCGCCACAGTAATACCTGGACAAAAGGGACAGTCACCATAGTAATACCTGGACAAAAGGGACAGTCACCACAGTCATACTTGGACAAAAGGGACAGAAAGTACAGTAATACCTGGACAAAAGGGACAGTCATCACAGTAATACTTGGACAAAAGGGACAGACAGTACTGTAATAACTGGACAAAAGAGACAGTCAAAACAGTAATACCTGGATGAAAAGGAGAGACAGTGCAGTAATACCTGGATAAAAGGGACAGTCACCACAGTAATACCTGGACAAAAGGGATAGTCAGTCACCAGAGTAATACCTGGATAAAAAGGACAGACAGTACAGTAATACCTGGACAAAAGGGACAGTCACCACAGTAATACCTGGATAATAAAGGACAGACAGTACAGTAAAACCTGGATAAAAGAGACAGTCGCCACAGTAATACCTGTCAGTTCACCCACGTCTGTTCGAAGGGTTAACTTTCGCGTGAAAAAAGCAGAGCTGTCAGTCGGACCGTCAGCACAAACCTCTCCCACTCTCCCTTCCCCCTCCCTCCCCTCCCTATTCCCTCCCCCTCCCCGTTCCCTTTTCCCTCGCCCTACACATAGACTGTCTTTCAGTTTTCTAGGCAGCGCCGGGTTGGTCAGCTAATATATATATTGTATATACACAAACAGTGCACCGGTTTAGTCAGAATTGTTTTTTAGCAAGTAATTTACTTAGCACTGATACAGTTAATTTAAAATCTATTATTAAACAAAGAAAAAATCATGGTTTTGCGTAAAAGCACAAAGTATTACATTCCATCTTTATTTTCACGTTTTTTTTTTTTTTTGCTTTATTTTAATCAAACTATAAAATCATAGAAAGCACAGAGTTAGAAATTCGCCGCTAGAAATCCATGCAGGGCACCTTTAAAAGGGATATGGCGCCAGACTGCGATACCTGTCTCGTTGCCCAAAATGGCCCTTCTGGGCCAAAACCCTCACACTCTCCGAGGGAACGAGCCTGGTGGCCTTTCGCTAACGGGTTAAAGGAAATGTGCAACAGCTTCCTCTGCCGTTTAGAAAATACCTGATTCAAAAACTACAGAAGAAAGTTTGACGAACAAAATTCTGGAGCTTCAGAAAAAGTTTCGAGACTCGGCCCTAATGAGGACCTCTGGAATGGTAATGGGCTTGAATTTAATTATATGGAAATTTAATACCCTACGGCTGAAATCCTCCGCCATACATTAGAAAGAAAAAATAGAACTGGGGCGGCCGGAATATTAACGAAAGGTGAAAATACTTTTCATTTTCTTTCTCTTTTGAGTTAAAGTATGCAAGGAGACCAGATGCCTTAGATTTCGTGGGCCACAGTTATGCAAGGAATGTCTATCAGCTGGAGATCATTTTCTGGAAGTCATTTAGCTCAGTTTTAAGCCATAATCTTAAGTTTTTTTTTTTTTTTTTTAATAAGGACTGATATGGGCACTCATGGAAATCGTACGTCGAGGAACATACAAATGCTGGGATGCTATTCAGGAAACACCTGACGATACATTTCAGTGTCTTCTCAATGAACTGATTTTCTTAGAATCAGTCATCGACTGATCAGAATACCCACAGAAAGTATCTTGCTTTGCCATCTTCTACAAGCTGTTGTTATCGCTTTAGTGGCTGTAGATATCTAATCATTGCGAGTTATTCGCTTTACTGAGCGACAGAATCTACATTCTGCTGAGGTGCCATGATGTCACACTTGCCAGTGCCGGAGGTCTTCCTTTCCCTTCAAGGCGAAACTGTGGAACAGTCCTCATGACAGTGTTGTAGAGCTTTTAAAGTGAATTTGCGACTCTTCTGTAAAGTGTCATTACGACAGCCTTTGTCTGTTTTGTTTTCAATTTTTCATTGTCGTTGACCCAAGTACATATTTATTTGTTAGTTTATTTATCATGAACGAATTGAACTCCTCGCTCTGGGCATTTGGTTCTGCGGAAGCCTCCTTTGCAAGTTAATAGCCTTTTTAGCTTCCCTCCATGTTTTATTTAATCTTTTTAGTTTTCTGTAGAAGAAAACTATTGAGATGGCTATTTGTCTGTCCGTCCACACCTTTCTTGTCCGCCCTCTGATCTTAAAAACCACTGAGGCTAGAGGGCTGCAAATTGGTATGTTGATCATCCACCCACCAATCACCAAACATGCCAAATTGCAGCCCTCTAGCCTCAGTAGTTTTTATTTTGTTTAAGATTAAAGTTAGCCATGATCGTGCATCTGGCACCGCTATAGGTGCCAACAACACAGGCCACCACCAGGCCGTGGGTGAAAGTCTCATGGGCCGCAGCTGAGAGTTTCATGGACCGTGGCTGAGAGTTTCATAGTATTATACGCTGTACAGAAAACTCGATGGCGCCGACGAAACTTCGACGCATTTTTTACTTGTTATACAACGAATATTAATCGTCTTCTCCATGACTTTACACGAAAAAGCATAAAAGATTCTTTCTTTAAAACGAGATCCATCGGCGCAACTACTTAATACACGGAATTTTAGAAAGCAAATGATTAAAACAAAATGGACGAAGGACAGGTCAGACAGAGTACGACAAGGCCTACGTTGTTTTCCTCAAACTTCTCGAGAGGATTCAAACATCGTTTCAACTTTGAGGAGAGTCTGGCGTGCGAGGTATCATAAAGCAAGTAGCAGTCGTCAGTGCCTCGAATGGCGGAGTGTTATGTGGCGTTAGTAGGAAAGCTTTATGCTTTTTGCGATTTACAGTAATGTCTGTTCATGATTTATATTGTACAACCTACTCTACATTTAGTACACCTGCAGTATATATATATATATATATATATATATATATATATATATATATATATATATATATATATATATATATATATATATATATTACATTATATAAACATATATAACATATATATATATATATATATATATATATATATATATATATATACACATAAACAGTATATAACATATATATATATATATATATATATATATATATATATATATATATATATATATATATATATATATATATATACTGTATGCAGCTGACATAATATTCAACAGTTTAAACTGACTTTAGCCCATGATTCGATTGCTACTTTAACGACATTCAGACTGTAGCCAAATTTATTCAAAGCTCGTTCAAGTCCTTTAATGTTTAATTGGAAATTAATACGCCGAGTTATTAATACTATTCGCAGTTTAGATTAGAAACACCATTCGAGAAAGCAAGTTAGTATACATATAATATATTCAATAACTATTAATTCTGTTTCACTGTATGTGATTATGACCATATCTGTATATTCCTACGTTAAACTTTACACCCGTATTGTGGTCCCACCCTGCTACTTTGATAACGGTTTGAGCAATCTACGGTACTCTACATCTCATGTAATTATTGTTATTTCTTTCCCGTTACTTCTGAAGGAGATCTCTGTAATATACCCTATTGGTAATATATCATTGGAAGGGAACGTCGCCCCCATTTGGAAAAAAAAATTTAATATCCCTTACCAGTGTATGCTTTGCCCCAATCCTGGTTGAAATTGATCCAGTAGTTCTATAGAGGCCGAAATGGGAAAAGTTTGCGTCGTACATACATACATACATACATACATACATACATACATACATACAGTACATTTATATATACATACATACATACAGTACATTTATACATAAATACATACATACATACATACTTCATCCAAAGATGTTCGACAGCATTCAGCTCCGATGAGCTAAAATCAATTTCGGTGACCTGTATAGCAGGTAGTTTAACTCATTTACATTTTAGTAAATACTGAGTTAAGTCAACAGTCGAGTCACGAATGATCCGCCTATTCAATTCTTTATACAAAAATGGTATAAAATGTATGAAAGCCCATAATTACCATGATTTGAATATTCATAACCTAAAGTAATTATGAGCAAAATTTGCATTATTGTGTCGCTGACTATGCAGCAATAGCGACCCATTGTTTCGAAATAAGTAATATTAACAAGCCATATGACTCTAGTCAGATATGTATGGAGTCATAATTCATTTAAATTTATCCGATATGTTCAGAATGTGCCAAATATAAAAATTCCACGTAGCATGGCATAACACTGTTGTTGGAGTAACGGAGGGGAAAAGTGTATGTATGTATGTATGTATGTATGTATGTATGTATGTATGTATGTATGTATGTATGTATGTATATGTATGTATAACTGAATCACGAAAATATGGAACGTGATCAATATATAAATAAAGGCAATGCTACTGCCTTTATTTATGTATATGTATATATATACACTGTATATATGTTTATATATATGTGTGTGTGTGTATGTGTGCGTGTGTACAGTAGGACAGAAGCTAATAGGGAACGTCTATCTGTTCAATCTATGACTACTTAAAGACATAAGTTTCAAAGCTCGTGGTTCCATTACAAATCTCCTGCGGATCTACGCAACAGAAAAGGAGACTGAATCTCGTACTCAGTATCGCCTCTACTTTAGAATTAAACATTTGCTTGACCTCTGGCCTTGAAACTGAGCTTCGCCTTGATCTTTTAATTCGAATAAGTCCCAGCTTTCAAGTACAGATTTTCGTTTGAATTAGACAATAACTTTTATTTACAAAACTGAAAACTGATATTTTCATTGGATAACGACCATGATTGTAACATTAATTAGCCTAAGGCAGTGGTTCTTAACCAGGCGAAGCCGGTTCCCAAGGGGTGCGAGGATGCCCATGAATAATTTAAGCAAAATATATTTTTATTCACGCACGTTATTTTTTCTGAAAAAATGAAAATAAAATGAAAATAAAATAAAATAAAATAAATTAAATAAATAAATAATAATAACAGTAATAATAACAATAATAATAATAATAATAATAATAATAATAATAATAATATTATTATTATTATTATTATTATTATTATATTATTTTATTTCAGCAATTCAGGGGGTGCGACAACTGACTGCTGATTTGAAAGGGGTGCATACATTGAAAAAGGTTAACAACCACTGGCCTAACTGATAACATGACAGGTTGATGTTATTCATTCACTAGACTAAGGAAGCGAGTTGGAATTTTAAAAAGCAAAAATACTTTTCCTAACTTAGATTAAATAGCAAACCATACGTCATATGATTACCTTTTAACTTAAACTCTTCCTCTGAAAAAAAAAATAACTGGTTTTGAAGCAGGAGACAGAAATATCTTGGCAAACAATAAATCCTTTCTGTTTAATATTTGCTTCGTTATTATTTATCGCTCTGATGATGATAGCAGATCAGTATCGAACTTTGAAACTTAAAAAAAACACACACACAAATCGGGGAACGAATATATTTACGAAATCCCCATAAAGTTTTGGGGCGTCATGCTCCCTCTTCATTGTGGAGCATACGTTCAGAAACTGAATGTGGCTTTCTTAAACATATTTGTTTTCGATTTGTGGTTTTTTAAGCTGCACTCATCTCTCTCTCTCTCTCTCTCTCTCTCTCTCTCTCTCTCTCTCTCTCTCTCTCTCTCTCTCTCTCTCTCTCTCTCTCTCTTTGCTGAAGTTTCTGGGTCACTGACTTGCTGGAAGAGAATCTAAGAAGTACAGACTCAGAATTTTATTCATATTTTTTCTCTCAATTCGTATTCTGTGAATACTGAAACTACAAGTTTCTCATAAGGAAGAAGATGCTTTCAAAAAGAACAGATAAGAAAAATAAGAGTTTTCTAGAAGTTTTCTAGCCTCTGGTGCTACAAAGATCTGCTGTATTCCGTGCATTCGTTTTTATGAGACAAGCACGAAGTTATAACGAGCAAGCTTCCTCAGAGAAAAATATATGCGCAGGAGAAAAATAAAGGAAAAGAAAAGGGAAAGAAGTTGCGAATAATAATGGAAAATAAAATCGTTACCGAACAGAAAAATCCGGCAACTAACAGTAGAAAATAATATGTATATATATACGTATATATGTATACAGTGTATATGTATATATATATGTGTATATATATATATATATATATATATATATATATATATATATATATATATATATATATATATATATATATATATATATAAATGGAGAAAGACAGAGCTCTAGAGTGTGGAAGCCATGGCACAAAGGCAAAAGCACAGCCGAGAGTTTCAGGTCTCTAGCTTAATATGGTTACCATGACCCAGCATAACCCATTTTCTTATGACAATCGGAATACCTCAGTTTCCGCCAACCATGATATACGGTAGGTAACCATTAATTACAAAATGCATAATCGAAATAAGGGATGTTGGGCGCCTTCAACTAACCCTAGAGAGAGAGAGAGAGAGAGAGAGAGAGAGAGAGAGAGAGAGAGAGAGAGAGAGAAAAATCGGGGTCGCAAAATCAAAGGGGAGGATGGCGTAGTAGCTAAATGCCAAGTTGAACGCTAACGTTCTTCCCAGTCAGAGGTAATCAAAATCCAGTGTGATGTTACTGGGGTCCAAAATGCGCAAATGTTACTTCCAAGAAAGAGGAGAGGGGGGCCTAATAGTTTGCAGAATGGTTGCTGAAGGGTTCCTGTGCTGAAAGGCACCAAAAATGAAATTATCATCGCCATTCAAAGTTTAGAATGGTCGTTCAGTCCACCTGTATTTCTGATGCATTTCTGACCTCTCAAGTTATCTGAAAATTTTCATCTAATTGTTAAAGGGGAAGATTTTATGCCAGCGTGCATTTATTAATGAAATGATGACGGGTTTGTGGAATATTGGTAGTATTTCTTTGCAACCTCTTCCGTTTATACTTAGAGCGAAAAATTGTATTGTCATGATAATCCAAGATCACTGACCTCAAAGGTATATTCAAATGGTAGCCAAGATTATTCTATTTCATCACAAATTTATTTCTTATATGGCACTGCGGACTGATAAATGTTATCGCATTCCATATTCTTGGGAACGCAAATTATCTGAGAAATTAATAAAAGCACAGGTGCTCTGAGTTGTATAATAAATTACGTTAGATATTCTAAAAAAAAAAAAAAAGGAATTTTGTTTGAACACAGAGCTTGATAACGAGAATAAAACAGAAGCACTACCGTTTATTACTTCGCTGGCGTGATTAATGGCTGACATTTGTTGTAAATGTCACTATATATGGCAAAAAGGAAACGATGGGAAAATGCCATTCATAAATTTTTTTAAAATTTTGTGAAGTTATTTTTCCGTCGGGGATAAAGAGAACTGATCAATCTTCACCTTACATTCTTACAACAATTTCAACAAAACCGATGCTTACCCGTAATTTGTTATGTCTAATATGAAAATAACTAGGCTTGGCAGTCTAAATTTCGTAAAATCACAACCAATCTATCAATCAAAATCACTTAAAAGCTCAAAAAGAGTCCTTTGTAATGTCTACTTCCTAGGTACTAGACCGATCGTCGCAATATAAGCTGTGTAGCTAAGTGACTGGCATCTCAAAGAATTTCAGTCTCTCCAAACAGTCTCAGTAAAGACAGAGCGAACGCCGGTCATTCATTATCTAAAGCGCGTACTTACATGCCTAACAGATGTCCTATCTGAAGTTGTTATGTTGTTCTAATTATGATAACCAAACTACAACTTACTACTTTTACCTAGTACACATTGGGACACATCTGACTGCAATGATAAAAATAATAATAAGCCAGTGATAATTTATCAATAAGCATATCAATTACTTTTCATGTTTTTTGGATGTTGCTCGAAACCAATAAAAATAAAATAGCCCCAGATACATCATTAGCAACTCGCAATTTCAGCGTATTGCTGTTGGCGTTAGGCTACTGTTTTGGTTTCATTCCAGGATCTCATTACTAAGTATAGCGGTCGTGTTACTTTTTTCAGGGACCGTTTTACTTTTTTATCTTTTTAGTGGACAATATGTTTTATGAATAAATATAAATTAGCCAGATGTGATCTGTCAATCACTCATATTTTTACTCTATAGTAAAAAAAGTTTTTATATCAGTTTTTTCCTCCTCACTCCTTACAAATCAAATATTTCTTAGATCCACATCTAGAACATCTCAAAATCTAATCAACTCTTCCGAGGCTAATAACCATCTGCAGCAAGAAATTCCACTGAAGATTTACTCATTGCCACGATAATGCTAAACTGAAGATAATTTAAGTCCAATCTCGTTAGTACAGATACTTTAAACTGCCATTTTCTTTTGAATGATTCATGGGCCTTTTGCTTATAGACTTGCTATCATTTTTGTCTTCATTATCATTCCAGCTGTTACTGATATGCAACAATGAACAGGCAATGCATTAATAATTCAAAGTTTGCATCAATACAAGTTTTTATAACCTCACCTGTTGAGAATTGCACAATAGTAAATATTCCTTTACTCGATGTTCAGTTACCTCTCTTTTATTCATTATCATCTAATCATCATGACGTTCTCATGATTGCATAAAGATACCGTAACATCCAAAGAGGACATTATCTGAATAGCAGAAAAAAATGATATATCGTTTCATCTTAATGTTCTGAAATTTTGAACAGCATAATCTTTTTTATTTTCGTGTTTCCAGATTTCTTTGGGGATGAAAAAAAAAAAGTCGCAATCTGACGTCACAGGTAAACAGATATACCTAAAATATTATCTACAGGCATAAGTTTAAATACTCAAAATATAATAGTGTAACTAATATAAAAAAAAATGATTACATTCCTCTTGGCTTCTTTCTTTGCACCCGCTTCTTTTCAGATAATTCTGTCTTTTGCCTTTTTACATCGCCTCATGTCGATATTCCTTATTTTTTTTCATTCAATCTCGTCCGAGAACTGTAACGGGGCGTGTTGACTAGTTCTAACCAGTTTGAACTCATGATGTTAAGTTTCGGAAAATGAACTCAGTGCTTTATATTCATCAATTACTGACACCTTGAACCAAACTATATTTTATATCTGATATTTCTGGCGGCGGACTACGCAGACGGTGCTTACGTCTGTTCACAAAATAAGTTTCCTCGACTGCTGCGATCTACGGACTTGTCGCACACACACACACGCGCGCCTTATATACCTACACGCACATATACATATATTTATATATATATATATATATATATATATATATAATCAATATATATATGAACAAATAAGTAATAATACAAAAAGCTTAATGAATACTCATTCTTCATTTATATCTTCCGAGTTATATACTTGCAGCAGTAGGGGAGGGTCACTGCATCATTCTAGCGATCAAAGAAACATACTGCAAGCAATTACTTTCCGTTTCCCCCTACGTCATTTAGTAATAACGTTTCAACTGGAATGTTTCTCCTGACAGCGGAACGGATGAACCGCTTCAAAACTTTTACATTGGACTATTTTCCCATTACAATGACGACGATTTCCGCAAACTATCCCGAACGCCAAATATTCATCTTCCACCTGTTGAATTCTCTTTAAAATAAAAATAGGCAACACTCCATATACCTTTCATAGCTGCCTTTCCATTACGTATACCGTTTTGTGCTGTTGGCTCTGTCTCGTATATCTAACTGCTGCGTTATAAAACTACGAGATCAACTATTGTCATTTTTAGTGCGAGCCGAATTAAATTCCTGCTTCGTAATGCTTAATTTACCATTCAAGAACTCGGATCATGTCAAGATTAGCGAACCCAACATATCCATGTCAAGAACAGCGAACCCAGTGATCCCCATGGAAAGAATGGCCAACCCGTTCCGAACTCCAATTCCACATGAGGGCTAGTACTAGTCACGGCGAAACATTGATTCATCTACACTGTTTCGCCGTGTTTAGTACTAGCCCTGGGGTGTGAAATGTATTTCGCTTTGTTTAATACTAGCCTCTGGGGGATCAAATGTCTGGTACCGAAGTGTTCATGCCTAGAACAGCGAACCCGATTATTCCCATGTAAAGAATAACGAACCCAATAATCTTCTTGTAAAGAATAGCGAACCCTGCTGCGAGTGGGTTCGCTAATCTTGACATGATCCAAGAACTCCCTTTCCCCTCACGGAACCTTATGGTTCAGCCTTACACGACAGAGCAATTTTACAATTTTTCTTCTACGAAAGCTCTCATCAGAATTTACCTGAAAGTCCAGACGAATACACCAATCTCAGCGTACAGGAAGGGCCCGCCACTTATCTAGCTCGTCTTTTGATGTAACCCATTGAATGTTATAGCAATTACTTTGTATCTAGGGGCGCCTGCATAGGACAGGAACTGCATTTATTCTGAGTCCTACGATATAAGCTAATAATACATTACGCTTTGATGTTAGCTATCGACTCTAATTAATACTTTACTTTGATATACATCACCGGCGCTGCTATGCCTCGTCAAATTTAATTGCTGTAGGTGGAGAGGCAGCGAACTCGATAAGTAGAAGCTTATGATTTTAACGGCGATGCTTAATATAATAATACGCAGAACAAGTGATTGCGTACCTATAAACAACTGATGGTGAATAGTGATTTCCTTCTAGGTAGATCCTATTTATATCCTAATGGATTACGTGACCGATGTGACGGATCTTTTAATTTTAACTTGTAGCAATCTTTTCATCTTTAGCAGACGGAAAACGAGCAAACTCTTACTATAAAATTCTTAAAAATGTATCAGACTACAGAAATAAGACAAACTATTACCCTTTAAATTCGGTATCAAAAATTAACAGAAATGCTTCATCAGAAACATTTAAGTCCAAGAAGAAACTAGTAAAAATTCACCGAAAGTTTCTTCGGCGCAATCGAGTTTTCTGTACAGCGCAGAATGCTGTATGAAACTCTCAGCCACGGCCCATGAAACTCTTAGCCGCGGTCTATGAAACGCAGCCTCAGTCCGGTGTGGCCTATGTTGTTGGTACCTATATAGGTGCCAGAAGTTCGATTACATTTGCTTTGCTGCTCAAACTAGTAAAAACTACCAAGGCTAGAAACAATTTACCGTTGTTTTATTGATTGGAGTGGATGATCAGTATCTCAGTTTGGCCTCCACTCAATGCTAGATCTGGTGAGACAGAAAAAGTGGACGGACAGACAAAGCCATCTCGATAGTTTTGTACACAGAAACTAGATCTAGTCACAACAGACTGACATCCAAGTCATGACAGACTCGCTGCAGTCACCATTAAGATTTTATTCAGCAAAGCAGGTTTTATACTTCTTGATTAAAATCCTATGAATGTTATACAGAATTAGTTAATTAAAATAATGTTAATAAAGGCAGAACTTTTCTTCGAAATTATTTAATATCTTATATCACTATTCCTGAAAGAGCTACAAATAAAAGAAAGGTTAAATTGTTTATGAGAATAACTTTTGAATTGACGTAGGGGTTTCCGTACTAACGTCATGCCACTATGAAGACGGTTCTGATAAATTCATCGTTTTCTCCCGTCGAGGAAGTTAGGCAACTTTTCGTCAGGTCATTACTTGGGTGGGTGACCACAACTGAAAGGCAATAGCGTGTTAGTCTTTCGACCACTACAGTTAAGAGTTTAATCGCTACTTAGAAGAGTGATCACTTAAGGGGGTCAGATTCCTTTGGCTTCAAAGTTCCTGAGACCGTTGTTGGAAATTTCATAAGACCGAAAGTCTCTAGTGAGAGCGGCAATGGGTCAAAGTGAGGCGTGAAAAGCCAAGAAAATGAGGGAATTCTTCACAAACTTTTGTAACTGAATGTCCCTCTTTTCCGTGTTTTAGTTGCCAAAGGGCGAACGTTCCTGTCACAACAGTGATGTTTACATTACATTGCTTCCTTGTCCGAAACAGGTCAGGTGTCATCACAGACTAAACCATTCTTATCACTGATCAGTAATATATTTTACAACTTTCAGAAGCGCTTCAGTCCAGAATCACTTTTGTGGAGGGGAGTGAAAGCGTGCAAAGATAGCGAGGGAAGACTCACCAAAATGTCGCAATGAAAAGAAAAGAAAAAAAAAAAGTCATTATCTTAGTTTCTAATCATCGTGTACTTCAGAAGCTTCGATGCTCAATCTGAGATTCTTTAAGTGTTTGACAATCCTTTATCCCGCGGCTTATGAAAGGGGAAGATTCCAATTAGTGGGACTGAATTAAAGACTCTCTCTTTCTCTCTCCCTCCTAAAAGCTAGCTAAATACATCTGCAAACTGATAAGTTTTAATTGGATTAGCGTGTTTCTTTTGCTGCCGTCATTCGCAAGTGGCTTTCAATATTAATCCTAATTTGAAGAGGGGTCTTGCATGGTCCCGCCGTCTTCCGAGAACCAAGAATCACCCTCTGCGGACTCTTCTCGAGCATCTCACTCCCGCGAAATTAAGCGACGTCTTGCCATGTATCAGTTATTGCGGAACTCCTGCAGCAGAAAAATAGGTCCCCACGACAAAAATTTGCTACAATGTTCGAAGTTTTAATCAAAGTTTTTGGCATTACTGTTCGCTTGCTGGTTGAGTGTGATTTCAGGTGTAAAGCAATATGGTGGCAGCAGTCCTAGCCAATAATTTATATATACTGTTATTATATATATATATATATATAATATATATATATATATATATATATAATATACATATATCGATGGTCGAATATACAGTACATCGATTCAGAGAGTCTGTGTGTGTCAAGCAGTCGCGATCAGAGAAGCAGACATCTTGTTATCCGCGTAGACATCCCGGGATTATATATGTAAGACGGATAGGTTTGCTTAAAAGCTCTGTTACAGACTAAATACAATACACAAAACAAAGCCACTACAACACCTTTCTAAAAACATGGTTCCGAAGTACCCGCGTCAAAGTCAGGGCGTTGGGTCTGGAACATACATGAAACATTGTTTCCTAAACCAGGGAGACCACAGGTTCACCCCAAAACCAAATCACTGCATCGTGACAAGCACGCGTATATATATATATATATAAACAAATATAATTCATATATATATATTGGTATATATATACATATATGTGTATGTTATATATATGTGGTATTATTCTTGATGGCAGTTCAAAAAAGTCACGAACATCGTTGTTCCTAAACCAGGTGGCGATTCATAATATCTGATTCCTGTGGTATTTGTCTAACATATCTGACAATCTGCAACTATGCGCCAGTTAACCAAGAGTTTTATAAACTGGTGTTAAAACTGAAAACGCGCATGTTCCTAAGAGCGATCACATGAGCATTAACATGCACACTTCAAATATTCTAACATTATTGGGAGCTTAACGGCAGGAATGTTCATCAGTTCTCAAACGATTTTCTAGTTTACGATCAAAGTGGATGAAATATAGGCTACTAAATAAGAAAAGTTCTCAATTTACGAGTTCCACTAATTGCGTCTCTTATGGAATCAATATGTGTGTGTGTGTGTGTGATATGTAATCAACATTATTACAAATTCTGTCAGAGATAGCTGAGGGGAGAGAAAAGTTAATGAACACGGCGAAACAGCAGTCGGTACACTGACCGTGTTTAGTACTAGCCCTGGGGGTCAAATATATTTTCTGTACTAGCTCCATGTCCCTTATGCATTTCGCTATCTGACTGAAATTTCAGGCATTTCTGTAATGACTGATTAGCATAAGACTGTAACATATATATATAGATATATATATATATATATATAGTTTATGTATATATATATATTATACATATATATTGTATATAGTATATATATGCATAACAAAATATACATAAATGACATTCCCGAGAGAAAGGTCTAAGCAAATGACATTCAGGAAAGTCTAAGAAGTCAGGATGCATTGGACAGAGGAAGATGGAAAAGGCTGATAGGGAACAGCGACCCCACATCGAAATGGGCAAAGATGAAGACAAAGACATTAAGTCTAGTCACGTATACCAAATAATGTATTTTAATTTACCAGAAGAAATTTCTAGCTTGAATCTACATAAGCAGCAGATCTTCATTAAATATTTCCTTGGATTTAACTATCCATTAATAAATGAATAAAATGGACTTTGAAATCATTCAAACTGCTTGAAGCAAGGTATGGCACATTGTTATTCGAATCAGACTCATCTCTCACTGGTTTTCTAAAATAGTTTCCAAATCCCTATTCCTTCTTTTCTTTATTTTTTGCTTCCATTTCATGCAAGAGGTGTTGCAAATTAGGGAAGCAATAGCGTTCGTGTGCGAAATTAGGAATCTCTCTCTCTCTCTCTCTCTTACCGCCATGAAAGAAGAGATTCTCCATACTTTTAGTTTTCTGTAAAAGAAAACTATTGTGCCGGCTTAGTCTGTTCGTCCGCACTTTATTCTATCCGCACTTTTTTCTGTCCGCCCTCAGATCTTAAAAACTGATCATCCACCCTCCAATCATCAAACACACCAAATTGCAGCCCTCTAACCTCAGTAGTTTTTATTTTATTTTACGTTAAATTTAGCCATAACCGTGCTTCTGACAGAGATATAGGATAGGCCACCACCGGGCCGTGGTTGTGTTTCGCGTCAGCGGCTCATACAGCATTATACCAAGACCACTGAAAGATAGATCGTTTTTGGTGTTCTTTATTAGATGCTGTGGCGGCTGTACAGAAAACTCGATTTTGCGCCAGAAAAGTTCGACGCATTTTTTACTTGTTTTATTACTGTTATCGTGAAATTCTAATATGAATGATAACGAATTGAGATGCATATATAATATCCATCGATTTCCAAAATAAGATCAACGTACCTCTGTTATCGAGGAATCTAGAAATAAATATCGCCTCTAACCTGCACCGTTTCTACTTATTTCTACTTTGCATTTCAAAGTAACCACAGTATTTTAAAGTATTTGACGTTAAACTGTTGATACAATGAAGAATAGGGTTTCAAAGCTTGTTGTAGAATGAAAAGAACAGTCAGATACATACAAGATGTACATGGCATATTATATACACACACACATAACCATATATATATATATATACATATATATATTGTTGTTTGTACATATATACACTACTTTGGCCATCCCCTCATTGGATCGTCATGGAATCATGATGGCCGAAAATACTTGCTCTCGCTAGTTGGGCAGGGAGAAATAATTTTCCTGAAGATTCAAAAGTTGACTGTTAGTCCAATATATCTTTGTTGGTTTAACTGGCAAAGAAAAACTGGATAGACATTTGCATTATTTTGAAAATGAGTTCTCGCCGTTTGTGCCAACATATTAACTGTTCAACTGAAGGTGACTACTGGAGAAATAGAGAAGTAAAGCAGGAATTGAATATGGACGACCTTGTCTCCATCTACTTTGCCTCAGATGCAGTATGGAAACTTTGACTAACTGTGCCAAATACTACTTTGGAAATAGAGATCTTAAAGCCTAAAATTCTCTAAAAGATGTTGGAATAATACTCATCTTGGAAAAGATCAATCTAAACACGCTTTAAATATCCTGGAAGTCAACTTGTCACCAACTGGTGTGTCTGAAAACAGTTTCATCACTTGTAATATTTCCAAATATTATAAATCCATCAAAGCCAAGCGACCGAGCGTTAATTACGCCTGAACTCGTTCGTGCAAAAAGGATCGAATTTGAGGACACTAACACAAACAGGAAATATTTATCAAGAGTGCACGGTTTTCTAATGACATCGTAACCAAGCTCGTCCATTTCTGCCCAAAATTGAGGAAAACTGTTTTGATTCCCATAGATGGGATGTGTAAGGTCTTGCAATGACTGGATGACTTGTACGTCTTTGTAACTGAACATTCCTTTGCAGGGCTTATTGCTTTCCCTTGCCATTTTTGGGGGGGGAGGTAAAAACGAGAGGAAATTTATATTTTTTATGATACAGTTAAATGAGAGAGAGAGAGAGAGAGAGAGAGAGAGAGAGAGAGTGAACCTTTTCTTGCCATTTTTTAACATAAAAAGAGATGAAATTTATATTTTTATGATACAGTTAAACGAGAGAGAGAGAGAGAGAGAGAGAGAGAGAGAGAGAGAGAGAGAGAGAGAGATTGGGCAATATCTCAAGCAAATCCTTAGAGAGGGACGGAGCCTTTTATTGACGTTAAGGAGAAGGGGCCAAGATGAAACCGTAATCCTGCTTGGTGCATACTTTATCAGACAAAAAACAAAAAAAAGCCCAAATGCAATCAAGCCCCTCTTGAACGAAGAGAAAAAAGAAACATCACTAAAAGCTACGTGAAGGAGACAAGGTTGGTTTTGTACGAAGGAATTAGCAAGGGGCGACATCAAGACATTATTCTGCAGACCTTGTAATTAACGCTGATTTCAAAAGCTTCGCTAATACCTCTCGAATCACGAGAGAATATCTAATCCGCTTAAATTCATGTTGTAAGGGGTAATTGCATTAGTTCGAAGAGCCGTAATTAACTGACCCTTTCTCTCTCTCTCTCTCTCTCTCTCTCTCTCTCTCTCTCCGTGTAAGAAATGAACCCGAAACTCACAAGGGCTGTGATAGTCGGTCCCATGCAAGATTTACTTGAAAAGTGAAATATGAGTTTTTTCTTGGGTTTTTAATGTGTTTTGAACCAATCTGACCTTCAAAACCGTCGGAAATTATTCTTTTTTTAGTTAAACCCTCCCTCCAGCCATCAGTCTAGGACACCCTGAGGGGTAAAGTGAATTCTCAAGTGGGGGAACTCTACAGAAAACAAGTAACTTACAACAGTTTTGAAGGTCAGATTTGTTAGGCCAGGTTGCAACCCTATTTATTTTAATTTACAGTGCCCCAGGTTAGGTTAGGGAGTGGGGAGGACCTTGTGGGAGCCACTCACACCCCCGCCACCTTAAGTTGGGTTTAGTGTGGCTAGATTAGCTCACTACCCAATTTATTTTAATTTACAGTGCCCAAGGTTAGGTTAGTTGTGGGGCGGGGAGGGGGTGTTGCCCCAGGAGCCTTGCGTTTTCAATGAGGTGTTTTATTTGTTTTGAGCATATCTGACCTTCAAAACTGCCGTAAATTACTCGTCTTCCGTGGTTTCTCCGCCCTTGAACTACCAGTTCCCCACCAGAGTGCCCTAAGACTTACTGCTGAAGGGAGTCTGAAAAAACACATAATTTCCGATGGTTTTCAATATACATCAAAACCCTCAGAAAAGAACATGAAATTTACCTCCTAAAGGAGACGGATGCAACAATTGAAATCTACCTTCACCTTCAAGGGTATTTAAGATGAGTGAGCTTGACAGCAAACAAGTAAGAGGAGAAAATAGATGAAGAATTAGTAGGGAAGTTGACACAAAGTTGAAAGTGGACAAGAAGAGAGAGTAAAAATTCCACGATGGGGTCACCCAGTTAGTAGGCAGTGTTTGTGACTTTAGAAGGGGTGAGAGGAAAAGTAAAATCAGTGAGAGGTGGTTTAAGGAAACAAGGACAAACGAACATGTAGATGGTTTAAAATATAAATTTATTCCATGTTTCATTTATATGTATTATATATATATACAAGTATATATGTATATACATATATTTTTATATATATAATGTATATATATACACATATATATATATATATAATACATAATACTGAGAGAGAGAGAGAGAGAGAGAGAGAGAGAGAGTAGAGGAGAAACTTTTTCAAAACGAACTCATCTTCCAGCCACACACAAGAGAGACTTCACAATCACTTTCATCTCTGTTGCGAAAGGTCATTATTTAGCGCTGCTCTCGGGCGCGGCAAGCACCCTTATGTAATAAAATTTCCAACATCATATTTCACTTTTAGTTACATTCTTCGCTTTATCTCAACTGATCAAACTCCAAAGTTCAAGCGAAGATGAAATGCATTTCCACGCTAAATCAATTCTCATTGTATTTCAATAATTTACTGACCTTTATCTATTCATTTTTTTAATTTGACAATTTATTTTTTCTTTTATAATAACTGATGATCTCTTCTTTCTGTATTTCCTACTGCCTCCTTTTACTTCTTTCAAATGAACTGCATATTCTTTGGAAGCTTCAATTTCAAGTCAGTGGCCCTGTAAATCTTGTTACATATGAATAAGGTTCATCTTCTGAATAATAATAATAATAATAATAATAATAACTAATAATAATAATAATAATAATAATAATAATAATAATATACTCAGCAAATACTGGCAGGTTTTGGTGGATCATTAGTGACATGAATGTCCCGAATTTCTGCCTTTCACTATGATGCTTAATCTTCCAACATTCGGATATCATTGACATTTATTACCGCTTGCAACAAGCAGGTAAGGATTGTTGCATGTTTCAGCAACGTTTCAGGCCATGAGCCTACCCCCATCACTGCCCTTTATAATGACAGTCAGAGGGGCCGGCGTCGTCAGTCTACTTATCCTTTATAATGACAGTCAGACTTGGGACCGGCGTCGTCAGTCTACCTACCCTTTATAATGACAGTCTGACTTGGGACCGGCGTCGTCAGTCTACCTACCCTTTATAATGACAGTCAGACTTGGGACCGGCGTCGTCAGTCTACCTCATTTTCCATTTATTTATAAATTACACTGATGTCCTCGTGGTTCAGTGGTTAGGAAACTCGGCTCACCGGCGAAAACGTCTGGGTTCGATTCCTGAACAGAAATCAGCGCCAGACGTCATTGTGCCTCTGTTGGGCAAAGCAGTGATCATGTATACCTTCAGGATAGTCGACTGTGGTAGGTCACAACCAAGCTCATGCCTTCTGAAGCAACTCCATCTTAGGGAAAAGATGTATGATAAGAACGAAAATACTTATGCATGGGATAAATATAAGACTTCCTTTCAATAATCTTGCTTTTCTTTGTTGTACATCATAACTGTTGCTTTTCTTACTCATTTCTGTCGTTGTATGCACGTTCTCTAGCTGACGTTTATGTTTGTGTTCCCATGTTTAAGCATACAAGGTCTACCCAATTGGGTGTAGGCGCCTCCCACCTGGGGTAACTAAGTAGGCAATGACGTATCTTCCAGGTACCTGCTCATTACGGCTGACGCAACAAGGAGGTAGACAAAGCTCCGCCTACAGGGGGGATTTGGGGGGAAGCGAGCAGACCTTCTCTATCTCTTGGCCTTGATAATTATAATTTCTAATTGCATGTGGATGCATGCACGATTTAATTTTTGTTTGTGACTGCGTGTGCAAGCTATAACTGCATGGTTGCATAAGAGTAAGGGCGTATATTACTGGGTCTGTGTGTGTGTGCATAAGTGCTTGCGTTACAGCTCACCTGTGTGTGCTTGTTCTTGGATTCAAGCAAAGAACAAGCATCTGTGGTCTTGATCATTCTGAGACTGTTCACGAAGAGAAGGTAAGAAAGCGAGAAAAACCCAACGAGCATTCGAAGATAACGACCTTGGGCTATTTGTAAGATCCTATGGAAAGCATAAAAGCTTCTTACGTTTTTTCTTGGGTACAAGATCTTTTGATCTTATTTCCTACTGTACAAGGTTCCTATTAGGAACTATTTAATCATTATTTTACTATTATTACTATTTAATCATCATTTTTCCATTATTACTATTTAATCATTTTACTATTATTACTATTTAATCAAAATTTTACTCATTACTACTTACTAATCATTTTATTGTTATTACTATTTAATCATCATTTTACTCTTATTACCATTTAATTATTATTTTACTATTATTACTATTTAATAATACTTTTACTGTTATTACTGTTTAATCATTTAACTGTTACTACTGTTTAATCGTCATTTTACTATTATTACTATTTAATCACTTTACTATTATTACTATTTAATCATCATTTTATAATTATTATTTAATCATTTTACTCTTATTACCATTTAATTATCATTTTAATTGCTATTATTACCATTTAATAATCCTTTTATTATTATTACTATTTAATCTGCATTTTAATTTCCCACCCTAAACCAGAAATTGTATAAGTGTAATGCAAAAACAATAATAAATATCAAATGCTCTCTTAATCAGTCGTAAATGTCGAAGAGTTATTCCATACCATGGGATATCGAACTATAGAGATTAATTTCAATCAAGTCCTCTTAAACTTAATTATACCATTAAGAGCATGGTCGACAAAGGTACAATTATCCATTCATGTTTTGCCGTCCAACTGGACTTGTAAATCTTAGATGTTACAAATGATCAAAATTACCATGAACTTAACACCACATCCTTTTTTTAAAACTCTCTTTAGAGCTATATTATATTATATTATATTATATTATATTATATTATATTATATTATATTATATTATATTATATTATATTATATTATATTATATTGAACCTACATCGAACGTCATCCAATGAACAGTTAAACTTCATAATTCTCAAATATTTTATCAAGTTTTCAATGAAAGTGATTCCAAAGACATTATATTATATTATATTTTATATTATATTATATTATATTATATCATATTATATTATATTATACTGAATCTACAGGTCACTTTCACCAGAGCTATGTCAATACAACGGCCGTCATGCAGTTAAAATTTGACTTCGCAATGCTCTAATATTTTATCAAGTTTTCGGTGAAAATTTTCCAAAGACATTATATTCCATTATATTATATTAAATCATATTATATAATATTGAACCAACAGGTCATTTCCACCAGATATGTGTCGTCAATCAACGAAAATTCAACTTTGCAATCTTCTAATATTTTATTAAGTTTCTAATTTAAATATTTCTAAAATTATATATTACATATTTTATATATTATTATATATATTTTATAAAATCTATATCATATCATATTATATTACATTATATCACATTAACCGAAACTACACTAATTCTCTAAGGATTCCTCTGCATCAAAAACCTACTCGTCGTTTTCTCCATCTCCCTCCTAAGACGTCATCTCAGTGATGCCTTCATTTCATCACGCCAGAACGAGGGGGCCCTATAACTTCCCGGATCAGGACCACGAATTCCGGAAGTCTGGATGCGTCTGTGATGGAATGAAGGATGTAATATTGACCCCAGGACTCCGTCCGGTATTTGGCAAGGAATAAAAATACCAGCGAAGTCGATGAGAGCCTTTGGAAAACTTCACCTTTTTTATTTTTAGTTATTTATTAATTTTTTTTTTTTTTGACCAGTAACATTTTTGAAGCACTGGAGATGGAGAACGGGAATGAGATGTCGGATTGCTTTCCTCACCCATACACACATACACACACACACACACACAAACACACATATATGTCAATATATGTATAACTGAATCACGAAAATGTGGAACGTAATAAATATATAAATAAAGGCAATGCTTTTCCTCGTGGCATTCTGCTAAGTAAAGGACAGTAAGTCGAAAGGCCTAGCACCACTCCGTCGTATCTCTTTCCATGGTGACATTGCCTTACTTTATGTAAATGTAAATGTAATATATATATATATATATATATATATATATATATATATATATATATTCCACTAAAGCTTTAAAGATGTGGTTCTAAAGACAGCTATCCTTCCTATTTTCAGCCACGACTGCAGCCTACTGCAGTTGACTTACCACCACTTTTGAGCTCCATCCCTTACTTGTGTTCTAAATCGATACTTTACTATAGAATGTTTGTTCGTATATATATATATATATATATATATATATATATTATATATATATATTACATAACATAATATGTATATATATATATATATATATATATATATCTATTACACATATATAAATAATATATATATATATATATTAATACAAACATACATATGATATATATATATATATATATATATATATTTTTTATATATATAGAAAGTTCATTCAATAGGAGGCGCATTTTCATTGATTTTTTCCCGAAGAAAGCAATAGAGCCACGTGTACCAAGCGACTCTGGCCTAACATGGCCTGTTGACAGAGTCTCTCTCGTAGTGTTTGATGTCATGTCGAACTGAAACAGCATTCATGAGTGACCCCAATCCATCGCTGGAACTTGGCTGGTCATGCGGGAATATTATGTGAGACAATACGTTGCATAAGCACACTTTGTTCCCGAGTTTACTTTGCAAGACTAAATTTTACTAGATGGCTATGTCGTTGGTTTGCATCAAGGAGTTCTCGAAAAGGATTACATTTTGGTTCATGAATATCGTATTATCGGGATTAAACACACACATACATACACACCCCTTATTACGTTTACATGTCTCGTGAGGCGTTAGTATTCCAGTTCTTAATCAGTCTTTTAAATTAGTTACTTGTTCCTGCTCACATTCAACTTGTTTAGATCCACAGCAGTCGATTAGCTACCAGATACCTGAGTCCACTGCTCAGGTAAAAGTCACAATCGGTTTTTCTGGAAATGGGCCTGACTCCCCACATCCGTCAACCCATGAGCTAGTTTAAATAATCTTCCTGAGTGACGGGCTGGTATCCACTTTGACCCACAAACACATATATATATATATATATATATATATACACAATATATATATATATTATTATATACATACACAAATATAATATACATATATATATATGTCTCTTAGCATATGTGTAACTGTGTGTGTGTGTGTGTGTGTACACTACTAGGTGATCAGGCTCTCTCTGCATGTTTATCTGAGATCATTTACGAGAGCTTTCCTGCCTAAAGTGACAACACCTTTTCTTGCTCTGGTTTCCAGTAAACCAAATTTGCACTCCCACCAAGAAGGATTTCAGGTAGCTCGCGCAGTGCCCTTGTCACGACTTTAAAATATTACCTTTTCCCATATCTCCTTTCTTCTAGATATAGTAAGAATTCCCTTTTCCTCTCAGGACTGGCTTTATTCTCGCCCCGTGTGCTGCCTACCTCGGACTTACTCAATTGCTTTGGACCTTTCACCAACACACTGCGCTTACAGATTGTTGGGTTTGTTGCTGGAAATTCCCTCTTATTCGTTGTTTTCTTGGAATCAACATTGGGTTTTAAGGGGTTTTTATGCTTTACCTTTTTTGTTATCCATATTCCAGGCAAGATGAATTTATGGAGACGTCCCGGGTAATGTCACTTACTAAACAGTTACATCAAAAAGCCATCCGATGTAACAGCAGATCTGAAAAAAAAATTCTCTGTGATATTACTCGAGGAAATATTACATCATTGAAGGAGAAGCATTTGGTTCAATTACAATTAAAAGTTTTCACAAAACTTTGAATTTCATATATTTGCAGCAAACAGAAAACTATGTCTGTCCGTCTGCACTTTATTCTGTCCACATTTTTCTGTCCGCACTTTTTCTGTCTGCCCTCAGATCTTAAAAACTACTGATGGTAGAGGGCTGAAAATTGGTATGTTGATCATCCACCCACCAATCATCAAACATACAAAATTGCAGCCCTCTAGCATTGTTAGTTGTTATTTTATTTAACGTTAAATTTAGCCATTACCGGGCAGCGGCTCATACAGCATTATACCGAGACCACCGAAAGGTAGATCTAGTTTCGGTGGCCTTGACTATACGTTATACAGAAAACTTGATTGCCCCAAAGAAACTTCGGCACATTTTTTACTTGTTTTTTGTTATAGTTAAAAGATCCACAGTTGCATATATATTGGTAATTATAACGAGCTATAGCCGAATTGGCATGCTGGAAAACCTGAGAGAGCTCCTGTTGTTATAATTGCGAATATCCATATTTATATACATCTATAGGTTTTTCACCATTCATACATTTGATTGCAAGAATGTACACGCATAATTATTAGGTGAATTTAAGTAATTAAATCATTCTTTCCAGCTAACACATTACGAAGGTCGAGTATGTTTTCCGATATTATTTTATCTCATGGATTTCACCGTAAAATATGACAAAATGATTCAAAATAAGATTTCATTCTTCTGAACGATGCAGCTCTCTCGTGTCTTATATTGCATCATTTCTCATGTTAGCTTTCTCAGATCCCGTTCCATTTTTCTTGTGCTACACCACTTGTCACGGGCCTTCATATCGGATGCTCTCTGTATTGCACCATAAACAAACTGTCTAGCGTCTTAGCACACCCAACTTCTGTCTCATGCCTTACATCAAGGGTCTTATGTCTTGTTCCTTATAGCTGACATCTTACGCCTCACGCTGGCTGTATTATGTCTTGTCGTACACCAGGTGTCTTATGCCTCTTGTCGTATTCAAGCCATCCCATTTCCAGCGCCTTCAGACAGGTGTTTTATGGTCGTTTGACGCCGAAACACCATTGCCTACCATCCATTTCAGGGACCGCGAGTCATCGTTTTTCTTAAATATCTTTCGAACTGATCATTTGATCGAAATGGTACTCTGACACAGTGTACGACACCTCCCGCTAATTTGTGGTAATATAATGCATGGTCAAACCGTTTTAGTTAAGGCATTTACTCTTGACTTACATGGTGTTGCCGAGCATCGCCAACCTATGCATTCGAAAACCCTTTATCCCCATCCCGTCCCTCCCTCACCCTTCCCCTCCTCATCCCTCCCTCAACCCACTTTCCTGGCCTTCCCATCTCCGTCCCCCCTTTCCTGTCTATGGGGGATAGCGGGCGTTCGATTGCTTAGATTAGTTGTGCTGACCCATGCGACTTTGCCTTTAAAAGTCAAGCGTAAACGCCTTAACTGACACCTTTTGACAATGTACTATATCACCAAAAATTAGCGAGAGGTGTCCTGTACACTGTGTCAAAGCACCATTTCAATCAAATAATTGGTTTGAAAGATATTTGAGAAAAACGACGACTCGCAGTCCCTGAAATGGATAGTAGCATTTTCGAAAAAGAACTTAGAGAAACCGTTCTGGACTTAACAGACAGAAACAAATCACAAAGTTTTTTTTTTTTTATTTCGCTATTATTGAAGAAAAGTGACATTTTTTCTGAACAAGTATATTTCTATATCATTTACCTTTTACAAGAAAACTGTTGGTAATGCATTCTGAACAACAGACACATTTTCTTCATCTATGACGCAGCCCTGAAGTAATGCTTTTATCTTACAAATTCGCTAATTAGAGTTCAGTAATACTGTTTACAGACAGGGTAGGTAAACCAGACAAAAAAAAAAAAAAAAAAACTTATCGGGGGAAGATATATAATCGAGTGACACAAGAGACATGACATCATTCCTTCATGAAACTTACGCTCTGAAAGCTGTTCAAAAAAAATTATTAATATTAATGAACATAAGACTAATCTATATACTATGATTCCACATAGCTGTAAGGTTTTATGAGCTAATCAGGTAACTAGTTTTTTATGCAAATTTTTTTTGCTGGAATCTTGTTTGTCATAGAAGATATATTATCCTGAATACTAAGTAAAAAGCCACAAAAATGTATATGAAAGATTGTATTTTTCCAAAATACAAAAAAAGGGTAAAAAAAAAGGGGGTGAGGGGGGCTTTTGACCGTTTGCACAATGATCGAAAGCTCCCTTTTTTTTTTACCCCTTTTTTGTATTTTGGAAAAATACAATTGCTCATATGGATTATTGTGGATTTTTATTTATTATTTCCGGTCACATTATAGTGATGCACCATACATTATCCTGAGTGATTAAGTAAACTCAGAATCTCTCTCTCTCCGCCCGCCCCCCACCCATCCCCGCCCCGGCCCCTCCCCGTCGCTCGTTCTCCCGCTCTCCAGAACAAATAAAAAATAAATAAGAAAAGCTGCTTACACGTCCGAAAGTATCTAAACCACGCTTTGTCCCGGTGCCTCGGCTGCTTCTGGAGTCCATTAACTAAAGTCGCATCCCTTAGCTTTGGGAGATTAAAACGACTCCAAGCGGCGGTAAATACAGCAGGGAGGTTTGTCCTGGTTTATTTCATTCTCCTGTACTATTGTTCACTCTTTTCTCTCATTCTTGATCAATCAACGAATATAGTCAGGTCTTGTTAGGCCCCTAATCAAAGCCTCCGTAAAATGACAGTGAATGGAATTGAATATAAAGGCAAAAGGTCAAGCCCTAGGACCTACGAGGTCATTCAGGGCTGAAAGGGAAATTGAGAGTGAAAAGGTTTTAAAATGTAACAAGAGGAAAACCTCTAAGTTGCATTTTATACAATTGTTAGGAGGGGTGAAAAGCAAAATGGAAGAGAATATGAACAGAGGTACAGTAAAAGGAATGAAATGGGTGGCAGCTAGGGGCCGAAGGGATGCTGCAAAGAACCTCGAGTAATGCGTACAGTGCACCGCATGAGGTGCACTTGATGGTACTAACCCCCTACGGGAAAAATGAGTGTGAAATCCATCGGTAACTCTTGTAGAGATCTCTCATCGACAAACATACATACAGGCAGGCGATTTACCAATTTGCTCTGAGCTCTAAGTATCATTCTTGTCCTGCTGTCAAAATTACCTTGAGATTTTACTGAATTTTTATTTATTCAGTTCATTATAAGTATCATTATCTGACTCAGAGCTGTTAGCACGGACATATTTCGGGATTTATTTCTTCCATTCTCTGCATTTCAAATCTTGTGCAAATTATCAGGTTTCCTATTAATCTAAATTACCAGTTTCTTATTATGAATGAGCGTGTAAATTTTATATATCTGCAGCGTAATGTTTAAGCATGTCAGTTCGCATCCGTCTTTTGATATTTGCTTGCATATTTTACTTGACAAACAACCCCATTACGTAGTTAACGTTTATTACAAGAAAGACTTACACTAGTTGATTAATGGTACATTGAAATGGGCTGATATACGACATTCTAGAACGTGAGAGTAAAAGTAGATGACTGGAGTCCAACTCCAATACATTAATCCCCGACATCCGAAGGTTTTTGCTCAAATAAAATTCACAGACGGTTCCGAAACCCGGCGATACCGAATGCCACGACTGAAATGAAAAACCTCCGAATAAAAAAAAAAAAAAAAAAAAAAAAAGTAAAATAAAATACTGAATTCACGTCCTCAGATTAAATGTAGTGTATACCTTGGGAGGGTTCGCAGCGAGAGTAGCGGAGGAGAAGCAGCATCCCAGGTAGATGAGGGAGGCTTTGTAGATAGTAATGATGATGGATGGATTTCAGGATGGAGGTCGAAGAGATGAGAGTGGCCTTCAAGGGGATGGAGGAGTAGAAGGGTGGAGAGAGAGAGAGAGAGAGAGAGAGAGAGAGAGAGAGAATTATAGACGTCATTGGGAGGTCGTTTTCTCCTTAAGTTTGTTTGCCTGTTTTATTTGATAAATCTTACAAAAGAATAAAAAGGGATTGTTACGAAAACATGAAGGTTAACCTCGTGATTGGTAACAAGTGATTCTAGGGCGGCTTGACGTTCAGCCTTGGCGGAGGTTTGAAGTGTGAATGTTTTTGTTTTTGTAATGCATCGTCAGTGAAAGCATTTTGAAAATGTGACAACCCTTAATAAATTTTAATGCATTTTATCTAAATATATATACAATCTCAGGACACTGAAAGACCCAGATAAACCCATCTAGATGTATTATTGTACCGATGATTTACCAGTATAGTACAGAGTCCTCCAGTTTGCTTAATAGTTTTTTTTCTTTCAGAACAATTATGGATATTCTTGAAGAAGCAATGGCGCTATGAAGTCGCCTCGTAAATTTGATTTCATGGAAAGTACTGTATTGACATTTGAATACTACATATTGTTATATGAATTTTAGCTTTTTATTTTGCATGACAAGGAGTACTTTGCAACTGACAAAAATAATCGAGACATCCCTTTCTATAAGTTTTACGATTTGGTCAGTTTACTCAAGTCATACAGGAACACTGAAAGCTAGTTTTACTTCCTGACATTTCAATATTTGGGCTATTTGGCTAGCATTGTGCCACGATAGAAAAAAATGTTTTGAACAATATTTGCTATTAGCAGATATTCTTCTGTGAGTTGTAATCTTTTAACTTGAACACATATACAGGTACACCACAAGTTCGAACAAGTTCCATCATTCACCAAGAGTTAATTAACGAACAAAATTCCTCTATGAAAAGCATAAGTTCTTGTACCAAACATTTTTTTACCTGATAATGACGTTTTCCAGTACAACACATGCGATTTCATGGAAAAAATAACATTTCACTATTTTCTACATCACTTGTCTACTAAAATTATTCATACAACTTGAGATTTTTCCTTTATATGTTTTCGTTGTGTTTACTTGTATCACGACCTGGGGCTCTCACGGTTAAGCTGGAAATTTTTCTTCCTTCACATTGGATTTGTGTTTGAACATGTTTGCTTTGCATGAATAAATTATCCTCTTTTTCTCCTGTTTTCTCGATGAACAGGCATTTTCAAGCAATCTCTCTCTCTCTCTCTCTCTCTCTCTCTCTCTCTCTCTCTCTCTCTCTGTAATGCTATTCAATAACTTTAATTAATAAAGTAAACGTACTTGCCTCTTCCATCATTAATTTCCAAGTCTCTTTAGAGGAAGTCAACTTATTCGTTTCCTTTCCAGCGACTTAAATGGGGATAAAACTTACAATTCAGTCCCTTCATTCATCGTTTCAGGGTTCATGTTTTCTGGGTAAATTTTGGGTATGGCTGTGTAGCTGTGTTTATTGGAACTCCACAGCACCCCTAATTACAGCTTAGTCAACATGCCAGCTTTTTAAATATTAAAGGAATTACGTAGAATGAGTTTAACGCTGTCCGCTGTTTTTTTTCTGGAATTTCAGTTGGCCACATCCGGATCAGAACGCTGTTTATGTTATATGGGTATAAAACTTTAAATCTATTTTCCTGAGCTTAATCATCAGTGCTTATGTTCACAGCAAGACGAGATTGTCTTGAAGATGTGAAAGGGAGGAGTTGATAACATATGACCTATAATTGATCTAAATATTCTTTCATTTTGTTTAGTGCAACATTATTGGTAATTATAGCCATGAAAACCCTTCTTTCTCCCCTTTTCCTTATCTCTCCTTCCTCTTAAATTGCTCCAACCGCCCCCCGCCACTCCCAGCAGGAAATTCAATACAAATGGCAAGTCTAACTACGTTACCCCTTGAAGACCTCACGACCGATTTCTTTGTCTAATCTTCCTTTTGGTTTTCTGTAAAAGAAAAATATTTTGCCGGCTTTGTCTGCCCGTCCGCCCTTAGATCTTAAAAACTCCTGAGGCTAGAGGGCTGCAAATTGGCATGTTGAACATCCACCCTCCAATCATCAAGCATACCAAATTGCAGCCATCTAGCCTCAGTAGTTTTTATTTTATCTTCATTTTCCTAGTTTTTCCATCCATAAACTCTCTCTCTCTCTCTCTCTCTCTCTCTCTCTCTCTCTCTCTCTCTCTCTCTCTCTATATATATATATATATATATATATATATAAAATCTGTGTGGGTGTGTGAGTGTTTTTGCTTGCTGAGCGCTCACAACTGTAAATACACAAGCGCACAAAAAATGCCCTAAAACAATAGCGCTTTCTCTCTTTCTCTCTCTCTCTAACTGGATGCTGGGAACCCCACCTGCCTCCGAAGACAAAAATAACCTCTCATTGAGGAGAGTCTTTCTCTGAGGAAGACAAAGGACAGTTGAAACATGAAAGCCGTTACGCAAGGGAGTCCTTTTGATGTCCGGAAGAAATCAGATCTCAGCGATCGAACCCAGTTAGTTTCCCTTTAAAATCAATTGCCTTTTACACTCATCTAACGTCTCGGGGAAATGGAGTGATGCTCTGAGATTTTTGCGAAGCGAAGAGATGAAAATTCGTCCGCGGCTTCAAAGGTTTCCATGAATACTAAATGCGGTGACACAGGACGCGCGTTTTCCGGCGTCTTTTAGCGTTTGGTGACAAACTTTTGGAGTTATTTGTCAAATCGTTGATTGATTTATTCCCGTGAATTAGCATCACAAATTAGTCTAAACTGGTGACGGATATTATTAAACTGTACTCGAATGTGACGAATTATCTTTACTTCTTGGTACAGTTTGGGAGCAGGGTGTTAATTGCTTCCGGGAAACGTGCTAGCGTGACACACCGTAAACTGAAAAGACATCGTTTTATTTCCTTCTAAAGCGATGATAGTACTATCATCCCAAAACTCCTTATTGGAATTTGGTATCATAATTCTTTTCTCTATGTTAAATGAAACACAAAAAACTTAAGCACAAACACTGGCGCGGCTGATCCGGTTATGCCTAAAACCCAATTACCCTCAAACCTTAAATCCTTGATTGTACTACCAGTAATGATTTCATTAAAGCAGCTCTACTACTTCAGTTGAAGAGCTGGGCTCCCCACAAGGTCTCCTGAATGTGATTTGTTGATTTACATTTACCTTAACAAGTTATTAGACACCTCCCAAAATACGGCGCCTATGAAGAGATCTGACTGCCTACTGATTCTAATGCAACCTGCATCACGGCAAGTTATCGTGATAGCACAAAGTACAATTTGATTATCCACAATAATCATTATCATCCCTGGTCATGCTGAGGCACTGACGGTAAGTTGCAAGTTTGTATAATGATTTTTTCTAGTTTTCTGTAAAATACAACTATTGTGCCGGCTTTGCCCGTCCGTCCGCACTTTTTTCTGTCCGCACTTCTGTCCGCCTTCAGATCTTAAAAACTACTGAGGCTAGAGGGCTCCAAATTGGTATGCTGATCATCTACCCTCCAGTCATCAAGCATACCAAATTGCAGCCCTCTAGCCTCAGTAGTTTTTATTTTATTTAATGTTAAATTTGGCCATAATAGTGCGTCTGGCAACGATAAAGGACAGGCCACCACCGGGCCGTGGTTAAAGATTCATGGGCCACGGCTCATACAGTATTATAGTTACCACCTAAAGATCGATCTATTTTGGGTGGCCTTGATTATACACTGTACAGAAGACTCGACTGCACATTTTTTACTCTTTCTTTTTTTTCTTTTTTTTTTGACAAACGCTCTCCTCAGGGGCGACTTGCTTTCATGACCAGTGTAATTTGATGTTGCATGATAGGAAATTTAACGGAGAAATCCTCGTCTAACTGGCAAAGATTTTTTTATTTCTCCTACAAAATAATATAACTTCCGCTTGCAACGGAAGTGAGCACACCTGCCGACACTGCGTTGCCGACCAAGAAGCGAGAAGTCGTCCTTTACCATCTTCACAACAATTTTGTGGAAATTCTTCCATGATTTTCGTACCCTGCTGTATTGGTCTATACTCAAAATCACCGAAACGTACAAGCTAAGGACTACAGGACTTCCTTCCCCCCGTAAGTATGGTATGCAACGAAAACGAAGGATTATGAAAGAGGAGATATACTTCATAGTTTCCTAAGTGGAGAAGGAAATCGCACGGATAGCACCAACTCGAAAGAACCAAAAGTTAGACTAACTTCAAAAAAGTAAAAACTGCGCCCAAGTTTCTTCTGCGCAATCGAGTTTTCTGTACAGCCGCTACGGCGTATAATCAAGGCCACCGAAAACAGATCTATCTTTCGGTGGTCTCGGTATAATGCTGTATGACCCGCCGCCTATGAAACTTTAACCAAGGCCCGGTGGTGGCCTGGCCTAAATCGTTGCCCTAAGCACGATTATGGCTAACTTTAACCTTAAATAAAATAAAAACTACTGAGGCTAGAGGGCTACAATTTGGTATGTTTGATGATTGGAGGGTGGAAGCAGCCCCTTTTATTCCTTTTACTGTACCTCCGTTCATATTTTCTTTCCCCTATCTTACTTTCCACCCTCTCCTAACAACTGTTTCACAGCACCTCTGCGATGTTTTCCTCCAGTTGCATCTTTAAAACCTTTGTACTCTCACTTTCCTTTTCCGTGCCGAATGACCTCATACGTACCAGCGCTTGGACTTTGGCCTAAATTTTATAGAATAGAATAGAATATAGGATTTAGCCAAAGGCCTAGCACTGGGACCTAGAGGTCATTCAGCGCTGAAAGGGAAATTGAGAGTAAAAGGTTTGAAAGGTGTAACAGGAGGAAAACCTCGAAGTTGCACTATGAAACAACTGTTGTGAGAGGGTTGAAAGTAAGGTGAAAGAAAGAAAATATGAACGGAGGTACAGTAAAAGGAATGAAAGGGGTTGCAGCTAGGGCCGAAGTGACGCTTCAAAGAACCTTAAGTAATAAATACAGTGCGCTGCATGAGGTGCAATGACGGCACTAACACCACCACTCCTACGGGCTTAAATTTTATATTCCATTCTTATACCTTCCACCTCCCGTCCCACAACCCGACCACCGTCCACAGCCCCCAGCTCAGGCGCGGATGTTTACAAATCGTGCCTCACCTTTCACTTTCGCTCGAACATCGCATGACCATATTCATCTTGCTTCGAAGCGAAAGTTCCTGCTGTTACTTTCGCTGATCGATCGTTCGTCATCAGTCATCGATTGGTAAAACCTCTTTAATGGCAGTCAATGCCTTTATCGTCTCCTCTCGCCCTGACCTTTAGAGCTATTAGGCGATTCCCTTTCGAAAGGTCTGACGTACAAATATTATCAGCGTGGTATTAATGAGGATTTCCGTGCTAATATCATTTACCAACGAAAAATGCCTTTGTCCTTTTGTTGATATTAAAGTTCTCTTAGATGTTTAGGCTGTAGCGATTACTGATTGCGGAGAATGTTTAGGCTGTAGCGATTACTGATTGCGGAGAATGTTTAGGCTGTGGCGATTACTGATTGCGGAGAACGAGTGAAAATATTTCTTTCTGTTTTACAATTTTTTTTCTTCGGTTTAACGTGCTTTTTCCCATTTTTATATGGGGTAAGCACGATGCCTTCTTTTGAAGGACTTGATTTGGCGTTGGAGTAGGCCGTAGCCTCGACCGGCTGCCCTGCCTGACATCGCTTAGACCCCGGTAGCGAATGTGTACATGTATCGTACCAAATCCCCAGCTCCCTTTCTCCCAGCAGCGAGGAGAACTGAGCGGTTAGGTCGACAGTTCGAGACGTGTGAGGTGCCTGTTATGTTTTTTAGAAGATGTTGGAGTTGCTTTGTTTATGTGTGTATTAGTCTATAACACCCATTTGCTTTCAGCAAACCTATCCGTTGATTACATACATAATCCAAGGGTGTCTACTGGTGAAATGCTTATTCAAGCTACTGTGAAATTATTTTGCTTAAAATATAACGGGTATATAAGATCGATGTGCAGATATGTCATTTTATTCTGAGAGTGTGTGCTGGAAAGTAAAATAAACATAGGTGTGGTAACTGTTATTATATATGATCATTAGCTGACTGATACTACCAAGTACAAACTGACGGTATCTATTTCATACATAAAAATAATGCATATATAAAAATAATGCATATATGAACACAATGGACTTATAAGTGGTCCTAGATGGTATCTAGCAGAGATATTTATTCAAAAAAGTTACAAACTTTCTAGAACAAACATTCCTCATTGTCAAAGAGGAGGGTAATTAAAGCATTAAAGAAGCCAGCACACACTTATAAATACAGCTGGACTACGTGTCCGGCCATTTTACGGATACTTGACAATGGGGACTGTTTGTCCTAGAAAGCTTGTAACTTTTTTTAATAAATATCTCCGCTAGATATCATCCAGCCTGAATGAGGTCCTGTCAGTAATTGTACTAATGCACAGAACAATTGTGTATGTGATAAAGTTAAAATATATATATAATGTATGTATGTATATATATATGTATATATATATGTGTGTGTGTGAGCTTTTCAGTCGAGATACATGAAAGTGCCATTTTTTAAATATAATAAATTAAATTAAAAATAATTTGAACCAGGATGGCGTTTGGTATGTTTCTCGACTGATAGCCTATTTATTTATATATATATATATATATATATATATATATATATATATATATATATATATATATATATATATATATATATATATATATACGAGTATATACGAGTATATGTAGGTTCTTCACTAAATTTCGTGATTTTAATACTCTTATATTATTAAGCCGAAAAATACGCCTGAATATCGAATTCACGTTACCTTGTGAATGATATACAGCTAAAGGAAATTGCGATATAAATACTTCAATAAAGCCCGGATTCGAACCCGACGCCTTTAGGATTTTGATACAGAGGTCACAGTGGATTTATCCATTATGCAGTGCTTAGTATTAGACTGGCTTACCAAAATTTGCATTTTCCGCAGAGCAAAATATTGTACGGAGATTGACCTCCTCTTACTTTGATTGGAAACACCTCTTTCCCTCTCTTTATGTGGAGACTGAACTCCTGCTTTACTCATAAAGAAAAAACAACTCTCTCTCTCTCTTTATATATTTATATATATATATATATATATATATATATATATATATATATATATATATATATATATATTTTATCTATAGTCTATCTACTATAGAAAACAATTTCTCTCTCTCTCACTAAAATGAGTCTCAGTAGGTCTGGTTATAAAAAATCATTTATAACTAACTCTCTCTCAATAGATACTGAAATTTTATCTTATTCATATAAAACATCTCTCAGTAGGTACTGAACTTCCATTTTTACTCAGAATAAAAAATCTCTCTCTCTCTCTCAAAAGACATTGAAATTCAATCTACTCATATAGAAAATCATCTCTCTCTCTCTCTCTCTCTCTCTCTCTCTCTCTCTCTCTCTCTCTCTCTCGGTAATACTGAACTTCTATTTTACTCATGTGGAAAACAATTCTGTCTTTCTTTCTTTCTCTTTCTCTCTCTCTCTCTCTCTCAACAGACACTGATCCTCTATTTTACTCATATAGAAATCAGTTCTCTCTCCCTCTGTCTCTGTCTCTCTCTCTCTCTCTCTCTCTCTCTCTCTCTCTCTCTCTCTCTCTCTCTCTCTCCTCTGTATTTCTAAAATAATTATTCAAACCATTTTAAAAGACAAAAGTCCCGGATCCCTTAGTTACCATCTGTAACATGATTGTACAACAGCGGCCGGTTCTAGGAATTCCGAGAGGGGAAATACAACATAACATCCCCCCTGGCTAACAACAAGCGAAATCATCACGATAACGAGATTTTTTTTTTTTTTTACCTCTTGCAGCAACATTTATAGACCTTTGAAGCTCTAGCTATGCCGTTATTATTAGACTTATCATCCCACCCTTAGAAGTAATGCGATGTGTTCATTTCAGCTATCTATCTGTACTGTATGTATGTATGTATTTATAATGTATGTATATATATATACATATAAATATATATATATATATATATATATATATATATATATATATATATATATATATATATATATATATAACGCCCTAGCCTGTCACTCAGGGAGACAGGGTTCGTTCCTGATGAGTCAGAAATTTATTATATATATATATACTATATATATATATATATAATGTATACACATATAAATATATGTATATATATATATATATATATATATATATATATATATATATATATATATATCAAACTATAAAACTTTCCATCTCTTCACCAGAACCGAGTCCTATTTGTGTGTTTTTTCGAAGCATTCTTTCCGTACAATGCTCACCGCCCATCAAGGACGACTGTCTTGCGTCCTTGAATCCCCTTTTTATCATTTCAAAACAAAAGAAAGTAAATCTTAACAACAAGACAAAGAGCAGGCTACACGGTGAAGTCTCTGGCTCTGAATACACGACAAAGTAGAAGTCTATCTATCTTTAACAGGACCCGCTCTCCTCCAGGTAGTACAGTATGTCAATGAAGTTGGTGGTTATAAAAACGCTAAAATACGATTCCTCTTTGGGAAATTTTGAGTCATGGATACTTTTAGACTTTAGCATCAATAAGTCAAGCAGTTCATATGGGAAATGGTGAATTTTTTATATATATATCTTTCATCAAAAAAACAACTTTCCGGTACATAACTAAAAGTGGCAGTATAGTCCCCTCCTTTATCTTAACTAATGCTACTTTCAGTCGAAGTGCGCAGCTATACATCTAACTTTAAGCCTCTCTTTGTAGAAAAGAGAAAAGCTTGACTCTAAGATAATATATATAATCAATCTGAAGAACGTTTATTCCCTTCCGATGAGTCATGTTCACACGTTTCCCTTGTCCAGAGTCGTTTGCTTCAGTGTTTGGAAAAACGAAAGTCTTAAATGATACGTGAAATATATCAAATGAGTCTAGAATACTGTTTCTTGCCCTACTTGACCCAGCTTCCTCTTTGACATTTCAGTAACTTCCCACGTTATCTCCCGGAAAAGACGCTGGCTTTACCGCAACTAGCAGTTGCTAGGCCTAGTGCTATCCTCAGTCTAAAAAAATTACATCACTGATCAGCCTAAACTGACAATTTCCATTCTGAGTAGGCTTTTTCTTTCACGTCTCTCATTACGAGATCGTGAGTGAGTACGTTTGTTTTATATCAGATAAAATTAGTTTCAGAACTATATATCGCCTGGTTATCTTTAAGCCTGGTACTTACAGATATAAACGTTATTTTTTATCCCAGAGTCTTCCATTTCTAACCATCCAAAGGTATTTCTTTTAGGTTCCTGTCTCTTTTAATCTATAAAAACGATGAGAAAGTTCTTCGAGTGTTTACATTATGACAATTCATCAACCAGAAATCCTCTGATTTATACCCTTTGTGAATGCAATAAAAATGAAAGATTTTTTTCCATATGGCAAATATTAATGTTAGGCATCCTAACTTATATCCAATTGTCTACCTTTCTCCATAAGCTAATGTCTGCACAGGAATCACATAAAGGTATGAATTACATCCATAGTAATTGAACTTTATATTTTGGAAATTTAAATGTTACTTGTTTTAATAAAAATTTTCTAAACGCCCTTCTTTAGATTCCATTTACTCATGATTTCAACGGTGAAGTTACTCTAACCTCATCCCAGAAGTCGATATGAATCTGGAGCTAAGAGATTTCGAATTACCTCGAACCCTTAAGAAAGGATGTGGGTGCAATGAAAAAGGAATGATGTGAGTCATTTCGAAAAGTAAAAAGATAAGAGTCTCCTGAAAGCAGAATAATTGTTCACATAGTCAATGCTCTTTCGTATAAAGCAGTCCTTCCCTCAAAGAAAAATTCTCTCTCTCTCTCTCTCTCTCTCTTAAAAACAGCAATTTCTCGCAACAAAATCTCTCCCCTTTTCTCTCTCTCGCTCTTTGTCCTCGGCAAAGCTCACCCTTAGGAGCCCTCTTTCATTACTTTGTGGTATCCTCCTTTAGAAAGGAAGAGCTATTTTCAAAGTCGAACGCTTAGGAAAAGCATTACGCTAAAAAGCATATAATTTCCTTCTCTTTGGATGCTGTATGTGACTGTAACTGTAGAACCAATAGAATGAAGAAGTCTGTTGGCAATACGCTTTGAATAAAATGAAAGTGTTGTTCACAGATGGAATTTTTTAAAATCCCGTTTGCATTCTCATCTTGGCGTCTTTACAGGCCATTTGAAAGTGTACTGAATACTTAGAAAAACTATTTTCTACATTTACATTATCTTCAGAAGAGGTGGAATAATGGAGCTATCACATTTATCATCATTATTGGATTGTAGTCCATCTTTTCCGTTTTGTTCACATGCACAAAGAGTTCGTATGGAATTATTCAGAAATTCTAACTGAACTAAAGCATTTCTGTTATCAAAGTGTCAACAATGTATTGCGCTCTACATCATATATATATCATAAATATGTAGCAATTTCAAATTATCAATGACAATACTAAAAATGAAGATGGAAATGAATGACCAAACGCGTCGAAATCCCGGGGTAGGGACAAAGTTTCATCGATTTTCAACAATCAATCTTCAGAGATTGTCTTATGAGTGACTGTATTTTTATCACACGAAATATTAAAAAAAAACAGACATGCATCATTAAATAAACTACATGACCTACTAGTAAATTTCTGACATAATTTGGAGAGAGAAACTAGAGAGAGGAGAGAGAGAGAGAGAGAGAGAGAGAGAGAGAGAGAGAGAGAGAGAGAGACTTCCAAGGCCGCCGGGATCTAGTCAAAATCTCATGCTCCGTAAATAAAGCATAATTTGCATTAGCATATTTTTGCATATCTCGTCAACTTCAAAGTGCAGAATTGTATAAAGAAGCTGTGGAAAGCCATCTGATCTAAAATTCAAATTTGCCAAGAATAGATTGAGGAAAAACATCTCCATTTATGATTAGAACCTTGTACACGTTATAACAAGGTAACTGAGATGGTAATAATATTATTATTGTAGATAAAAGATGAAACCTTTCTCGTGTCCCGTCAGATTTTTAAGGGCTTGTCTTTGTTTCTTCCAGTATTCACGGTTATGTCGTTTCAAGTCGGATCCCTACTTTATTTCAACACCAAAGCTCATTCATATATACAGTATATATATATATATATATATATATATATATATATATATATATATATATATATATATATATATTATATATATATATATTATTATATATATATATATATATATATATATATATATATATATATATATATATATATATATATATATATATATATATATATGGGCTTCTGAATGTAAGTAAGTACGCAGAAATCAAAATTGCCTACCAACCCAAAAATATAACCAATAACTACAATAGCTTGAGGTTTGAAATCTGCCCCGACCAGTTTAAATGGTAAGCAAAAATCTTTAATGCAACCATAAATTTAAAAATATATATATCTGAACTTGGAGAGCTTATCCAAATCGGGCTTTATTCGCTAAATTTCATAACCTCCTACGGATTCACGCGTTATTCGCTAAATTCCATAACCTTCTATGGATTCACATATAAGGTTTGTTACTGTGCTTTAAACCTATTGATATTTTCCTTTGTGAGTCTCTCTGCCAACGTGACAAGAAATAACTAGACACCAAAATGCAATATCAGCCTGGTAATCTGAGGGCATAATGTTACATATTCTTCGACATTATATCAATTCTGGGGCGCTGATCTTATTCCCGTCTGAAATGACTATCAGATACTTAAATCTAGAAACTTCCCAACATCGCTTAAGTACTAAAATCTCTGAGAAATTCTATCCCGGAAAACTTTGCGTTTTGTGGGGAAAAAAATTCCGTTATTTCCATATTGCTGAGAAAGTTGAAGAACTATCTGTTTATCTATCGATCGATCGATCTTTCTAGTCGTCTTAAGTAGCTCCGAATAACTCATTTTGAATCTTTTATTTAAAAAAAAATCCTAATCGTTTCAAACTGACTGTAATCTAAATTTAGGCATGAGATTATGAAGCCTCTGCTCGTTACGAAGGCTCATAATTATCATGGCTGCTGAGGAAAAACCAGGCGTATCCTTATTAAATGTAGGATGAGAAGGAAAAAGAAAAAACTTGAAGATACTACCGTGAAGTGAGGAGAAGCCGATTAAAATATCAAGACCAAGAAGCGTCCATGCTCGAGCAAAAGAGAAAAAGGAGGATGTCAAAAAGAGAAAGGATACAGGAATGTGGTAGAAAACAAAGGACGAACCAAAAGGAATTAAGTAAAAGCAGTGGGAAGGAAAAGTCAAGAAAAAGAGCAAATCAAATAAAAAGAAAAGAAGCATTAAATTAGGACAGCAACGGGGACGCTTTAGGAGGCAAAACGAAGGAACCGTCACTGAGTTGCGGCTTGCGAATGGAGTCTAAAGATATGCAAACATAACTGTCAGACAACCGAACTAGTTCAGAGCCAGGATCCGGAAAACTGGTTTCAGAGTGACGATTTTCAAAGTTTCCCCCAAAGAATGGTGAGTATGTGTTATGTTTAGCACTTTGACTTCAACTTCAGTATGGGCGATAACACTGGATAATATCAACACTAGGTCTCTTTCTGGGCGTGTGCTAAGGCATTTCATGTTTTGTGTTGTGTATTCCATAAGCATATTTAACATGCATATGGAATATTCTTGATACATATATACAGTATGTATGTATATATATATATATATATATATATATATATATATATATATATATATATATATATATATATATATATATATATATATATATATATTCAGTGGATATCAGCATTAGACTGACTTATCCTTAAACTTGAATAAGGACCTGATGATGCAGGTATTCCGAAGAATTCAACCTTCAGGTATGTATGTGTATATATCTGTCTATATATATACATATACTTTAATCTCAAAACCCCCTTTAAAACATCTGTGCCTTCATTTCTCGATAAGCATTAAATGTCAATAATGAGAATTGCATTTCAGCAAAATATATGAACATGCGCTCACACAATCAATAAAGAACCTCTGCTTGAAACGCACAAGTATTTAATATAATTTTTGTATTTCTCATTCACTGCTGCTAACGCTTTTTGTTTTTATTTATTCTCTTTGGAGAATATATGTTTTGCATGAAACATGAAGAGCACTTTTGGTACTTATTT